>NW_004567139.1:2753526-2760002 GCF_000260355.1 Condylura cristata
TGCAGGAGGAGAACTCATTTAAACAGGTCTGAGGTTTAATCACCAGTATCAAGAGTAAGACATAAAGCACGTAGTCACTGATCTCCTTTGTCTGTTTGTAAATCCTGAACCTCAAATATTAGTAAGATCAGGAGATTCACAGAATACTGGCAGCTAAAGCACCTGCCCAGGAGATAGATTGAAAATGAGGGTCCTTTTCACCTACCAACACAAAAATGTAAAAGATTTACATTAAGAGTGGGACGAAAGGGCAAGGGACACTCATGTTAATACTAAAAATGGAAACCTTTGGGGGAGCAATTTATTTGTACTCATTAAAATTTAAGTGCATATAGACATTCTTCCAGGGAATATTGTAGAAAGAGCTACTCTTGGGCCCGACAGCAGTATCTGTACTAGTAAGAACCTAGAAACCATGAAAATACTTAGCAAATGTACCCACACACTATAGCGATCTTCACACATACACAGCTAGAACTGATGTTTGGACACAGAAGCATGTCTACTACCACACACTGCTGGGTGAAAATAAGTGGCAAAAAGCTTTTAAAGAATAGGACCATTTTTTTAAATCAAAATACAGGTGAACAAATACACAGATGTCTCGTTATCCCAGAGGGTACAGAAAGTGTATAATTTTACTCTATGTAGTGTTTTACAATATTTGTGTCATTTATAAAAAGTTATGCTGACATACAACTATGAATCTGCTAATCATCTAAAAAGTCAACAGACGCCCCAGGGAACCCATGGTGGCCCCCCTCGGTGCTCAGAAACACCCACTCTGAATCCTATAGCTCCAGATGTCACCAACAAGATCTGCTCAGATGAGCAGGTCTAAAAGGAACCAATGTTACCTTGAAAATTTTCTGCAGAAAATGATCGCTTTTAAAGTAATAGACTCACTTTCTCCTGGAAAGATACTTAGAACATTTAGTAAGTATTTTTCATAATTTTCCATAGGTGCCCACCCAAACATAACCAAAAGGTGACATGAATTGGACTAGCCCAGAACCCCAGTTTCCATCTTTCAGCTTCCTAAAATCCAGAGGTCCAAGCTTTGCTGCTAAAATTCAGGTCCACAACTTGGAGAACTAAGGCTTGGACACCTTTCACTACTTAGGAAGCAACTGGTGCAACATAATGTTTTGCTTAAGAAAAAGGGCTTTGATTACAAAATGTAGTTCTCAAAACTGATTAAACAGAGGTTTCTAACATCCTCTGTGAAAAAAGGTGGAGTATTAATAATTATACCCCAAGATACCTGCACCTAAAATACATTGAGAAAATGGATGTAAGAAACAAGTTGGATATAAGAAACACTTGAACTTTTAAAAAGGTAACCAACTTACTAGCATAATTTTAGAGTTATAAAAAGTACATACACTGTCTCTCTCGAGTAAAGTGCCTAATATTAAACAGTGTGAGGATAATATCTTTCAGGATAGAATGTACTTTTTCCACTTGCCCTAATAATAACCCTATGCCCAGATGGGAAATGTAACCAGAACTAAACAAACATAATATAGATGGAGCAGAAGTGCCAGAAAGCTCACGAATCCTAGATGCCTTCAGAAGCTGAGTGTTTCAAAAGGTTTCAACAAATAGGGCAGTGTAAAAGGTTAGAGATGTGTGAAGTGCAAAAGCAATCAGAGAAGAAAACTAATGGATTTCTATGGGGAGGCACCGGAGAGCATCAGATATTGCAGCATATTTAAGTTGAAGGGAGAATGCGTATACTACTATAACTAGTCATATTCAAGTCATCTACATGACACTGCAATGTGCATGCTTTGTTCTGATGACAATCACTAATCAAAAAAAAAATTATGGGAATGATGCAGTCCCTAAAATTAGTTACAGTGAGTCTAACCCAATGCACAGGTAAGAGATGAACAAAACCGAAAGGAAGAACAAGCCACACGAATACAAAGTGACTCCATCCCCGCCCCCCCCCACACCCACACAAAGGCAGCAGTTTCTTGCAAGAATGTTCTTGGCAAAAAATAAAATTACAGACAAGTCTTTTTTCCTTAATGAGAAAGAGGCAGTTCTAGACACAGATTACTGCGCATTGCCATCCTGAACTTTTCATTTTAGACCCAAATTTACAGACTTAACTCAGAAATATTTTTTATCTGAACGTTTTAGATCTCAAAGAGGACTGGAGAGACCGTTTGTTTGGAATGCTCATTTCTTGCTGTACTTGGAAATAAAATCCGTGGTGGCAGCTTACCTTGGCACTGGAAGCCTTGTTTCCCAAACCCCCTGCAAAACAAACAAAAACAAAGTATCATAACATATTCTGTGCTGGATATATCTGAAACCAGGTAGGGGACAAAGTACTCTACAGAGGTAAGGTTTATACGGGAACCCCAATGATTCAATAGAAAGAAAAAAAAAAAAAAACTGCTGAAAGAGCTCAACAGAGGGCTCCAAATTCCAGTTCTAGCCTCCAAAGGTTACTGAACTATTTCAGTGCATCTAGGTCCCTTCGATGTTTTACACTCTGGGTTACTGATGCTTAGATCGCCATAATATGAGTATACATGCGAAACTGCTGGCTACAATATTCACAGAAAAAGAACCTTTAAGTAAAAAGTGCCCTAATATTGTCCCTAAAGTCTGAACGAAAATGTTTTCCCCCAAAAGATACATGAAAAGTGGCATCATTTGTTATGAATTTATTTAAAAGTGTCTAGAAATTGCCAAACAGCACCACTCAACGTTTAACTTTGGCTGAAAGAAACCAGATTTTGGCCCTCCCTGGTGGCTCAGCGGGTTAAAGCACAGCACTGAGAAGCTAAAGCCACTTCCGCATGAGTTCGATCCCTGCCTGCCCCGGAGGTGACCACATGGCTTGGCAGACCTCTCCTGACCAGCCCACTGCTCCCCTCATCAGTAGACTTCGTAGATCTGCCTATTCTACTCCCCACTCTGTCTTTGTCTCTGGTGAAGCCTCTCGCTGCCCCTGAGCCTCTGGCCTGTACCCCAGTTCGGTATGAACAAATAAATCTTAAAAAAAGAAAGAAACCAGATTTTACAAAGTGTCATTCTCATTGTTTGCATTTAAGATTATCATGACCTGATTTTTCCTGAGAGCCAAGAACATTCTAAGCGCACACACAGGCTATTTTATTCTTGTAAATTAGAAATTATACTCTGAGCTGAGAATCCTGGACATTAAACTGCAACACTCTTCCACTAGGATAAACTACATGAAGATTTTCTCAGAAGGTTATTTGTCCTTTACACAGCATTTCAATTTACAGAGCATCTCATGTATTTATAATTAATTAACTCAGTCATCCCCACACCCCCCAAAAAAAAAAAAAAACACATGCACACCCAAAACATTTAATTTTCTGTTATCAGTGCTTTAACATTTAAGTCACACTTGACTTCCAAGAGCCCCCCGGAATAGTGAAATCAAACTGAAAAATTACCCTGGCACTTGCAAGTGGCTGTTACCCAGTTAAATGGAGAAGTATTTCAGGAGTGCACAGGAGAACGAAGAGGACAGTATTTCCCCTTAGCATCACACCTGGTGCTGCCAGAGCCTCAGCAGTGGGCTGATCCTTCAGCGCAACTGACAGTGGAAACTCCCTTTTCCAACTCACCTGCTTCCTGCAAAAGTAATCTTAAGTCTGTTCCCCTTTCATAGAACCTCACAGTGGAGCCTGGCGGCCAAGACCTAGCCTTAACTAAATGCAATACCTTCTTTGCCCTGATGCCCCAAAACTTATTTTCCATGGCCTATCTACCATTACCTACTCCTCTGAGTACAACTGCTTCCAGTGCTGACTACCAGTGGGAATCAATTCATAGAGGAGAGGAGGCTGTGCTGAAGTGTACTTGCCAGGGATTTCTAAGAAGGAAAAACTAAGCACCTTATTAGCACTTCTGAGGAGCTCGCCCTTAGGGGTAATTTTTCCCGGGTGTGATGGATTCATATAGAGCCCTCCCTAAAGGGAAAAGCCAGCACCTTATTAACGCCTCATGGGATCTGCCCTCAGAGATGGTTTCCCGGGACTGGGTGGATTCAGAGAGCCAGCCGTAAAGGAAAAATTAAGCCCTTTATTAGTACCTCCTGAGATGTACCTCCTGATTTCCCCCAGGTGCGGTGGATTCAGACAACCTTTCCCAAGATGCCCAACAAGCTACAGGTGGCATACAGCCAGCAGGGGCAGGGCACTGTCACCCAGGTCCAGGAGGGCAGAACCAAGGAATCCTAGCCACAGCTGACTAAGCTTCACTCCACAAACAAGAGGTGAAGTGGCAAGATGTCTGGTAACCAGGCAAACTACTGCTCCTGGAAGCCCAGGCAGGAGAGGGGGGTCCTGGAGTTCCTTAGCTCCAGCTTTCTAAACTTTTCTCTGGGGCGGAGGGGGGGTGTCATGGACTTTATGGACAGTAACAGCTATAGCTGTGATCAAAACCACACAATCTCACTTTTACAGGGTTCAGGGAGCCCCTGAAGTTCATCCGTTTACCAAGTCCCTTCCCTCCCCCCAAAGTTAAGAGTGGCTACTTTACAGGACAGTACCTGAACTCTGACACCTTTAGCTCTTACAGTACTTCCTAACTAAGGCCTCTGTCCTCATCGACGGGGTTACGGGTTTAATCTCAAGCTGACAGGGTCTATTTTAAATGACTCTCGGTGCCCTCTGCCATTTGCCTGCTGTTTGAATTCCCCCTCCCCCATCGCAGGCTTTCAACAGTTTGCTGCCTCTGCAGGCTCCGGGCTCGCCCAGAAAAAGTCAGTCTCCCCGTTCCCAGTAGATACAGGCTACAGTCGGCAAGGACCCAAGGTCTCCGACGAGTCCAAGCCCGATGGGAATCACAATGCACACCCCCCTCACCCCGAAGACGCCCGGCCTGGCTCGCCCACAACTTGGCCGGCGCGACCGCCGCTCCCCAGTTACTCGCGGCGTCTTTCCCGGGGAAACTCTGCCCTCTGGATTCTCCTCGCTGCTCTCCCCCGGGCTCCCACCCCCGAGCCGCAGCTCCGCCGTCCGTGCGCCAGGGAGCGGGGCCCGGGAGGGGACCGTGGTACCGGGGCGCGGGGCAGCCGGCCTCCCGCCCAGGGGGTGTGTGAGCGGGCGGCGGCCGCCCGGGTGTCCTGCCCGCGCGTGTCAGTGCCCGGGCGGCCGGCGCGCGCTGTCATCCGGCGAGAGTTCCCAATCCCGCCGGCTCCCCAAGTTCCCCGAGTGAGTCAGCCCCGGAGGGGACGCGCCCGGGGTGGGGGCGGGGTCCCCGGGGCGCGGACCCCGGAGCCAATAAAGGGGCCGGTCCCCAGCCCCGGGAGCGCAGAGAGGGGTCCGGGGAGGCGCTCCGTGCGCTCCGCGCCGCGCGCACCTACCAGATGAAGTCGGTGCAGTGGCTGCAGAAGGTGGGCTGCTTGAAGAAGCGCGCGATGAATTTGTGGTCCTTCACCTCGTGCACGTTTTTCTGCCTCAGCGCCCCTTTGCGGGCGAAGCGGTTGGCCACGTCCTGAGACGCCGTGGAGTCGTTGGCCGGGAAAACGTCAGCCATGGTCCCCCCCAACCACCTCTTGCCTCCGCCGGGGAGCAGCAGCCGGGGAGGATTGGGTGGGCGGGGGCGGGCGGGAGCGGGTGGCCGCCACCGCCTCCAGGAGTCAGAGAGGCTTCGGGCACCCCCTGCTGCACGTCAGCCAGGCCCTGCTGCGTCCAGCCAGGAATGACCCTGTGACGTGGTGACCGCCATGCCTGCCTGGGGGTCAACTCGGTCAGAGTTAAGCAGGACCCCACGCCTGGGAGCCCTCGGGCCTGGTGTTACCCTGAGCTGCTGCCGCAACCGAGAAGGGGGTCCCAGGGGACTGGGAATGGGGTGTCTCAGTGCTGCTGCCCTGGTGCTCTGGGGGCGAGGGTGGCGCCTTGCTTAAAAACGGGGACACTGATCTCAGGAAACCGGGTTCTTTCATCTCGGTGGTCGGGGACCCGCTGCCTGAGAGATGACAGGGGTCCGGACTGCTCCTCCGCGCAGCGGGGAGATGCGACGGTCACCCGACTGACCGCAGGCAGTCAGGCCCAGCGGGCAGCCGGCTGGCGTCCAGGACCTCCAACAGGAGACGCCGCCGGGAAGCGGCCGGCACGCAGCGTGCTTCGCCCGTGTGCGTGTCGGAGCCTGTGCGTGGTCCACGCGGCGTGTCACGCTGCTCGCATCACAGCACGCGTGTGTGTGGCCTCGGCCACCCGCAGTGACAACCAGCCAGGCCGAGCAGCTGGGCGAGGCGACGGCTGCTCCAGGCAGGACCCCGGCTTCCTGCTGGGGGCCTGGCTCTGGGCCAGCCCCCTGGTGGACTCCGGACCCCTCTTACTGGCAGGGCGTCCCCTGGCCAGTCCCCGGCATCCCCCGCTCACTCACTCACCCACAGTCACACTCAGTCACTCACATTCACAATCACACTCACACACCCACAGTGACTTTCACTCACTCAGACTCACACTCACTCA
>NW_004567139.1:2760102-2807063 GCF_000260355.1 Condylura cristata
CCTCCTCCCACTCCCGCCCGCTCTCTCCGGCTTCTCTTTCCTCTCCCGGGTCGGAGGTCTCCGCTCCGCGCGTGACCGAGAGGAGCCCCCATTCCAGGATGGGGCTCCGCGCAACCGCAGCCTCTCGACCCGATTCGCGTGCACGTTCACTGCCCTTCACCTGCGCGGCAGCCCTCCCCGGTCTCCCGGGACCGGCCGGTATTGCTAAGGCACGATGCCCGCGTTTTTACCCCATTTGGACGTAGACTGAGATGTCACTGGCTGTGATGTCACCCCAATCGCGGATGCCCCAAAGTGTCGACCTGCGCCGCTACATACCGTGGGAGAAAAGCACGGGCTTTGACATCTTGAACTCTGACCCTTTCACCTGTCTCCCGTTGCCGATCTGTATTTCACCTGCATCTTGTATAGACCTATCATTTGTAGGTAGGACGGTGAAAGGGCTTGTCCTAGTTACTGTTAGTTACTATCCCGCTGTTCGTTAGCTTCCACAGCTATAAGGTTGATTATCAGGCATTCTTGATTTTACAAGTCCAGAGCCTTAATTTAGAAATCGTTTTGCATCCTCAGCTAATTACTGCAATGCTGGCAGGTGCAGGGTGCAGCCAGAACGTTGGTAAATTACCAAGTGAAGCTGCTGGTGAAAGGGTAGCTGGCATGGATATGCAAAGGACGCACGTGGGGATGTACCAGCTAATCACTTACTGAATATTTATTAGTTCTGCCGCCAAGATGTTAAAATACATAAGGGGAAACAACCATCTCTCAGCATTTTCATTATTTTATTTCATTGTCAAAGTCACTAAGTTCATGCACACACACACACACAGCTTCATGAGCAGAAGACATCAAGAATGAGAACAAGTTGTTTAATCATTCAAGAAGTTAAAAAGAAATAAAGACAAACTCCAAGACATATACTATCTTAGAGCATGTTGTATAGACAAAGCAGGCTTACTCATTTTTAAGATTGCCTGAATTGTGATGCTTGGTTATAGGAATGAGCTTTATTTTTTGTTCTAAAACCTTTTTCTAAATACAAACCTTACAATGCAATTACACGATTTTTTAATTAAAAAAGAGAAACAACGGCATGAATCCTAATACTTATACTATCTCACAGCAATAATAACAGCATGAATTTAGCCTCTTGAAAGATTTCTCTTTCTTTTCTCTTTTTTTTTTTTTTTCTCTACATAACAGTTAATTCCAAGTTTTGAAAAACCAGGGCTGCCATCAGCCAACACACAGAATGAAATTCTCCCAGTGTCTTCTACAAATTGAGCATTTGAAAGATGGGAATGACTAAAACTCAAGGAAGAGCTTTTCTATTTTAACAAGTGTAAGCTATTGATTGGTCTTGAGAGGTGCCTGACAGGAAGACGGGTGACAATCGGAGCCAGTGTTGTGCTCATAGGGACTGCACCTGTTTGATAGTCTGTGGACAGAAACTTCACCACTTATGGTGAAACAACCCTCCATTTCTAGGGGGCTGAAAAGACAGAGGCAAGGAAACACAGGAAACACAGGAGGTGTTGGGTTAATCAACTTCTGCACAGAACAAGGCAAGCTTTCAGCCATGGCTGATTACTGCTTAATGATCATAAATCTAACAGCACAAGAGAACAAAACACACAGTTCTTAGCCATCTTGATCTAAGACAGTTCCTCACACATTCTATGAAGACGAGCTTCTAGTCTCTGAAACTTTTTATGTAAGGATGGGAGAAAAATGCAGAATGATTAGAGGGTGGGTTGCTGATAATAGAATCCCTGGACAAATTGGGGAAGAGGAGCTAAGAACCCAAAGGGTCTTGCAACAGCCTGGCTGTCTCCTGTGAACAGGTGTGCTGACGGCGTTCAGCAATGTGTACCTCGGATGGATACAATATTTCTCTTTTTATTTTACAGGCTGTGGCTTTGCTTTCTTGTTTCAGTTATTGTTCTTTGTAGGTAGGAAGAGAACAATCTGGAAGTTGGTTGTAGCTTTGCTGAATTTGAGTGTATCAAATGCCTACACCTTTGTTCAGGTGAGGGGGTACACCTGGAACAGGTAATTATGAAGCAGAGTAGCACTGCTCATGGTAAGGACTAGTGGCTATCATTTACCCCTGCAGTCCTTCTGAGAAGTCCCCATGATAATATTAAAATGGAAGGGTACAGAAGGAAGACCCTTGGGGCAAGTGGTCAGTCAGTCATGGTCATTAGCTATTATTTTAGATTTCATTAAAAGGTGCAGAAAAGAATAGGGAATGGTAGACTGAACACAGAGGTCTCCTCTGTGAACTCTGCCTTGGAAGAGTAAGCCCGAGACCCTCTGGAGATATGTTCCCTAGACTAGAGGGAATGAAAAAGGGGAGACTCGGGTCCAAGTCAGGCCACCAAAATGATGATTCTGAAGCAAAATGGTTTACTCCACCAAAAGCCGTTACACTGCAACTTACCACTCTGTTCTAAGTAGCTAATTATTTTCAAATGAACCAGGCCTGTTTCAAATTGAGCAATAGGAATTGCTTATATGTAGAACAATTGTGATGCTGAGATTTAGAGAAACCAAGATGATTTACAAGTTTAAAGTTGTGCTCTATGCTCTGAATTCAAGTTTTAGAAGAACTAAGATAATTGGTGGAATGCACAATCAGTGAGGTGACTTTTATACATAGGGTGAATGGCAGATCTCAAGAAATGGGTAGAGGCAAAGTCTAGCTGAAAAGGGTCTGTTGGGTGAATTAAGCAGCAGGATGATATTTCAGAGAAAGGGATGAGTCAGAAGCCCCCCACTAGAGGTTAGCATCAAGGCTGTCAGTTGTGGCTGGGCATGGTAGAAGAGCACCCCACAAGAAAATAAGCAGAGACTAAATCCATGTCCCATACTCCTCATCAATCCGTGCACTTTCAGGCCTCTGTCTTCCCAGAAGGGGCCCCCTTGTCTAATTCACATAAAAGCCCAATCTGAGCTAACAGTGACCCTGGCTAGCATCACAGCTGATTCTAGCTGGTTGTATCTTCACTGAGAGAACTTCTGTGGGCAACTTGCCTGGTCATAGTTTGGAGACTTGCCTTCCAGGCAGGTGTCCTTTTAGGTCCTCGTCAGCCTCTGCCATTTCAAGGAATCACCAGTCACGCAGTAGGGCAAGTCAAAAGCCTTGGTGTTATTGCTATTCTTCCCTTTTGCTTATGGCCACATGTAACCCTTAAGGAAGTCCTATCTCTCTACCTCCAAGACAGATCTCAATCTGCCCTTCCCCACCCTGCTCTAAATGCCATCTTCTCTTGCTTTGAACCCTACAGGCATCACTTAATTTGGTCTCCTTTCCTGCTTTCCCTTTCCCGAGTAGCCATCTTTTTAAAATGTACCTTCTGGTTGAAATCCACTCTACATCTTGATGAAATGGAAGTACATGCCCTGCTTTTATATAAGAGAAACTGCAGTGCTAATTTTTCCTAAATCATAAATGTAACTTACCCAATAAAAATTGGGTTTTTCGGCCCTCCCTGGTGGCGCAGCGGGTTAAAGCACAGCACTGAGAAGCTAAAGCCACTTCCGCATGAGTTCAATTCCCGCCTGTCCGGAGGTGACCTCATGGCGTGGCAGACCTCTCCTGACCCGCCGCTGCTCCCCTCAGCAGTGTACTTCGTCGATCTGCCTGTTCTGCTCCCCACTCTGTCTCTGGTGAAGCCTCTCACCTCCCCTGAGCCTCTGGCCTGCACCCCAGTTCTGTGTGCACAAATAAATAAATCTTAAAAAAAAAATTGGGGTTTTTCAGAAGTGCCAATTAGACATGCTAATTCAAAAATCCAAATGAAAACAACATGTAGAGATAAATGTCCCACCAGATAGCAATCAAACGGAAAAAGACTAAGAAACCCAGTGGAAAAATAGAGGCAAATGTCACGAACAGACAGTTCTCAGAAGAGGAAATGCAAATAGTTCTGAAAATATGAAAATATCCTCAATCTGTCTCCTAATATGACAAATATAAATTAAATCTTGAATTCTCTTTGTGACCCAAGAGCTAAGTATGGCTTTTTTAAAGAAAGAAAGTAAAATCATGGGAGCAAACTTTCAGTAAGGGTGTAGGGAATTAATTCCATATAGCTTCACTGGGGCTGTAAATTGGCTCAGATATGATCAAGTGCAATTGACAATAACTATCCGAAATTCACATGCCTCAAACATTTTGACCTAGCAATCCTATACCCTAAGTGCATCCTACATAAATGTGCACTGGTGCAAATGGTGTAATTCTTTTAGCAAACAGTTGTTCAACGTCAATCCATAGGAGAGAGTTAGGATGATTATAGTGCGCCCCCATGCTAGAATTGAGTGTGGCTCTTTTATAATGAGACTAATTATATGTACTGAGACAGAAAGATCTTCAAGATATATTAATGAGCATAAAAGCAAGATGTAGACGTGTGTAGAATGCTAGCTTTTAAGGTCTTTCAGAATATACTTACAGAAATAGACATTTAGTAAGTTTGCAGGAATATGCAAGAAATCAGTAACAGTGGTTGCGCAGGGAGAGGAACATGTCATAGGAAGCAGGGAGAATGGAGAAAGGTCCATCCTTGTGGACCTTTGAAAATGTGTTCCTAGGTGAAGGACAAAAGTGACTTGTGAAAGATCGCAAAGCAAAACACCAGAGATCTCTAAGTGACATGTGGTATTAGAAGAGTCATGACTTGTTAGCATGCAAAAGGAGCCAGATATAAAATGGTTCCTCAACTAAGATCCCATGTTCAATGTGTGTATACTTGGGCACAGCCACACCCATGTGACTATAAAGATGCTTGTGCACACACATACACACAGATGTGTACATAAAGGAAGATATCACTGGCCCTCCCTGGTGGTGCAATGGGTTAAAGAACAGCACTCTGAAGCTTTCGGCAGCCTTGCCGCCTGTTCTGCTCCCCACTCTGTCTCTGGTGGGTTCTCTCACCCCGGCCCCCGCCCCTCTGGCCTGTACCCCAGTTCTTGTATGCATAAATAAGATATTGCAATCTGTGACTATTTCTACTTAGAGGAACTGTAGATACTTGTCTGCACAGAAAGAGAAACCGCTCGCTTCAGATTCATATTTGAAAAGAAAATCAGAAGTCAAGATTTATTTATTCATTAAAGATTTGTTTATTTATGCATACAAGAACTGGGGTACAGGCCAGAGGTGTGTGTGTGGGGTGGGGTGCGACAGGTTCAGTACATCTACTGAAACACACTGCTGAGAGAGCAGGGGGTGTGTCAGAAGTGGTCTGCTGTGTCATGTGGGTCACACAGTAAGTTAAAGCACAGTACTATGAAGCTGTCTGCAGCCACTGCAGCACGAGTTCAATTACCAGCCAAGGCGATGACCCACATGGTGCAGCAGACCTCTCCTGACCCTCCCACTGGTCCCTTCAGCAGTGTGTTTCAGTATATCTGCTTATTTTGCTCTCTATTCTGTCTCCGGTGAATCCTCTCACCACCATACCTCTGGTCTGTACCCCGGTTTTTGTATGCATAAAATAAATACATAAGTCTTAAAAGAAGAAGAACCACACAGTTCCACTGGCAAAAGGAAGTAAGCTAAAATGAAATAAAATCTTTCACTCCTTAGGCCTCCCATAGACCATCAAACACAATCCCATTCGTTAGCCCCCACCAGATGTTTAATCCTTTCCTGCTTCTTTCTTCCCTCTCACATTCACTGTCTCCTTTCACATTCTCAGCAACCTCTTGGCAACCCCAGAGGACTCCCTCTAGAAAGATTCCCTCCTTTATCGGCAGCTAAACTTGTTTCTAACATCCTGTGCTCCCTTTATGATTTTTGTGTGCTCTGAACAAAACCTCCCTCTAGTGGAGCACCTAGGACCTAGGAGAAGGTAAAGCCTGCGGTGATTCTAGGATTATTTTGCATCACAAGTTTTTGTTTTGTTTTGTTTTGTTTTTAAATATTTATTTATTTATTCATACAGAATTGGGGTTATTCATACAGAACTGGGGTATAGGCCAGAGTTGCAGGGGCAGTGAGAGGATTCACCAGAGACAGAGTGGGGGGCAGAACAGGCAGATCTATGAAGTACACTGCTGAGGGAGGCATCGGGCAGGTTGGGAGAGGTCTGCCACACCATGTGGATCTCCTCCGGGGCAGGCAGGGATCAAACTCATGCAGAAGTGGCTTTAGCTTCTTAGTGCTGCGCTTTAATCTGCTGCGCCACCAGGCAGGCCCCAACATCACAAGTTTTAAACCAGGGGAGATGGAGTGGGAGTGAGAAGAGAGAGGGCTGGCAATTACCAGGTTCGCCTCGATTTGTTCAGCGATGGATGCTCGGTGGTATGTGTTTAATGCCTATGATTCCATCTCAGTCAAACAGACATAATTGTTGCCTTTGAATGATTGACATGTTGTGCTGATTGGAGTGGGAAAGGGAAGTTTGTGGACACTCTCACCTGGCCAAATTCATCACCCACGCTCACTTTTGTTTTTATGATAGCCATCATTGAACGTCCACACATAATTACCTTCAAAACTCGGAACTTGTTTTAGCTTAGATGTTTTATATCATGCCCAATAACAGTAAAAATAACACAAAGTCCAACCAAAGGCAAAGATTGGGCAAAACTTGAAGCATCTCAAAATGTATTCCAACAGGGTTTATCTAGGTAACTGGAGGGAATGAGGAGTGCTGACCAATCTCTGTTTCATAGAGATCCCAGCCCCAGTCTGGCTTTTCTAGGGTACATTTGAATTTTTCTTTCGTTTTTTTGGACAAACTATACAGTTTGCAACTGTACCTGGGGTTGGCATGACCTTAAATCTAGAATGGTGATGCCTACCAAATTCTTGGAATTTAGTCAAACATCATTCAAACTTCTATAGAAAATGCAACTGTGATCGGAAGAATAGATAAAACTATTCAGGAATAAATAAAGTATTCAGAAATAGTTTATTTAATCAATAATGATTGAGCACTTACTATATGCCCAGAAACTGGGATTGAAATTGGAGATGGAAAATGATCACAACAATTTCAATGGAAGGATGGGAGGTGTCCAGGATTTTTGGAAGGGGATTACAGAGACAGGAAAGAGAAACTTAGTCCCATTACAGAGTGCTGCTGTAAGTGATATGGAAGGAGGCACCGAAATAAAAATCACTTTCAAGGTGAAAATTGCAGTAGGTTCATTTGTCTGATCATGGGAATGACCCTAGAGAAAGGGTAGTAAAGAGATATGTCAACTAGGTGTGGTTGATAGCTGTCAAGGAAGAAAAATCTTCCTCTACCCACTTAGGTTCCATAATTGGGGGCATGCAAATTAAACTGACAAAAAATTAACTGGAGACAAAGACACATTTTAATCTTCCTGTGTACACAAGAGTACTCAGAAAAATGTGACTTAAGGTGGCAGTTAGAATTTGAGGCTTATATGCCATATTTACAGGAGAAGGAATATAAGAGTGATGAAGGATATACATATATGTGTGTGTGTACGTGTATCTTTATATACATATATTTTTATATGTATATATTTATATATATATCTTTATATATATGTATATATATCTTTATATATGTGTATATATAAAGATTTTTAGGAAAGATAAATGAGGGGAACCATTAGAAGAATAGAGGGGAACCATTGTGGCAATATGTCTAATCCTGCTAACTATCACCAGTTATGGATAGTTTGGGGAATAATTTGGGGAGGCTCTGCTTTTATAGCAAATGTGGGGTGTTCAGAAAAAAAGCCTCTTCCTACATCTGTTGATCCTCAAATGACTTCAACTCAAAATAGCTCTGTGCCATGTTGGCATCATCTGTATTTTGGAATCTGTGGCAGAGTGACTCTTCAGAAAGGCCCCACTCCCCAGGAAGTCATGAGGAAAGATGTCGTGGAAGATGTCACGAGTGGCGTCACTGTACCCGTTACTTTCTCTCCTGGGATGTCTGGTGACAGCCTAGGCTTGGGGAAACAGTGACCTCAAATTATAGGCCTACTGTAAGTGGCTTTCTTTGGGTGGGTAAGTGTCTTTCACCTCAGGAAGTTCTAGAATTAATTCTACAGATGGTAAAATAAATTAAACCTACAGTATGTGTATTTTGAGTGAAGATTTAAAACAAACTGTGTAGACTTGTGTTCAAGAGAATTTGGCAAGTTAGGATCTTAACAGATTTACTTTGTGATTCTAATTTAAAATGTGTAACTGAGTAATGAACTTAGACTGCGATTTTAAGCTGAAAGCTTTACTGATCTTGTAAGCAGTATTAGAACACTTAACATTTTTTAAAAGATTTATTTATTTATGCATACAGAACTGGGGTACAGGCCAGAGTGCAGGGGTGGTTAGAAGATTCAACAGAGACAGAGTGGGGAGCAGAACAGGCAGATCTACTGAAGTACACTGCTGAGGGGAGCAGCAGGTAGGTCAGGAGAGGTCTCCCGCGCCACGTGGTCACCTCCGGGGCAGGCAGGGATCAAACTCATGCGGAAGTGGCTTTAGCTTCTTAGTGCAGTGCTATAACCTGCTGTGACATCATGGAGGGCCCCACTTAAGAGAATATTAAAGTCACCCGTTTTACCTATTTTATCCCTTAGATTTGTGACTTCATTTTCCTCCTTATTTATTTAAATATTTATTTATTTATTTCTACAGAACTGGGGTACAGGCTAGAGGTGCAGGGGCGATGAGAGGCTTCACCAGAGACAGAGTGGGGAGCAGAACAGGCAGATTGATGAAGTACACTGCTGAGGGGAACAGCAGGCGGGTCAGGAGAAATCTGCTGCGCCATGTGGGTCACCTCCCTGGCTGGGGGTGGAACTCATGATGTGGCTGAGGCTAGCTTCATAGTGCTGCACTTTAACCTGTTGAGCCACCAGGGAGGGCCCCATTTTCCTCTTTATGACGGGGTCTTTGACTGACAATTAAATTGTTATTGTGACTTTCTTCAAGCAGCTCTAAACTGATGTTGAAATAGATTGGTAATCTGTATTTATAAGCTTCAGGAAGAACTGTTTTTAAAATCTGTATCTTTAGTAAATTAAACGTGAAAAAAAAATTGGGGGGAACAAATTAAAAGGCACCAAAAGTAACCCAAAGGGACATAACATCTCACATGAGCAGTCTTACCTTATACCCACGTTTATTTGGTAGGTTTTCTCCCTTTAACAAGGACCTACGTGCCAGTGGCTAGCCCAGTCTGGGGTACTGATGTGCACACATTTCTGAGCGCACTTACATACACTGTTTCCCTACAAGAATCAATCCCATGTTCAGAGAAAACTGGACAAAAGTTGTCAGACCGAGATTCATTCTCTTGGAAACTGGGTGTTTCTCTTACATCTGGTTGTTAGAAATCAAAAATTGTTTGAACTCAGAAATATAAGGGGAGAAGCAATGGCCTAGCATTGAAAAAAATCTGGCCTGCAAAATTGCTTCATAGGCTTAGGGGAATTTCAAGAGTGAACCACTAAGAAAGTGTCCTGTTTGATGAAAACTGTCTCACAAGAAAGTGATAACCCAGGAAGTTTTGCTCAAAGTCACACAATGTCATTTCCATCTGTATTTGGCCTCATATAAAACATAAACTTGAAATTGATCAGCATTGTCTCTAGAAACACCTTCAGTTGACACTAGGTTATTTAAATCTGAGGAGCTGACCTGAAGGAATTTATTAACTTACAAAGATTAACAAGAGAGAGATGACAATAAAAAGTCAGTTAACATTTATCAAGGACTTAACTGTGTCCTAGGAATGATTTTAACTTTGCATTGACAAACATTGACAAGCAAATTCATTGAATACTCCCAACACAAAAGATGCTTGCTAATATTATCCCCATTTAAACTGGATGAACGAAGAGGTATTGAGACATAAAGAAGTGCAGTTTACCCACCCCACAATTAATAATTAATAATCTAGAGCTGGAATTGAATACTGATGGTCAATGGTCATGCCCTCAGCCCAGCCAGGTAACACCTGCCCACGACAACATTTTTCATGTCAACTATTACAACTTGACAAGAGGAATTCTCCCGGTTGATCTTCTTAGGGGTAGAAAGATTTATTCCCAGTTTAGGAGATCTTTTGACAAAGGACTCGAGCAATTGCTGCCAGGAAGTAAATATTGAAAGAGTGGGAGAGAAGCCAGCCTCCCATGCAGTGGCGAGGCAGTGACAGGTGGGGACTGCAGGCCTAGCTTCCTCGTGGCACTCAAAGGAACAAACAAGCAAGGCAAATATTTCAATACATCTCTCCGAGTCACCACCTATTTGCTAGTTTTTTTTTCTTTTTTTTTCTCTGATCAGGTACATAATTGACCTCAGTGCACTCAAAGTAGGCAAAGATGATGTAAATAAATGCAAACTCCAGAGACTGATATTTTGCTATTTGACAGCTTGTATCAGTTTAACCTAGGAGCCTAAGCAGCAAACATTAGTGAACAATGATCTCTTCTATGAAGGAACTGAAGACATTTTGTGATAACACACACCCCCCTTCCATTATATTTTCTGCTCTCTTTTATGCACTCAAGAGAATTTTTTTTATTTGCAATAATGTAGAGATAGACTATGATAATGAAAGAGGAGGTCCCACTCTGACAAAATTGGATGTAATAAATGATAAGTTTGCTTTGTGATTTTTATTGCTTTTCCTATGCAGTTTCTTACCACCCACTAATTCACTAAAACTGATAAAGATGTCTTCAACTCAACAGTCAAATTCCATGTACTAAACTGAGATGGTAGAAAGACTTGAACCAAATATTCCTGGTTTTATCCCCTAGACATAAATGTCACAAATGAAATCTGCTGTGACATCTTTTTTTTTTTAATTTGTTTAGTTATGCACACAAGAACTGGGGTGTAGACCAGAGGTGTGGGAGGGGGTGAGAGGATTCCCCAGAGACAGAGTGGGGAGCAGAACAGGTAGACCCACTGAAATACACTGCTGAGGGAGGGGAGCAGCAGGCGGGACAGGAGAGAAGTCTGCTGCACCATGTGGGTCAGCTCCTTAGCTGGGAATGGAACTCATGAGGCAGTGACTGAAGAGAGCTTGATAGAAGTGGGACTTTAACTTCTGTACCACCAGGGCGGTCCCTGCTGTGACATCTTTTAATGGAGTAGACATCTGACCCCCAACTGTACAGTTTCTGTTAGACTTGGCAGAGGGATAGAAAGCTAGGAAAGTCTCGGGTATACCCCTCAAATGGCCAAGTTTCATTTATCTTCTTCCCAACCCTGTAGTGGTAGACCTTCCCCTTAGCTGTCAAGTCTTTTGTACCTCCCAATTTCTCTCCTCTTGTTCCCATAATACTGCAAGATTATCTCCAACACACCATGAGAAATCGAGTCTCACTAACTACAAGCTTCAGAAAATCCTTTTCTCGATACTGTCCCACTGCATGGCATAGCATCTGGCACCTTCCAGATCCATCCATTCCATAGCCAATAAATACTCCTTGAATGTCCACTCTGTATAGGCCCTGGGGGTTCAGCAGCAACCGCGTCCCTCCTCTTAGGCATTTCCATTCTAGTGGACTGGGCTGAATTGAGTCATCAGAACCAACATATAATCTGGTACCAGCCCCCCAGACTGATCAAAATCACTGATCCCTTCTTAACCACAGCTGTTCACTTTACTTGCATTTTAAATCTTTGAGGCCATTGTGGATTGTCTTCCTGGCTCTTTAGAGAGATTTGCATCAGCAGGGAAGTGGGGGAAGACTTGGACGACAGGAGATCTCCGTGCCCCTATTATTCCTGATTGAATAAGGGCTGTGACGTCAGTCCCATTCAGGTGACTGTGAAATGAAAGACTGTGGAAAGGGGGTATAGTCACCCTTCCCTCCCCTTCCTCCCTGCCCCTGCCTCTGAGGGGAGCTGAATCTCAGGAAGTACCTGAGCAAGGTTGTCCAGTCTCCCACTTTGAACCCCAGAAGGTGGACTGTGGGGCTTCCTGCCTTTCTTGTCCTGCCCTGTTCTCCCTCGGCCTTTGCCCCATTTGCTGCCTGATAGCCCCATATCCTGGAATCCCACATTTATCTGAGTTACCCCAGCAAAGGCACTCTCATGCCTAACCCCCTCCTGCATGGTGGGCTGAACCCCCCCCCTTGTGGCTCATTATTTACTCAGAAGTTCTGCAGGGTCCCCTAGTCAGGGACAGCAGCCCAGTGTTCTGCTTTCAAGGATCTCAGTTCCACTTGTCTGTCCAATGACTGATGAGCTTTTGAAGATGCCCCAATGTCACCCAGATCAATAACCTTGAACACTTCAGTTCTAAGTTTTTCTGCTTCCCAACATAACCTCTAAGTCTTTAAGATGAACTGGAAGAACCATTACTGAAGAAATTTAAGAAATATATATATGTATGTATTTATGCACACAAGAACTGAGGTATAGGTCAGAGGTGTGGGAGGTGAGAGGATTCATCAAAAACAGAGTAGGGAGCAGAATAGGGGGTCTACTAAAATACACTGCTGAGGGGAGCAGAGGGGAGATAGGAGAGGTCTGCTGTGCCATGTGGGTCAGCTCGCTGGCTGGGTATCGAACTTGTGTGGCAGTGGCATCATAGTGCTGGCTTTCGCCATTATGGAATAGAAAAAAGATTTAGTAAAAACCATTCAAAACTCTTCAAATGAATTTTTAGATATAGGATCTCTGTAAACATATAACCATATATTGTAATTATATAGCTCCATCCATATTTATCTACTCCAGGATCCAGAAAATGTTGACTTCTTGGACTGAACTATCAAACACTCATTATTTTTTATAAAGGACCATTTGGTAATAGGGATAGCTTAACAATGACCAGTTTGCCCCACCTTGCCTCATATCAGAAGTAAATATGTATTTTTTCAAGGGAAGATACATAGGCAATGAAGAGAGCACACTCTTATCTTCTTCACACTGCCATTGTGTGGCTGGAGGGGCATATGCACGTTGGTTTCCAGTTTATTAGAAGAGATTCAAGGGGTTCTCACTGCAGCCCTCTGAGCCCTGGAGCTCTCATTCAGCTCTCTGAACAAGAACCAGGCAAGGACCCCCCATTTGTGAACCCCTGAGCCGGAAAATCTCCACTTACATATGGGCTGCTGGGGCCAGAGTCTCTCAAACAAAACAACAGAGAGAGTGAAAGTCAGTGTGATTTCTCCTGAGACATTCAGCTAATTACAATAAAAAAATACTCCCCCTTGATATTGCTGGAACAACATCTCACCTTGCCTTTACCCCCTTCTGGGAAACATCCAGGAGCCTCCAGAGGAGCCCAGCCGTCAGCTTCCAAACCCGGAGCCCTCTGGGCATGTGTCTCTTTAGTGGCCTTCATGATGGAGACGCGTCCTAATTTACAACAGGCAAGTCAACTCCAAAGACGTGGAGGTGACGTGTTTCCAGTCAATCTGTACTGAGCAGGTGAGTTTCCTGGAAACATTGTCTACTTATGCCCAGCCCCCCAACTTTGTGGGGGTGTTCTCTTTTCCATCTGAACTAGTTTTTATTTCTTAAAAAAAAGACCCACATGGTAAAATGCAAATAGTATGGAAACATTTTTCTCCCCACTGTCTCCACCCCTCCCACTCTCAGAGGTAACCTCCTTATAGACATGCCTTGGAAAGAAAAATATTCATGTTGCACACACGTTGTTGTGAGCCAAGTTAAAAGTGAAAAACGAAAGCTTCAGAGAACCTCTACCACTTCCATGCCTCATGCTCACCCCTTTTCAAAAATATGGGTCTATGGACCACCAGACATTGGAAGTTAAAAGGTTGACCTGGGCCAGTGCTTAAAATGCCTTTTCCTTTCCTTTTTTTTTTTTTTTAAGAATTATTTATTTATTCATACAGAACTGGGGTACAGGCCAGAGATGCGGAGGGTGAGAGGATTCACCAGAGACAGAGCGGGGAGCAGAACAGGCAGATCAACAAAGTACACTGCTGAGGGGAGCAGTGGGCAGGTCAGGAGAGGTCTGCCAAGCCATGTGGTCTCCTCCGGGGCAGGCGGGAATCGAACTCATGCAGAAGTGGCTTTAGCTTCTCAGTGCAGTGCTTTAACCCGCTGCGCCACCAGGGAGGGCCTCTTTTTTTTTTTTAATGATTTTTTAATTTATGCTTACAGAACTGGAGTATGGGCTAGAGGTGCAGGGGGTGAGAGGATTCACCAGAGACAGAGTGGGGAGCAGAACAGACAGATCTACTGAAATACACTGCTGAAGGAAGCAGCGGGTCGGTCAGGAGAGGTCTGCTGCGCCATGTGGGTCAGCTCCCTGGCTGGGTATCAAACTTGTGCTACAGTGGCTGTGGTAGCTTCATAGTGCTGCATTTTAACCTGTTGCCACCAGAGAGGGCCAAGATGTTTTTTCTAACTATGTCACATGGTGGGTCCATGTTTGCTTAGTCTCAGAAGAGCTCAATTAATATGTATTGATCAAATAGGTTGTATTTGTTTTACTCAATGAAAACATAATAAGCAGATAGCCCATCACTTTTGGTCTTCTCATCTAGGAAAATTATACTCAAAGGCAGGTCTCCATGAATGAAAAAGAATGATAAAAAATTAAACCTGGACGGGGGTGGGGGGGTGGTAGAGGGAGAGAGAGATTAGAGAATTGTTGGAACAGCCTCAAATAGATTCATTTCAGATGTTTTATTACTGCTCATCATCCAAGAAATGGCCCAAACTACTTTCTATGAAAAATATTGGTGCAATCACAGTAGAAAATGTCTATGTATATTAAAACCTCCGTCAATGTCAGATTGTTATGAAAGTTACTACTTGTTCATCCCTGTCTGTAAATGGAGTTGTATGGCCGCTGGAGCCTGCTTGCCCTCACTTCCCTGTGCCCCAGAGAGGCTGGCTGAGGAGGCCTGTTCCTGCTCAGACTCACAGAGGATCTAGACAGACAGCAAAATTCTTGAGTTCCTCAGCCTCTTCCCGGGAAGGAATTCTAGCAGATGGGTAGCACTTGATATAAAGACATCAGACCTGGGCCATATAAGCAAACAAAGAAGAATTCCATGCCTGTTTTGTGCATTTTTTAAAAAGATTTATTTTATTTATGCATAGGACTTGGATGTAGGCCAGAGGGGCAAGGTATGAGAGGATTCACCAGAGACAGAGTGGGGAGCAAAACAGGTAGATTTACCGAAATGCACTGCTGAGGGGAACAGTGGGCGAAACTGGGAAGGTCTGCTGGGCCATGTGGGTCAGCTCCCTGGCTGGGGATTGAACTCGGCTGCAGCCATCGATAGCATGATAGAGCTGAAACTTAACCCCTGGCCACAAGGAGGGCTGTATTTTGTGCATTTGTACTCAAACAATTAGCACATTGTAACTCCCTGACAGAACTTTAGAAAGGATGGAGGGAAAAATGGTTTGGGATCTAGATGTTTGGCAACTCATTTAGCTGTGTAACAGAGTCTCTGTTTCCTCTTCTCTACAATGGGCATCCCTACAAAGCTTCTGAACTCCAGGAGAGAAAGCACTCAAGTCCCTAGTGCCTGAGGCATTCAATAACTGTGCAGTCCTTCAGCCATGGCTAGTCTGGATGGAAGAAAAAAAAGATCAAAAAAGCAGAATAAAAAGAAGACAAGGAAGGAGAGAAAGCAAGGATGGGGAACAAGAGCTAGAACTTAATAAAAAGCTTTCTGTGAGGAAGAGTCCCTGGCTGCTTCCCCCTCCTGTGGCTCAGTCTCTGGTCATTTCAGTGCTCATTAGCACTTGCCCTGGAAATAGGGTGAGAGAGAAGCTGAGGCTCATCTTAGTCAATTTTGCCATTAGCAAGTCTTGTCAAGGATGGCTGCAGTCAAAATAAGGACTGGGAATGAGGCGTGTGCGTTCGTATTCTCTCTTTAAAGATCTCTACAGAGAAGTCTGGTCGTTTCCCATTTCCTCACCTTCTGCCCAACACCACCTGCCTACCCACACCCAGGCTCCCTGGCGGTCACCCTGGCAAAGGTCCCCTGAGCCCTCAGTTGCTGTAGCATAGTCTTTCTCTGTCTTTTATGTATATATATATTTATAAAATAGTTTACTTTTACATCATTTTGTGCCTTTTTCCACCTCAGTTGTCATCCCCGTGGGTTTCCCATCACCAATTTACCGTTATGCCATCACCATAGTTTTGTGTACTCCCCACTCCCCATTTTTTATCTCATCCCCCACTCCACCCCTGTAAAATGTCTCTGGTATATAGTTGTTCATTATTATTTTTTCCCCCTGGTCCTTTATGCTCCTGCTATGAGTGAGACCATCTGGTATTTTTCTTTTCCTTTCTGACTTATTTCACTAAGCATGATGCCTTCCAGCTCCATCCATGTTGCTGCAAAAGGCATGAGCTTTTACCTTTTTGATTGCTGAGTAATATTCCGCACACACGGTCCTCTCAGTATGAGGTATCAGCCTTTGACCTCACACGGGCTTCTCCTGTTGCTAACTAGTAGACTAGTTGTCTGTCCAAGCCCATTTGGCCTGGCTCTTCTCGGCTCTCCTCTCTGAAGGCAAAGTGCCAGGATAAAACACTACAGCTGCAGCTTCCTTTGCAGTTTAGGTGTTTGATGAGGGGTGAGAGGATGGCGCACAGGGAAGGGCATCTGGAAGCTCCCTGGCCAAGTCTCCTGCAGGGCAAGACCATGGACTGAGTCTCTTGCCCTTCCAGCCCGAAGGGACCTGAGTCATTAAGGAAACAGCACAAGAATTCAGGCCTGATGAAGCTCTCCCACTTCCCCAGCTGTGGGATGAATGTTGGGGGCCTGTACTACATCTGTGGGGCCCCCTGAATATTCCACTTATGAGGAGTTTGCATGGGAACCATTGGGATGGATTCTTAGTTTTCCTTACTGGTGGGTGGGTGGGGTGAGGTTTCCAGAGATGGGAGGAGGGCCTGAAGGAAAGGAACCCCACCCTCAGTACCAGCAAAAATCAGGCTGGCAGGAGGGGCCTTTCAGCTCAACAGGATGGAAATATCCTGGCCCTGCTGTGCCCTGAGAGTCTGAGGCCTAGGAGGGTATGGTGCTTAGCGGCCTTTGCTAGAAGGCCAATCAACCTGAAAGTTCAGCCAGAGACGGGATGCTGGCTCCATGCCAGGCTGGGGTGGGGTGGGGGGCAGGGTGGCAGTGACTGCAGTTTGTAGAAGAGCCAAGTAGGAAAGTATCAGAAGATATGTAAAGGTCACAGGGCGGGGTGGGAGAGGGGGGCTCAGGCTTGGGTGAGTCCCTGGTATCGCACACAAGCTGGATTTGCTTCCTTGGTCTCACATTGTGGTCCCTGTACTAGCTGGTCTGGAAGTCCGCGCCAGCTTCCTTAGTCATCAACTGACAAGGCTGTCTTAGACGTGTCAGAACTCAGCGATAAGCTGCAGGAAGTGCAGGATTCCCTGGGGGGCAGGGAATCCCTGCAACTTTAGGCCATTTCTATTGCCCTTCGGAGCCTCCATTTTCTCAACTGTAAAATGGGAAGGTGAAGCCTACCTCTTAGCTGCTGTAACTGGGTGGTGTATACTAAAGCAGTGGCTCTCACTTCAGCCACTTCAGGGTAGATCTTACATTTTAGGAGTAAGGATGTTTATTTTTATTTTATTTTTAAGATTTATTTTTATTGTGATATGCATACAAGAACTGGAGTGCAGGCCAGAGGTTGTGGGGAGGGGTGTAGGGGGTGGGCAGTGAGAGGATTCACCAGAGACAGAGTGGCTGGAGCAGAACAGGTGAAATACACTGTTGGGGATAGCAGTGAGCAAGCAGGAGGGGTCTACTGTGCCATGTGGGTCACCTCCCTGGCCGGGGGTCGAACTCATGCTGCAGTGGCTGTGGATAGCTCGGTAGTGCTGAGACTTAATCATTGTGCCACCAGCATTTTGGATTCAGTATTTGTGGGTAGGCCTGAGAATGTGCGTTTTGGACAAATGTAAGTGTCTGCTTCCACCGCTGTTCCTGCGACCACAGGGACTTATTACATATGTGTGCGATTCCCGATACTTACATGCAGCGTGCCAATGATGAGTACCCTTTCCTCTTCCTGTTCTTGCCCTGCGCATCTCTAACCCAAAGCTTACACTTTTGTATGATGTGCAAGAAAGTAACAGTGCGTAGTGTGGACTTTCTAGAAATAACAGTAACAGAGTTAAGATGTGTACAGATTCTTAGGACAATTTTATGTGATTTAAAATGAAATAAAAATCAGAGAATAATTGTTATTTGCTCTTCGCCAAAAGTTCCATTTGTAGATGAGTTTACTGAGGTTAAGGGAGATAAAGTAACTTGGTCAAACTCGCACAGCTGGAAACTGACAGAGGCTGGACCCAAACTGCCCCAAGCTGTGTTTTTTCCATCAAATACTGCTGACCTCTGCTTCTTTCCCTGGCAGGTTATTACAACCTAGTCTGAAGGTGGGGATCCCCCCCTCTGTTATCATGTATCTTTAATGAGGTGAGCAATTTGCTGCTAAGCCGGTAAATTGAATGACTTCATCACCTGCAGCCCCAGGAACAGCCACGCTCACAGGCAGGTGTGGGAGGTTTCAGAGCCCGGGAGCATGCTCAGTTTTAGCTAAGGAATCAGCAGAAGCAGCTCTTTACGCGGGGATTGTATTGTGCCCCCCACCCCCCAGTAGGGATGCTCCCTGTCCCGTAGGAGGACAGTGGGATGCAACTTGTTATGGATGAAAACGTCCAGAACCATCTTCAGTCTGTAAGATTGCTGAAAAGCTAGTGAAAATTGCACTCTATTCAGGGAAAAGTGAGCCAACAACCTCAGGAATGGGGCCTTCACAGGGCTGAGAAAGCAGCATCTGGCTTTCTTTGCAGCAGGATGTGGAGCCAAAAAGACACTCTCACTTCAATGCAATTAGGGAATCACAGTGGTGAGTAGCACTGCTGGAAGGGCGGGGTGAGGTGCTGGAGGACAGTTGCTGGAAGCAGAGAACTTGGCTGCCAATCTGGAATCCTCTCCATCCTGGCCAGCCCTCAGCAAATCCCCAAGCTCGCTGGCAGGACCCACCTTCAGGGTTGATGGGAATTAAATAGGATAATGCACCCTGAATCCCAGGCTAATAATGCACACCAAGTTCCATTAGCATCAGATACAGGGAGGTGACAGTGCCCCTCCCTTTAGGATCACCTTGTAGTGGATTTTTGTCCCTTTTGAGTGGCAGCGATGTTTTGTTCTTCCTACCTTACATCAGAACATGCTTCTAACCTGGAGGTGTATCTTGAGGGTAGCAGGCTGTCTCCCTTTGTGGAAAGTGCAGGGTTGCATGTGCTTCCCCTGCCACTTGGAGAATAGGTGTGTGGACAGGTGTGGCCAATGATGGGCTTTCTTATGTCTTACTTGAAGTTGCCTAAAAGCAGAGGTATGGAGTTGTAAAAAACAAAAACAAAAACAAAAACAAAAAAACCAGCAGTTTACATTGGGGGTGATTCCAGGGAGCAAATTTGTAAGAGCAGAACATGTGATGGAGGTGAAAACATTCATAGATGGGGTGTCACTGAGTGAGTTACAACATGGACACTGAGTTAGATATCAGTGAGGAACAACATGGACCATACCTCACAGTTGCCCCTTAACAAACAATAGAGCAACCCACCAGCTTATGAACAGTAAGTAAAATTATATATTCATGCAATGGAATACTATTCAGCCATTAAAAAGGAAGGGATTTTTGGTGAATGGGACATGATGCTTGAAAACATTTGGTTGAATGAAAGAAGCCAGGTAAAAAAAGACTGTGTATTATATATATATACACACACACATACATATATATTTCATATGAAATATCGAGAACAGAGAAATAGATTAGTGGTTGCCTAGAGATGAGAGGATTTGGAGAGTCAAGGGTGATTTTCAAGGGTTAGGCTTCAGGTGATAAAAACTGAACTATATCTCAATAAAGCTGTTTTTTAAAAAAAGACGACTGTAATTCTGGCTGACAGTGGTCTCCGGAGGGTTGTCCCATAACTTCTGGCCTGTGGATTGAGCACTGGGTGAATCCCCTGTGTTGAGGCAGTTGATGCTTTAGGTAGGAGAGTCGGCATTCCTGGGACCTGACCCCTACCCAAGCTGAAACCACATGAGAACTTGGCTGAGAGGGCGAGGTTGAGAACACCCACGGATTTGGCTATACTTCCCCCTGAGATGTAGATGCTTAAGAGATGGACATAAAGATGCAGGAAGAAATTATTTACAATATGGTCTGATGATATATTGCTGGGTACATTTCTTGTTCAAGGCATCATTATTCACAGTAACCCAGAGGTGGAAGGAGCCTAAGTGTCCATCAAGAAATGAGTGGATTTTAAAAATGGGTATATATTTTCACTGGTATGTGGTTTCATCTCCAGAAGGGAGAAAACCCTATCACAGCCATATGTGGATGAACCTGGAGGACATGATGTAAGTGAACTAAACCAATCACAAAGGGACAGATGCTCTTGGTGTTTCTAAGCAAGTCACTAGAAGAGTCAGACTCACGGGGCCTGAAAGTAGAGTGCTGGTTGCCAAGACTTGGGGAGCCAGGCAATGGATAGCTCATGTTTAATGGGGACATTGGTTCAGCTGGGGACAATGAAACAGTTCTGCAGGGGGCTGGTTGCACAACATTGGGGGAGCACCAAATTGAATGCATAAGAGTGGTCAATGGTCAATGACTTTCTGTACAAATAAAGAACTCCATCTAGAAAAGGGGGGTCATGCAAGGTAGTGGGGCTGCCTGTGACAGGATAGGGTCCTTGCTGCCTCAGCTTCATGGACTCAGCTCTTCTACCCTTCCTTCTCCAGCCTTCCTGAAGAATCCCTGGCATCTGCCCATTTCCTGCTGATGGGGGTGATGTCATTCACTGTCACCGCAGCCCAGAACCTGACTCATGTTCATTCAGCTAGAGAGGAATCAGCAAAGCAGTTTTGTTTCACAAGTGTGTGTATGAAATATTATATATAAAATGTTTATTACATTTTACAATTATATAATAGATACGTAAAATAAAGCACATATCTATCTATCTATATCTATCTATCTATCTATCTATCTATCTATCTATCTATCTATCTATCTATCATCTATCTATCTATCTATCTATCTATATTCGTGTGTATTTTAGCCATTTACTAAGGCAAATCCCAGGGCCTGTTTCAGTAGCATGGACTTGACTGTTTTTCGGTAAGAGGAGGCCCTTCTAACAGCCATCTAAAACAGGTCCAACTGGAGTTTCTGGAAAAGTGTGTCTTAGAAAAGCCCAGCTCCTGGCGGAGGAGGAAGCCATTTTCTCCCCATTGGACTTCTAGATAAGGCGACTGCCCTGGGCATCTCTAGTTGGCAATGTGTGGGTTACCCAAGAGTGCTGAAGGTATTGATAAGCGAAGGGAGCCATCTTGGTCCAGAAAACCAAGCCTGGACTTCACCACAGAAGAATTACTGAGTAAAAAAAAATCAGTTATTCCCGCTAGTCCCTACTTGCTCTCAACCCTAAGAAGGAAAAACTAGCTCAGCACCAGCAAAGGCTCAAAGCAGGGTGATCCAAGGGAATAACCAAGTGGGAGTGAGGGAAGTGGGGAGGGGGGAGGTGGTGTTGGGCGAGGGAGGGAGCAGAGTTGCTCCCTCTGCGCATGCGCACCAGAAGCCCCGCCCCTCAGGCTGGCGGTGTGATGCGGAGACCCCCTCCATGCCCTCCCCAGCAGCGTTACCTGCGAGTTGGGGGCCATGTGTTGGCCGGGGTCAGGGCTCATCTGCAGCGTCCCGGAGTCCAAACATGATTTATCTCAAAGATGGTGAGGCTCAGGATAGTGCCTGGCCCCAGCCACTACCCACTTTTCTAACGCCTCAGAAGCCTGAGGACTTGGGAACACGAGGAAGAGGAAGATGGGTCCCTCCCTAATCTCTTGGGCTCGACCTATCGCCAGTTGCTGGGTAAGAGACCTAAAACAATTTATATTTGATGTTGACATATGCAGTAATGGGGCTTTGGGAGCATCAGAATTCATACTCCGTGCATGTGTTTTTCATTTTTCAATATTTCGCTTTTACTGGAGTCAGTCACTGTAAATCACCTCAGGAGCATAATTTTATTTTCCTTGCGATGCGATCTTCGTGAGCCAATTCTGGATAGCAGAGCTTCTTACATGAATTTGACTAGACGGAGCTCAGTCTAAATGTGACCCCGCGCTAAAGCCGGAGAATCTTCCTCCCTCTCTCTCCTGTTCTCTCTGGCTACTTGTGACCAGACGACTTCCGGGTACGTCAACGACTGTCCCCTCCCTGGTCAGGGCTGTCTTTGGGAGACAGGAGCCTGTTTCTTGGCTCTCTTGGGAGCCTTCTGGAACCTCAGGACTGTCCCAAGTCTCAGCTCAAAGCTCCTTTTTTAACAGATACTTGCACTTTTGGGCATCAGAGGGAACTAGAAATGCCCAGCCCAGGTCCTCAAACCTCTTCATGCATCAGATTCCACTGAAAGAGCATTAAAAAAATTCTGCCAGATCCTGACTCAGAGCTCCAGGGAGCTTTGTGCCTCCCTGTTGAGCAACAGCCCCAGGCAACTCAGAAGCAGCGAGAACAACTAAGTTTGGGAATCATTGTTTGGGCCAGTGTTTCCGAACTGCTTAATTCTTAACCACACAGCAAAAACTAGGGCACTCCTTAAGGGACAGGGAGGGTGCCTATGTACTTGGTTTCACTCCCTGTTAAGAGCTGAAATGCTTTTTTTTTTTTTTTATTAAAGATTTATTTATTTGTGCACACAGAACTAGGGTGCAGGCCAGAGGTGCAGGAGCAGTGAGAGGATTCACCAGAGCGGGTTGCAGAATAGGCAAATCTATGAAGTACACTGCTGAGGGGAGCAGTGGTGAGACAGGAGACGTTTGCTGCACCATGTGGGTCACCTCCTTGGCTGGGGATTGAACTGGTGCTGAAGTGGCTGCTGCAAGCTTCACAGTGCTGTGCTTTAGCCCTGGAGGGAGGCGCCACCAGGGAGGGCCCAGAGCTGAAATGCATTTGAAGTCTAGCGTTTTGCCTTAAGTATTATAATTTCTTCAACTATCAATTCTACTCCCTCTGACAGCTCATTTTGATTTGCTCTCAGTGTTAACACTATAAAGCTATTGCAAACCCAAATCCCCTGTTGCTCATAAGACTATTTCTATACTCCAAGTTTCTGTGAGAAAACACCGAAGCTACTTTAACCCCACCAGGCCCTTGTGCACGGTGGAGATTTTACAGATGAGGAAATCACTCAGGACAATGATACAGCTAGCAAATTAAGAATGGTAAAATATAGATAACATTTACCATTCTATCCATTTTAAGTGTAAAATTCAGTGGTGTTAGTACCTTTCCAGTGTGCTAATATGGATCACTGATCTCCATTCCAGAGCTTTCTTTTTTTATCATTCCGGACAAAAAGGCTGATCCTATTGAAACTCTCCATTCTGCCCTCCCCAGCTCCTAGTAATCACTATTCTGCTCACCATTTCTGTGAATCAACTGATTCTACATGCCTCATATAAATGGGATCCTACAATATTTACCCTCTCGTGTCTGGTTTATTTCATCTTACATCATGTCTTCAAGATTCCCCCATGGTATAACCCTTGCCAGACAAATAAACAGTTGCCTGGCAGATTCTCAAATTCTAACAGATTCCCAGTTCTAACGGATTTTCAAATCCATGCTCTCCCCACTCCCTCTTTTGCCTACAAGGATTGCAAGGTGAAAGAGGGATTAAACATATTTTGTCTGATCACAGAGTATTGCCATGAGATTATCAATGGCACTTCAGAGAGGAAAATTCCAGCCTCAGAGGCAAAAAAATAATTTGTCACTGGACCAAACTCAAAATGCAAACCAGCTGTGTCAGAGGTGGTGAGTTGCCTGTCACTGGAAATGATCAAACAGGCTGGCAACCAAGTGCCAGCACAGCTGCATTCTGGTCCCCAGGATTATGGGTGGAGAGAGGAGGGGCCAGAACAGAAATAACTGTTTCCAGTTGCTACTCCAGAATCACCTGGAAAGCTGTTTAAATATTATTTAATCTTATATAGATATCAAGACTTTTTATAATGCCACTGGGTATAAGGTAGGGATGTACTGGTACAAGAATGGACAAGTAGACCAGGACAGAAAGTACCAAACAGACCTCCAAACTTTAGTCTCCTAATTGATTGCAAAGGCAGAACATCAGTGTAAGAATCTTCTCTGTCATCCCATACCAAAGAGCAGTGGAAAGCTTTTTGGAAAAAAAGGGACCTCCCTGCAGAGATTCTGATTCATTGAATGAGGAGATGACTCAGGGTATGTTCTGGAAGAGGCTTGGAGACCTGGGATGCACATCAGGGCTAAGAGTCGCTGGGCAGGATGATCGTTAACCTCCAATATTCTGATTCTAGGGCTGGACAGTCATCCCAGGCACAGAACTTAAGGTCCTACTCACTTGTTAAAGGGGTCCGCACTGAGATAGGCTCTAAAGATTCTTCAAAGTCCCCGAGGAACAGAGGTCAGTGGTGGATGGTTGTATTTTGGTAATGACTCAAGCACCAAAGAGCAACAGAGCAGGGAATGTTCAAGCTCATTAAAATCATGTAACAGCAACAGGCTCCGGGAAATAGTAAACCTCATTTCCAAGGCTCCGAAGTAATAGAACCCAGCTCAGCACATCTGTGGACCCCACTGATCACGGTGAGCTGACCTCCTCTTCCAACTATACGTATCCTCCCCCACCCCCAACATCCCTCTAGTACCTCAGTTCTCCTCCTTTGCACTCCACAAAGGAGATAGTCAAGGGAGAGCTGGTCTCAATCTTGATTTAATAAGCATATGAATCACCAGGATATCTTGTTAAAATGCAGATTCTCATTAAGTGCTGGGAATGGGTTGGAGGGACTGGAGAGTCGACATTTTGGACAAGAACACTGGTACTTACTGCCTCCATAAATATTACTGCTCTGGGGACCGCACTTGGAATGTTGCTTTACCTCCCCAACCTCCAGGTGAGCTCCCCACACTTGAGACTGAACTGGGTCCCAATTGATGGTCAACCTCCTCAGCCTTCCACAATTTAGGGATCGGCCTGATCGGCCTCCCTCCAGGCTGAGCTGAGGCCAGCCTATGGTCAACCAATCCAGCCTCCAGGCTGAGCTGGGGCAGGCCTGTTGGTGCATATCCCCAGCATCCAGGCTGAGCTGGGCCTGACCTGCTGCTCGACCTCCCCAGCCTCCAAGCTGAACTAGGACAGGCCTGCAAGTTGACCTCCCCAGCTACCAGGCTGAGCTGGGGCAGGCCTGATGGTTATCTTCCCCTTCCTCTTAGCTAAGCTTAGCCAGTCTCAGGGATAAGCTGTGGCCAGCCTGCCTGTCAACCTCCTCAGCCTCTAGGTTTATCCTGGGCAGGCCTGCTGTTTGATATCCCAGCCTCTAGTCTGAGCTGGGCTTGCCTGCTGGTCAAACCCCCTACAAACCCCCTAGCCTTGGTGACCTGGTAAAGTCCTACTTGTCAAACCGCATCCCCCCCCCCCCCCCCCGCTTTTCTGCCTCCCGCACTGCATTCAAAGTGGGGTCAGCCCACTGTTCAACTATTTCAGCCTCCTAACTTAGCTGAGGCAGGACTGCTGGTTGACGTCTTCATCCTCTGGGCTTACCTGGGGCTCTCCTGCTGTTCAATTTCCTTTGTCTCTTTGCTGAGCTGTGCCTGGCCAGGTGGTCTAACTCCACAGTCTCCGAGGGCAGATTCTGGAGTCTGAATATTGAAGTCTGAATCCCAGCTCTGTGTCATGACTGCTACCTCATCTTGGGCAAGATACTTAACCTCCCAGAACCTTAGCTTCTGCACGCATCGGCGAGAAGAAAAGAACCTAATCGTACATATGCCCTAGGGTTATGAGGATTGCCTAAGCACAGTGTAGACAGCATGTACTATGCCTGGCACATAGTAGGGACACAGCACCGAGAGAAACAAGCAGACTGCAGAAAAGGAGCAGCTGGTGGAGCTGGATGTGGGAGGAGAGGCTGAGTGTTTTCTGGCTCAGGAGCTGGTCTGGGCTCTGGGTGTGGCTGTCTCCTGCTGTTTTTCTACCCCACCCTGGATATTAACACAGTCCTCAGATGTTCCACCACTTGGGAGAGCGCACTGGGCTGGCTGCGGCTGTGTCTTCTGCTCTGTTCTGGGGATGGCTCATGGCATACTAGCTGGCACCATGTCGCTGGTAGGAGCCACTTAAAGGGCTCCCTCACCTTTGGTGCTGCTGCGTCTGCTCAGCAGCTTCACCCTGATGTCTGTAGATCAACCGTTGCTAAATTGCTCCCCTGCTGCTTTGGTTCGATAGTGGATAGAGGAGCCAGTAATGAGTCCAGCCTATGAGCCATTCAGTGGGCACAGCCTTTTCTTCCTCCTGGTGAGACTCATTGACAACCCAGGCAAGACTCAGTGTGAGTGCAGAGCCATCACCACTGAGATCTTGTTAGCAGCTCTGGCTTGCTGGCAGTGGGGCACTAACATGAGGTGCCCTAGGATGCCCGTGGGGCGGAACCCTCTGGTGGGGCAGCTGGTCACTTCCTTTTGGACACTTTCCCAGATTCTCTTAAACCTCCTTGTCCTGTTTCTCCTGGACCTTCAAGGCTGATATGTGGTCTCTGACATAGCTTTCATTTGTAGCTAGCAGAGGTGGGGAAAAAAATCGCTGTGGGACATGTTGCAAAAAAGGAAAAAAATTGCTGATAAGTGACCAATCTCACAGTAACAACGATGGCTTATAAGGTGTGTGAAGGCTCTTTCCAGAGCATATCATGGGGTAGGACCGGTAGGGCTCAGCTCCTCTAGGATTTTTAGCAGCTGTTTCAAGAGACTTAATAACTTCAGTCCAAGCATCAGCACCTTTCTCTGTCATTGCAATTCTAATATCAAGTGGAATCATTCACTGTTTACTAGTTTCACTGTCTCTTTCCAGACTGTTCACCTGTCGGTTTGTTTTTCTTAGCTCCTTTTAATATGCTTCTAGCAGTATCCCTCTCTTTTGTTATCTTTGATCTAGACTTAGCCCGGGAAACCACACATTGCAGCTTATTACAATTGTGCGTGAAGAGAACCCTCAGGACAAACACTTAGCTGATCAATATCACTATTAGGATAGAACTTTCTAGTGGATTATGGAAACAGCGTAGGTGGTGGAATCAGACCTAAGTATAAATTGCCCCTCTGAATCTTACTGGTATTTAGAGCTTCAGTAAAGGTCATTCTCATCTTCAACTACAGTTTCTTCCATGTAAAATCAAAATAATAACGCCTAACATGCATGGTTGTACTGACACTTAAGAGAAATAAGGTGCAACTCCCTTTGGACAGTGCCTGGTGCTCACTGGTGCCCCAGTAAACAGGAGCGCCCCCTCCCTTGAGTCACGATGTTGTGACTCTGGAGTAGAGCTTCTCAGACTTGAACTTGCATCAGAGAAGCATGAGGTCACTGGGCTCCACCTCCAGAGTTTCTGTTTCAGTAGGGGGCCTGTGAATGGGCATTAGGAAGACATTTCCAGGTGTAGGTGAGACAAGGGCCCTTTCTCACCTCCTGCCCCTAACCTCTCTGTCACCATCTGCAGCATTCCCAAGTTCCATTACCCACATGTGCTCTATCCCGTTGGTGCATGTGCCCCGTAATCACACAAACCCCGTAATCAAGAAGCTGGCACACAGGGGGTATGTATACCTAGCAGTATAGGCAGGGAGATTACTGCAGGACAGAGAGAAACCAGAGAGGGGGAGGAAGTTCTCAGGGCTGGGAATCTTGGTTGCTGCCTGTCTCCTGCTTCCTCAATTCTGTGACTGTTACAGGGTACCCGGTGTGGACTGGGCTGCCTGTTTGTGGGTCCTCACCTGTGCGCCTAAAATTTAGTTGTACTGCAGGAACATACAAAAGGGTCAATAATGGGTTTATTTACAAAAGAGAAAAGGAAAAGGAACAACACAGGGAAAGAGAGAGAGAGAGAAAGAGAGAGACACAAGGACTAGAATATCTTACCGGCTCAGCTGACTTGGAGCTCTAATAACAGACTAACTGATAGCACCCAGTCACGCGGTCCGGAGAGCTGTTTCCCAAGCGAGAGAGCACCATAGACAATGGCGCCCTACTTATCCCCCAAAGTCCCAGAATGCCTGCTTAGCTCTGCCCTTGGGTCCTCGCAGTCCTCTCCCTGGGGCTGCTGGGAGTTGTAGTTTCCAATCACTGGAGTAGGGGGTGGAGTCCAGAAAGCTGGACTAGGGTTGGAGTCCACAAGACTCTGCAGAGTTCCTTTAGGACATCCTTGCCCTTAACATGACAACTGATCTGTGAGTCCCTGGCCCCCTGACTCAACATTCAAGGCCTGTAGAATCTATCAAGAGCTCCAGTGTTCTTTTTCCATCTGCTGAGTCCACCATGCACCTGAGTCCACCATACACCTGTGCCAGGTGTGCTGGAGATGCTGTTGCTATTGATCTGGGGCCTGCACCTTGAGAGGGTGGCCCAGAAATAGACAGATTGTTTTAATTCCTGCCCAGCCTCTTGGTCATTGTGCTAATTGGGAAATGATTCAATTTCTCTGAGCTGTGTTCTCCTCATCTAAAACATATGCATCACTTCTGCCTCTTAATGTTGCGATAAACATTACACGTCAGATGGTTGGGAGAGATGAGACTTCGTGAATCTTTGTTTTTCCTTCTTTGAGGCAGGGTCCTTTGCGCTTCGGTTTCAGGGCTTGTAGGGGGCCAGGGAACTACAGCATCTGGATGATTTTGCCCCTAAAGCTAGGTACATCTCATCTTAGATACTTTCCAAATAAGACATCTGCCATTACTCTGGAAGAACAGATTCTGTAACAGGTAGTAAATGTCAAAGTGAGGGGACTCGGGAGGTTAGTTTCATTCACTTCCTATGTGTTTGCCTTGTAGGGCTATGACGGGTCAAGTAAAAAATATTTCCACCAGCAGACGAGAAAGCTTTCAACAGATAGGGACATGAACATTAACAAGTCCTTTCTCCTTTGAGTGTATGTGTGGGCTGGGGTCAAGGGGAATTCTAAAAACCCATATCAAAAAGCATATTCATTAGTTGAAAAGCAGGTGCAGCTCAAACAGGAGATACTCTGTTCAAATCACACACTCTCCAGGAAAAAACATACTGACATACTGTTTTTCTTCTGTGAGATGGGCTTGCTGGCATTCTGCCAAACGGAAACCTTATCATAGTAAATACACCAACTTTAATTATTCATTTCTATTTGCTTGAGGAAATATTCTGTGTGACATACATATGTTCATACATTTCCTTGTTGCTGCAACATGAACTAAATAAGTCGCTTTCACACATAAGTGCAACTCCAAGAGTTATTATCGCTAACTTGTGTTCTTTTGTACATTTTGCATTCAGCTGGAGAAAAGGTAGTGTTTGGATAATGGGGAAGAATTATGGATATTGGGCAAAAGAGGAACATCCTTTTAGCTTCTTTAAAAGGTTGGGGGGAGGAAGCACAGACTACCATCTGCTATTATTGATGAATTGAAACATCTCTATCTGTGGAGAATCATTAATGTACAGCTGGTTTGCCAAATTCATCTACTGAGCCTACATAACCAAAATGAGGCTGAAAGTCTTTGGCTCCTCCTCAAAAATCACCCACAGCATACACATCAGGGTCTGTTCTGCCATCTGGTGGTCATTGAGGGAAATGTTCACGAAGACTAGGGAAATTGCTAGTGTTTCTGGTAATTTTTGGTAACTATGGAGTCATTGCAATCACAGGGAAAGACAATTCTATAACCGCTGCCAAACTTTAATAGAAGGAAATTTGAGAATACCAGGATTTGAAGTCCACACACCCTTGGCGTAATGATTCCAGTTTTATGACTTCATCTTATGGGTGTATTTATATATGGACACAAAGAAATGTATTTTTAAATATTTATTTATGTATAGAGAACTGGGGTGCAGGCACAGAGAGGGGATTCAACAGAGACAGAGTGGGGAGCAGAACAGGCAGACTGATGAAGTACGCTGCTGAGGGGAGCAGTGGGGAGATAGGAGAGGTCTGCTGTGCCATGTGGGTCACTCCCTAGCCAAGAATCGAACTCATGCTGAAATGGCTGCAGCCAGCTTTGCAGCACTGTACCTTAACCCATTACACCACCAGGGAGGACCCACAAAGAAGTGTTTTTAAGGGTCTTCTTAGCACTGTGGGAACAGAAGACTGGGAACAAGCTAAGAGCCCATTGCAGGGCACTAGTTGAATCAATTATGAGAACACTCATTGGACCGATATACCATGCAGCCATTTGCAAATCAATACCTACAGATATGGGATGATCCCTAAAACATGTTTTTAAGTGAAATAAACATCCTCTAGAATAGTGTGTATAGTACACCAACATTGGCGTAAATACAATAGCATGGGCTAAGGAAAGAGCAGAGTATCTGTCAAGATAACCCAGAAAGTGATTGACTTTGAGGAGGAGAACCAGGGTGGTCAGAGATGAGAAGGTAACTTACCTCTCACTATTTATATTATATACGTTGAGAATCATTCTTTTTTATTTTTTTAATTATAGATATATATGTGTGCGTCTATAATTTTTTTACATCATTCTTCATTTTGTACATTTTTCATCTTGGTTGTAATCCCTGCCCTTCCCACCATCGATCACCCATGTGTCATCACCACAATCCTGTGCACCCGTCCAACCCCAGTTTTAATCCTATTCTCATCATCCCAGTAGAATGTCTCCAGTTTATAGTTGTTTATTGATTTTTGTTTTTATTTTATTACAATTATTCTCCCCCCCCCAATGTCTTACACTCCTACTATGAGTGAAACCATCAGTATTTTTTTTTCTTTCTGGCTTATTTCACTAAGCATGATCCCTACCAGGTCCATTCATGTTGCCACAAATGGCATGAGTTTATCTTTTTTTGATTGCTGAGTAATATTCCATTGTGTATATGTATCACATCTTCTTGACCCAGTAATCTCTTTTGGGGCATTTGGGTTGATGCCACATCTTCCCGATTGTAACTAATGCAGCAGTAAACATAGGGGTGCAGGTGTCCTTTTGAATCAATGTTTTTGTGTCCTTTGGGTAGATCCCTAGGAGTGGAATTGCTGGATCATATGGAAGATCCATTTTAGTCATTGGGAATAATTCTTAATGTGCTGTAAACATACTGTGAAATTTTCTGAGGACACCACCGTGACCTGGCCAGCAAGAAAGCAAAGCTCCATCCTGAATGCAGGAATCTGCCGCCTGAAGGTAAAGTCAGTCTTTCCAGATTAAAAAAATTTCTCAGTGGGCACCAGCCATTGCATCTCTATGGCATACTCATTAGCAAGGAAAAATTAAATCCTGCATTACCTTCCTTAGTGTCAGCATATCTCTAGGTCAGGACAACTTCAAACTAGAAGCCCCTCCTAGCAAGAATATTAGATTCTTTTTGTTGTTGTTTTTAAAGATTTATTTATTTGTGCATATAGAACTGGGGTACAAGCCAAAGGTGTGGGAGCGGTGAGCGGATTCACCAGAGACAGAGTGGGGAGCAGAACAGGCTGACTGAGGGGAGCAGCGGGCGGGTCAGAAGAGGTCTGCTGTGCCATGTGGATCACCTCTGGGGCTGGGTTCAAACTGATGCTGAAGTGGCTTTAGCTTCTTAGTTCTGTGCTTCAACCTGCTGCACCACCAGGGAGGGCCGAATAATTAGATTCTTGATGATGACTCACTGCTCCCAACTATGTAAACTAAATTCACATGTGTACTTATTAGAGTAAAATCTGCCCAGCTGTATCTGGGGATCAGCTCTTCACTTTGGTGATCTAATCAACTCTTTGTTTCACTACGGCTGCGACCTTATTTTCGGCCACCAGTGTGTGCGCAGATTCAATAACTGTCCAATTCACAGGTCAGCATGAACATCTGAACTTTCTATATTTGGAAATTCCGCAAATAAATACAGCTTTGTGAACACTGGCGAGTAAATGAAGAAAAGAGATGATGCCTGGACAACCTCCCTTTCCTTTTTTTCCACCCCTTCTTCCTTTTCCTGTCCACCTCCAGCCAGGAGAGGAGAGGGGGGTAGTTTGGAGGGACACAGGGTGACCCTATCCAGCAGCCTGCTGCAGGAACTGTGGAGGGGCCTGGCCATGTTCAGCAGCTATGCAGTGGTGCTGTCGAGGGCTCCAGGATTCGCCTTCTAAGAAGCTCTACAGCACCACAGATACCCAGCAAGTGGCCTTTGCCAGCAACGCAGCCCCAGGTAGCTTCCAAGGAAGGTGCCTACTTCACCCTGGTAGGAATGAGCAATGTTGTAGTGATGGGGTCCAGGGTGTGCTACAGCCCAATAGGGCACCTGAGCACATTGACTATTCTAAGCTGAAGGAATATGACAGGTGCAGCTACATTTTTCTCTGACCAGTGGAAACTCATAAAAGACTTTTTAGTCTTCACCCACTTTGTTGAAAATATTGATATGAAAAACACCAAAGACCTTCCTTCTTTTAAAAAAAGGTTTATCTTATTTATTTATGCATACAAGAACTGGGGTGTAGGCCAGAGGCTCAGGGGTGGTGTAGATTTCACCAGAGACAGAGTGGGGAGCAGAACAGGCAGATCGACAAAGTACACTGCTGAGGGGAGCAGCAGGCGGGTCAGGAGAGGTCTGCCGGGCCATGTGGTCACCGCCCGGGGAAGGCGAAGATTGAACTCATGCAGAAGTGGCTTTAGCTTCTTAGTGCTGTGCTTTAACCCACTGAGCCACCAGGGAGGGCCTAGGAGGGTATTCTTAGCTCCTTAGCTCTAAGATTGAGGGAGAGAAGTGCAAGATAATTGGAGCAGGGCAAATAGGAGAACAGAGGAACAAAGGGAAAGTCATGAATCTCCTTGACATGTTAGATAATCAGTTGCATTTATTCTCACTCAGGAGACGGAAGTTGTTGATAAAGCGCCTTCGATGTATCTCTTCATGTTCCTATAATGAGCTGTTTTAAGGATGTTTCTTAAGATTCATGATCTTCTTCATGTTCCTATAATGAGATGTTTTAAGTCCACACTGGCTTTCACTTTAGCTATTCAAATTGAAAGCAAACAAAAACAACGAACCTTTACATGGGAGACATTTATGCCTCTACTCTTAAAAATAGTGATGCGTTCTCCAAGTCTGCCTCCCAGCTTTACTTACATTTAATGCAGAACTACCATGCTGCTAAAACCCTGTGGGGTTTGGCGGTTTCACCATAGTTAGTCAGTAGAACTGGCCACAATACAGTTTGCACAAGTAGATTCTACTTCAACTCATGGCACCATAGTCTAAACCACATTTTAGCAGCTCCCTCGCGAGACTATTAAAGAAAAGTCATCAAGTACTTTGCTAAATGGAGACACAATGTGTAAGACATCTCCCTATCTACTCACCCAGCCATGGTGTCAGACATGCAATCAGGCTTAATTTGAAGAGAGTCCATGGTATTTATTGGTGCTCATGTCACGTGCGTTGAATATGCCCCAGCTCTGCTAGTTAACAGTTCATCGGGCAGTGGATTTATATTCAACTTACCAGTGCTTTATTTTCATAGTTTCTTGCTTTTCTTCCTATGTCTTTGGATCTCTCTTTTGTTTAGAAAATTTTATAGATTTCTTTTTTTCCCTCTCCCTATGAAGTAGTAAGAATACATAACAGGAAATTTGGAAATGAAGGCAAAAAATTGTCCCCTTAATTGATGCATTAACTTCCATCTTTTCTCTCCATATTCTCTACAGCATCACAGTGTTGTGCATGTAACTTTTTTTTATTTTTATTTTTAGATTTATTTATTTGTTCATACAGAACTGGGGCACAGGCCAGAGGCTCAGGGGTGGCGAGAGGCTTCACCAGAGACAGAGGGGGGAGCAGAACAGGCAGATCTACGAAGTACACTGCTGAGGGGAGCAGCAGGCGGTCAGGAGAGGTCTGCCGGGCCATGTGGTCACCTCCGGAGCAGGCGGGAATCGAACACATGAGGAAGAGGCTTTAGCTTCTAAGTGCTGTGCTTTAACCCGCTGCGCCACCAGGGAGGGCTCGCATGTAACTTTTAAATAGAACATTCGTATGATCGCATTGTCTCCCCTACCTCCCTATATTGTGAAGATTGCTGACAGTTACAAATTATTGCACCTTGCAATATGTTTTCCTGGGGTTCATAACCCTCACTGTATTGTGGACAGCTAATTGCATATATAATTTTCTAGCTGGACTTCAATTCCATCTTCATAACATTCACTTTATTCTTTCAATTTGAATATGTCAGGAGAAGATGAAAAATTAAATAATTGAGTGATGTCTTTGTCTGTTGTTAATATCACACTGTTTATAACCTTCAAACATTGTAAAGTCAAAGTCTAAATTAGATAAACCTTTCTGGACAGCCGCCCAGAGATATGTATCAAGGGCCTTAAAAGTGCTTTGCTTGTTGTCTAAGTAATTTTGCATCTAGAAATAAGACCATAGGAAATAACTTATTCAACGATCTCATGAAAGAATCTTTACTATAGCATTATTCATAGTGATGAAAAAGATACCATCTAAATGTTCAAAAGTAGGAAGTTGGTTAAAGTATAGATAATGAAAAATTATGTAGTTGCTAGGACAAAAAGGAATGCTTTAAAACATAAATAATGATCTTAGGGGCCCTCCCTGGTGGCGCAGCGGGTTAAAGCACAGCACTAAAGAAGCTTGAGCCACTTCCGCATGAGTTCGATTCCTGCCTGCCCGGGAGGAGATCCACATGGCGCGGCAGACCTCTCCTGACCTGCCACTGCTTCACTCAGCAGTGTACTTCATTGATCTGCCTGTTCTGCTCCCCACTCTGTCTCTGGTGAATCCTCTCACCCTCCACATCTCTGGCCTGTACCCCAGTTCTGTATGAATAAATAAATAAATCTTTAAAAAAAATGATCTTGGTAAGTGTTTATTATAGGAAAATAAGACAAAATTGTGTGCTGAATATGATCTTGATGCTGATTTTGATATGTAAAAAAGGTAAAAAAATAACTCTAGATGATGATAGAACAGCATTATTTGTTTTGTAATTTTCTTCTGGTTCAGTTAAAACAGTTTTATGCTATTTTTGCAAAGGGAAAAATTAACATAACTTCCATATGCGTGGACCATCTTCCTTATGAAGTAGAGATCCTCCTCCCCCTCCTCCACTTTATCACCTCCACCTCCTTCTCTCTGTCCTCCTCCTCCTCCTCTCCCACATCATCCTCTTCCAGCTCCTTGTCTTCCACTTCCTGCACATTCTCCTCTTCCTACTCTTCCTTCTCCTCTAGCTCCTTCTGTTCTTCCTGCTCTTCCCTCCCCCTGCCACTGCTGCTCTTCTGACCAATAATATCTTTTGCTGTCTTTGCAACTTTTGCAGTCTTCATCTCATCCTGGACTTAGTCTGCTGAGTTGGTGATATTTTGCCAACTTGGTTTATGCTGCATTTGAATTCATTCCATGTAATATCCCTCTTTTCTTATCTTTTTTAAAAACATGGTCTTTTTATATCCGAACTCATCAGAGAACTTCTTGGGAAGTCATATTCATTTCCCTGGCTGCTTCCTTATTTTCTTCTACAACGCATCTTTAGTGTTCACATTCTCGTTATCTTATTCTCAGACCTCATCTGTGAAGCCTCATTCCCTTTTCAAACCTCTGGTGATGAGAACATACCCATCTTTTCTTACGTGTTTTTTCTAAATAGCCTCTGACACCGGTGTGAAACATCCCAGTATTTGTCCCAAATTTCCTCTAGCGTGGGGCTTCATAAGAAGCAGGTTTCTAAAGGGAGGGAGTTTGGATCTAGTCCATGCAGAGCTGGTGGAAGACTGGGTGGACTGGGTCACAGGATTTTGGAAGAGCTGGCTGGGGTTACTGTCAATGTTACTTGACATTGTTTGGGTGACTGAAAGTTGGGGGGATAGCTATAGCGTTTTCTGGACAACAGTGAGCTTCTGGAGCAGGAGGATTCTAGGGCTGTGCTGACGGTGAGGACTAAGCCCAGGGAAACAGCTCCTGGAAACACTCATTGAACAGCTTAGGTCATACACCTGCTTTTTGATTGCGGATCTCCATCAGCCACAGCTTATTTTTTCCCCCAAATGTGGAACTAGATTTCTTGTCATAATAAGATTTTTCTAAACTGGCAAAATAAAGCAAAAATAGGACTCATTGAAAAAAGGAAGTCGTTTTCACTAGATCTTTTACTAGAGATAATTATCATTACCTTTTTGCAGTAGGGTATAGAAAGCAGCTCTTTCTTTTTGTCTTTTGTTCTTTTATGTTTTCTAGTAATGAGTACCAATTCACTGACTCTCCTTGCAATCTATTCGATTATATGGTTTTGTGTAGGAATTTTGAGTGCGTTGGTATAAAACATCTGAAACATTGATGTTAATGATAAGGAACATGTTAATTAGAGCTAAATTTCATCAGGCACTCAGTTAAGTCAGGCACTTCATGGGAGCTCTGTATGCATGATAATTTGATCCTGACAACATGCATATGAAGTAGGTTTTAGTTTCACCCCTTCTTCAAAATATGCAAGCCTGAGGTGACACAGCTGTAAGAGCAGAGTTGAGAGCCAGTGTCAAGTGGACCATGATTAGATTCTCTGTTCTTTATCAGGACACCATGTTGTCTCCGTGATTGGTGACTTGCTCGCCTTCCCAGATGGAGCCATCCTATGAAGAATCATATGCTATTTTGCCTGTTTCTATTTGGTTCACATCCTCTTCCATAGACTCTCTATGGCAACAATGATGTTGGGCACTTTTCTCCCAATGGAGAACATCTACATGGCAAATCAACCCCAGCAAAATTCTCTCCAGTTTATGAGTAATGTCCCAGGCCCTTTGCAAGGACTCACTACATACTTCTGGTATCTTAGGCCATGACTGGGGCTATGTAACCTTTCCCTCCAATGGATACTTCCAGAGAGCAGCACATGTCCCAGTTCGTCATGTGGTCAATTTTACTTTGCTCACTTCATAAACATATCTCTCAATCACAGGATGCTAGGCTGGCTTGGAAAGTGAAATGGAAGATAGGTCACTTGGGATGTACTAGGGTTTTTTCTTTAATATTTATTTGTGCATGCAAGAACTGGGGTGTAGGCCAGGGGTGCAGGGGATGAGAGGATTCATCAGAGACAGAGCGTGGAACAGAACAGGTGGATTGACTACAGCGGAAGACAGGAAAGGTCTGCTGCAGTATTTCAACCACTCCCTGGCTGGGGATAGTGGATGATGATAGCTTCCTACTGCTGAGACTTTAACCCCTGTGCCACCAGGGAGGCCCTAAAGTTTTTCTTTTTCGATCTCTTTCTCTCCCCATACTGCTTTCTTAGTCTATCCTGGCTACTGTCAAAGTTCTTTCCAGAATACAGACCTGATCTTTTTGTTCTTTTCACAGACTTCTGAGCGCATCCCTACTCCTAAAGCCTAGAGACTTTATCATCTAGATGTATTTCAGTCCCATCGCTTCTCATCTCTGCTTTCTGCTCCACTCTTCGAAATAACATTAGCTACTGTTTTGCCTCTTGTTCTGCAACTAGTCTCAGCCTTCCCTTTTCACTCACAGCAAACCTCACGTCCTCTCTGCCACGGCACTCCAGGGGCTCTATCACATAGTCCAAATGTGACTATATTTATCTTCTGTAAAGTTTCTTTTGAGGAAAGTACATGCCTTAGAATTCTATTATGTCCTTGGGAGTATTATATCTCAGTCCTAGGAAACTGGGGACTCTTTAGAGGTAACAAATCTTTATTTTTGAAATGACAATATAGTACTAACACAAAGTACAGCTCAATAAGGGCTTAGTAACTGTTTGTAAAATGAATAAATTCATGGTGTCCAGGAGGTAATTCAGAAGACATCAAGGGGAAAGACAGAGGGTATTGCAAATAGTCTCACTTTGGTAAGAGGGAAAGATATGTGGTAGAACCGGACTTTCAGTAAACAGCGACATGCGAAATTAGCTGCAATCATAATTTAAAAAAAAAAATCAATGCCTGGTCTTACCCCTAAAATGAAATTCTGTTCACTTTTCTATTTAAAAGAAATATTTAAAACCATTAGAAAAATCCAAGGAATTTTGGTAAATCAAGTGACTCGTATTTCTGGGGTTTATGCTTACCACTACAAATTAGCCAATGCATGGCTTTCGAACTGCACTTAGTCTATTATATCTTATTAACCATGAATGGGAATGTATAGACACATTTATATGGGAGAAGCATAAAGCCTTGTTCTTTAAGCTCTTGATGATTTTATATAGGTGGGAGATTATATAGTATGGTCAAGGTCAAGAATAACTGCTCTTGATGAAGATAGAAATGACAGTATGTGAAAATACTCATGTTTCCAAGGTCAAAGCAATTTATGTGTAGGGATTCCAGATTAGTCTCTGTGCTGACTAGGGCTGATTATGTATTTCTAGATACATATTAAATATTCTCATATTTAATCATGCATGTTAAGTCCTGCAACATGTTCCTCCTCCCCTTGAAAAATGTGTGCACAGTCCTGATAGATTTTCCTGTAGATATGATGAATTGGTGAATGGATAGACTGATGGCTGGTTGGCTGGCTGGCTTGCTAGGTAGGTAGACATGGCATCACAGGAACAAAGAGACTTGTCTCCACTGCAAGTTGTTGGCTGATATTGGATGGAATCCAAACCTGAAAGTTTTTTTTTTTTTAATCTAAACTGTTGCTAAATATTTAATGGTATGGTCAAAGTCTCTGCTTGTGAAGTAAATAGAATTTGAACATGTGATGCAATGTGATTTCAGGAATACAAAACCTTGGACTCTGAGTCTAGGTTTCTATAGTTTAATTTACAAAGTAGAATAGGAAAGGTTATAAAGTCATCAAGAGCTTAAAAACCAAGGCTTTATGCTTCTCCCATCTAAATGTGTCTTTGCATTCCGACTCATGGTTAATAAAATATAATGGACTATAATAGACTAATATAATAAGTGCAATTTGAAAGCCAAGTGTTGGCTAATCCGTAGCGGTAAGTACAATCTCCAGAAACACAAAACAGTTCCTTGATTTGCCAAAATTCCTTGGATTTTTCTATTTTTTTCTCCATGAACTCTGCCAAATTCAATGTCAGTGGTAAGTTTAAATATGTCTTCAACATGTTATTTAACATCGACTATCAACCAGCAACTTGATTATTATCATGTGTTAATTATTGCAGTGTGCATTAAACCTCAGGAAGGGAAAACTGGATCAGACCATAGATCATCCACATGGTCCTGAAGTTACAGAGCAAAGAACAACACACACTGGAGGACCAACACCTGTATCTCATCCCAAGACTCATCTGAAGACTTTTCATTGACCCGTGTGTGTTTTTGGAAGAATTCTGGGAACATCCTGCAATTCTCAAACACATTCAAGTGGCAAAGCACTCAGGACAAACAATTATTTTTAAATGTCCAGATTACTGTCAGCTATCTTCATATTTCATTGCACAAAGGAAATATCTCCTTGTGTAAGACTGATATCTATACTATATAACCATAGACCTAGGCAAATCTCCTTGAAAGTTGTCAAGCTAGGTTTGATTGAGTTGTGTTTTCATTTTCCTGTTAGCCTGTTTTCTGTAAAACACATGTTGTCATGTTCTATTTGACCTTAGTGTCTATATTGAATACTTAAAAATATCTACTTAAAGTTGACAAAATTCTTCCAGTCTGTTGACTTTTAGGGAGTGATGCATGTAAAACTGAGGACTCCCATGGCTCAGTTTAAGAAAAGTATCTCATTAAGAGTGCTCCAGAGGAGGCCTTCCTGGTGGCTCAGGGGTTAAGTCTCAGCACTATGAAGCTGCCCACAGCTATGGCAGCATGAGTTTGACCCCTGGCTAGGGAGTGACCCACGTGGTGCAGCAGACCTCTCCTGTCTCCTCACTGCTCCCCTCAGCAGTGGATTTCAGTAGCTCTGTCTGTTCTGCTCCCCACTCTACCTCTGGTGAAGTCTCCCTCCCTCTGCCCTGCCACCTCTGGCCTGCACACATAAATCAAATAAATCTTAAAAAACAAAAGTGCTTGAAAGGCACCATAAAAGAGGGCATGTATTCTTTTCTTTTTAGTTACATGTTTAATCAATTTCAAATTTCAAACACATAGAAAATTGACAAGAATGGAACAAAAACCTTCCATATACTCTATCCATAGACCTCATTCAAGTTCCACCAGTGCAGCTCTTAGAACAAGAAGGCAGTGTGCTCCATGCTTTGTCATGTCTTCCCAGGCTTCCTCTGTTTTGTCTTTCACAGCCTTTGCCTTTTTGAAACTCACAAGATAGTCCTTTTGCATAATGTCCTTCAGCTTGGGTATGTGCAATGCTTTCCTATGACACAACTGGCGATGTTTTGGGAGGGAATATTGCAGAAAAATCACTGTGTTCTGCTGGCGCCCCATGGGCAGGATGCACGACGTGATCGTGTCTCATGGGCGGTGGCATTAATATTAATTATTTGGTTAAGATGGTGTGTACCCGGTTCCCAAACTACTAATTCCCCTTTCTTATCTCCCTTCCTTTGTTTTTATGTGGCGAGAGAGAGAGGGAGGATTGTGACATAATCACAAAAGGGAAAGGATCATTATTAATATCACTGGTAGCACTTTTTTTTTTTTCGCTTAAGGAACATAATGTTCCCTAGGATCAAAGTCTAAGAATCGTTGCCTGACAAGATCATCCCTCAAACGGATGTCTCATGCTCTGAGCCTGCGATATAAGACCACCCAAATGAAAACAAGCAGTGGCTATTTAGGACTTGCTTTGGCAAGAGAGTCAAACATCACCATCTGCACTTGGCAGAGATTCCGTTAAAGGAGTAGGAAATCTTTATGGTGGAGAAGGGAAAACTGAGGCATGCTTTGATGGGAGGTTTTTGGTATGAAGAAGACAGAGGCAGACTAATTAGAAACTGAATATGCTGTGTGCTTCATCAGAGGAACATATTTGGCTTTACCAGGTTGGTCGTCATTTGGATTGATTGCTGCTGTGCTTTGGCTTCTGGTTACAGACATTGTGGGCCACAGTTTATTTTAATATATTGTCTGGCCATTGTATATTTACATATTCAGTCCCACGGAGCAAAGTATGTATAAGAGAACTATGGGCTCATGGATGGGCCCCTCTGGACCCTCCCAAGCACTGGTCTATTCTCCTCTCTCCTCAGTTTCTTCTTTGATTCCCAACTTGTAATTTAATATAAACTTTCCAACCCCGAGAGAGATCTAGAAATTTGTCTAGGCAGACATGAGGAGGCATAAGAGTGGATAAGCAGGATCTTGGGTTGATTTGAGGTGAGAAGAAACTGAGGATTCAGGGAAAACTTGAAGGTCATAACTGGCGCTACCAGGAAGATTTTGTTACTAACAGAAGGTAAAAGAGGAATAGAAAGAAACAGCCATTCTGTGAGGGAAGAGTGTGACCTCAGTTTTTTAGGCATCATAGTTTCAGAGGTGGCCCTGAAGATGTTCTTTAGAACCATATGTTTGGAAACTGTAACGTGACTTCAGACTGACAGCAAGAGGGGATGTAATCACTCTGAGCTCATTTGTCAAGGTGATGGGGGAGCATGATCTCATCCTCGGCGCTCTGCCTATGGCTAGAGAGTGAGTAGTCTGGCCTGGAGACCTCACAACCTGGGGTCCTACTGGGAGACTTCAGGAACTATAATGGGCCTCACTGTAAATGTCATGGAGACAGAAGCCATCTACCCAAGATTTCACAATACCCACAGAAGTGAAAAAGTAAATGATTAAAGGATGTAGGTCTTGGAGTTCCTTTCAAATCATGATTTCTATCTTCTGTTTACAGAGATAAAAGTTCAAAAAAAGTTAATTGTTAAACACTGAGATATTTGCACCTCTTTTTTAGTAGGGGAAAGGCACATTGGCACCAGTGTGAATCAGCCACGATGATTTCTCCGGTGCGTGTCTTGTTCTTGAGTTTTCTCTGCTATGTGGCTACTGGAGGACGGAGTAAGTACTCTTTGCTTTAGAAAAAACACAATTTATCCAACACGCCAGTATGTAACACTACCTCGTCTTCAGAGTGGATGCTGGAGAGATGGGATTGATGTTTATTCTTTAAGAGCCTGTGCAGTGCTGCACCCTAAGATATTTAGTTAGCTTAAGTCTCAGGGGATGGACCTATATTTAGTTAGCTTAAGTCTCAGGGGATGTACCGCCTGGAGCATCATTGACATTAGATGAGATATTGTGTTGATTGTGTATTTGGTGCAGAACTCGGGTGCTTATTATTTGTAGCAGTGATGGTGTTTCGCTCCTATATGCTAGTGGATCTTAACACAGCTATAGATTTCTTAACCAATTGCTTTCTGTTCTCTTTCCAGCCTGTCCCAAGCCAGAGGCAATACCATTTGCCACAGTTGTTCCATTAAAACCATCCTATGAGGCAGGGGAAGAGATAAGATACACATGCCAGCCCGGCTACTACTCCACCCGGGGAGATATGAGACGGTTCATCTGCCCGATCACAGGAATGTGGCCTGCCAACAGTTTGAAATGTGTCCGTAAGTGAGCGCCTTCTCTCAAGCTCTCTTCTCTTGTGTAGAGTTGAGGGGAGGGTGGCTGCTACTTGCCAGCTCAGGGAGCAAAGCGCCAGCTGAGATGTGGAATCAAGGGCTGTGAAGAAGCAAGAGGGTCTGGACTCTCCAGGGAAGGGGAGACTAAGAGATATAGGTGCCCTTTACAAGAGAGGAGACCCGCGTTGCCGGAACTGGCAGATATAAATGGGGAACTAGTCTGATAAACGGAGCGAGAAACACTATACAAGTGAGAAGAATTGCAGAAACTCTGAAACAGATGGCAAGAAATCACTTGAAAAAAAAACTTGATCAATCATTGGATATTTGGATTTTGCCTCAAAATAGAAGCTTTCATATTGAAATGAATGCTCATGTCATCTAAATTATGTTTTCATCTACTATCATATGTATATATAATTTTTTTTTAAAGATTTATTTATTTGTGCATACAGAACTGGGGAACAGGCCAGAGGCTCAGGGCGGTGAGAGGCTTCACCAGAGACAGAGTGGGGAGCAGAACAGGCAGATCGACGAAGTACACTGCTGAGGGGAGCAGCGGGCGGGTCAGGAGAGGTCTGGCTCGCCATGTGGTCTCCTCCGGGGCAGGCGGGAATTGAACTCATGCGGAAGCGGCTTTAGATTCTCAGTGCTGTGCTTTAACCCGCTGCGCCACCAGGGAGGGCCAGTATATATAATTTTTATATACTAGAAATTATATTATGAATATATTAAGTTTATAACATATATTATAGACACATCTCACATTACTTTCTTGTAGGTGGTTGATTTTATTTTCTCTTCAGAACATGGCCCTGTCATACCAAGTAGACATTATTTTTCATAGTCAAATATTGGACCATCAGTGAGATAGAATTTCTGGCAATTTTATATAGGAATTAAGCAGTAAAAATAACTATGTGGACCTATCCAAGCTTTGGGTCTTTAGAGCATATAGGCATGATATATGTGAAGATTACAAAACTTCAAACAAGTGATCTTATGTGCTATTTGATTAAAAGCATCTAGACAATTTTTAATGGAAAATCATTGTAATATCATTAGGAAAATTTTAAAGTGTCACTCGTAACTAGAACATAGCAATTTAATTAATTATTTTCCCCCCACTGTCCCTTATCGCCTCTGTCCTTTTCTCTCCCTCATTCTTTTTAACGTCAGGGCCCTCAGTTGCTTTTTTTTAAGCTGTTTTACATTATAGAATTCAATAATATTGAATTCTGCTATGTAAATTGTTTTTATGACTGACTAATTTGCTGCATGTATCTCTCTCAAATTCCTTCCATTTTGTTGAAATGGCTATATTTCATCCTTTTTATTACTGTGTAGTAGTCTATCATGCAGCTATACATCTTCTTGATCCAGTTACCCATCAATGAACATTTAGGCTATTTCCAGGTTCCAGCTACTATAAATCATGCTTGTCTAAACATTGTGGAATTTAACCTTTTCTCGAGTGGTCACTTCATATTCTTTGGGTGGAAGCCCAAGGGTGGGAATTCTGGGTATGTATGGTTTATGGGTATTTCCACTTTCAATTTTATTAGATAAACCCAGGTTGCTTTTCATAATGGTTGCACCAGTTCACACTTCCACCAGTAATATAATCAGGCTCCTTTTTCTTTTCACCCCCTCTACGTTTCTTGTGGGTGGTCTTTTTAAGATGTGTCGTTCTCATAGGTGTGAGAAAGCATTTCATTGTGGTTTTAACCTGTATCTCTCCTATCTCCTAAAATTTCATGTTTAGAGGCCTTCTGAACAACCTCTTTCGTGAGCTGCCCATTTGCTAAACAGTTTCCTTTTTTTCAAGTTATTTTCCACATGTATATTTTTGCATCATGTCATGGGGAAGATACCATTTTGCTTTTTTCTATTTTCATCAGTCTGTCATAAACATTGAATGCCTCTATAAACTTCATAATTGATATTTTGTTGCCTGAGATTTCGACTATTGATTAATTTACCATGATTAATCAATGCTCTTATAGTGTATGTACATTTAGAGTATCCAGTTTTTGTTATTAGAGATAACAGTGCAGTGAACACCTTTGTGCATATTTCATTTGACTTAATTTGAGTTGAGGTATTTGATCAAAGAATATAAATCAATCTATGTATTTTTATTTTAATGGAAAATACTATAAATAGAAATTTACCTTTTTTTTTTCTTTAAATCACAGCAAGAGTATGTCCTTTCGCTGGAATCTTAGAGAATGGAATTGTACGATATACAACTTTTGAATATCCCAATTCAATCTCTTTCTCTTGTAAAACAGGGTAAGGATTTCTAGTTAACAAATGCAAAACATTTGTGTTCTTAAGATAAACAATAAGGTGGGTATATATTTTATTTCTAGCCTTTAGGTTGGACATGCTGAGTACAAGTCAATTTCAGTTCTGCTTTATATACAACAATAGTGTTAAGGGTGAGTTAAGGATAAGAAACCTAACAACTAGTGATATATGAAGCCACTATTAAATCTTGTTTTCTGGTCTTGATAAATTACTTATCTGAGGAAATGATTGAAACTATGTGATTCCTTATAATCTCTAGTCCAGATCTTGGCACCTGGGCTAAGGTACTTCAGGAACTGAATTTGAACTTTTGTGAGGAGTCTAATTTCTTTGATCTGGTTGTCTCTAGAAGAGAATCCTATGGAGAAAGCTGGCTGTGTGATAATGTATAATACAGTTCTCTTAATTTTCACATAATACAATATATCATCCCCAAGAAGAAAGACATATGGTGGTCTTATAGCTCATCTGTCATATGAACAGACACCAAGTGACATTGTCAGTCACACATTTGCTGTATATCAAGGCAAAATTTCACTAAGAATCCTTTATAGTATTGGAGATGAAGTACTAGTGTATGTAAAAGAGTAATACAATCCTTTCAGGACTGATTGCAAATGTATTGGTGAGGCTGATGACAACCAACCTTGAAATAATTGTTTTAAGAACAGAATGTTACAGTCTCAATAGAAGCAAACCACATTATTTTTACACATTTTTTTTTTTGTCAGCCGACTCTCAGAAATGGAATAGTGAAAATTATTCACTTGTTTTACTTTTGTGATCCTGAAAAGATATTCCTTGCTTTATGTGGGAAGTAGTTTACTTGGCTCGCTGGCTGGCTGGCTGGCTGGCTGGTGGGCTCCTGCCCACCAGCTGTGAAACCAGCTCATCGTTCAGTTGGTCACCTGGGGTGTTAGGTGGGAAGATTCCCTGAAGCTTAGGTGAGGGTGAAGCTCTTCTGGAAAACAGCACCGTCAGATGGGGAAAAAGTCAGTAGCATTAATCTGAAGCAGCCTTTAATGGAGAAGTCTCTAGAGATGCCACCAATGCACTCTTACTGGTTGATGGATTAGATTCTCCTTTTGCAGGTATTATCTGAATGGAACTAATACTGCTAAATGCAGTGAGGATGGAAAATGGACCCCAGGTCTTCCTGTCTGTGCTCGTGAGTTGGGTCTCACTTACAGGGAGGGTGACTTAGTGGTGTTGCTGGGGACTTTCCTGATTTTACTACTGTAAGTTTCACACCCAGAAACTGCTCAGTCCCAACTCAATAAAATGGCTATTACCCTTTTGGAGAATGTTCATCCTAGACCATCTTGCTTTGGAGGATGAAACAAATACCTCATAACGGCAAAATGAAAGTATTGGACTTCTGAACACATTTTTTATCCTTTACCTGGTAGAGTTCGTGATTTCTGAGTTTATTAATTCCAACACTCCCCCCCATGTTTTGATGGGGCTTGGATATGTGTTGGCTTGATCCACTGCCACTATTTGACTAAAAGAACTTTTGGAAACTGTGATACCTTCTTTGCACTTATTCATGTGTCCAAATGAATCTCTACTGATGATCTACTATGTGCTCTCTCTTATTCTTAGCACTGAAGCTATAAGAGCTAAAGTTGACTTAGCTTTTCTCTCTGCAGGTGAGTCTAGAGTGCAGGGAGACAAGAAAAATGACTCAAGAACTTATTTAAGGGCCTTGTAGCCTACAAATTTATTACGATGTTGCCAGGCATGCTGGTTTATCTCCAGCAAGCCGTCATTGGCAGTTCTGGGCTTTGCCTATCCAGAGAAAGTGTTTTTATGAAATCTGGGATTTATGTAAATGCAGTCTTTGGCCAGAAGGCTCAGGTGTTACAATAGTTACGGTCCTTTGACATTTCGGTGAGGTCTTTCCCAGCAGAAGCAAAAGTAAAGCCATTTCAAATCAAGAGTGATTTCAGGAAAACTGAACTATTAAAAAAAAAAAAAAAGCTTTTTTTTTTAGAGAAAATTATCTCCATATAAAAGAAAATTAAAAAATAAATAAAAAAAAAAAAAAATTAATAACATTTTATTACCCAATTCAATAAATT
>NW_004567139.1:2807163-2820516 GCF_000260355.1 Condylura cristata
TTTTTTTTTTTTTTTTTTAAAGACAGAATTAATTGGAATTGTTCACCTGGTAGCAGCAATTACCATGGACCTTCACAAACTTTCCCTTGAAGCAGATTTATACCATTGAGCAAGGTCACTTTGCTTTTCAGTTATAACAGAAAGGCTACTTTAGCTTCAGTCTAAATGAGAGCTTCTCATGCTTGAGCATGGATGTGCATCCCTGGGCCTCTTGTTAAAATGCTGATTTTGATTCTCAGGTCTGAGGTGGGTTTGAGCTTCTGCTTTTCTGATAAGTGCCCAGGAAGTACCCACGTGACTAGTCCCGGGATCACACTTTGAGTAACAAAGATCTAGACAACATAATTTAAATCACGTTTTGGCCTGTGCTCACTTCTGTTATGTCATTATATCCTTCTCTGGCTTGTTGAAATTCTGTGTTAGACAGGTCAGGATGACAGGCCCCTGCCATGTGTCTGTGTGATGCACTTATATGAGCTCCACGTAGTGAGTGTAAAAGCAAGAGGTAATCAATAGCGGCGGACTTGAACTAGCAGTGGAAGGCAAATGCCACAGATGCCTTTGTGACAGTCACTGTCACTGGCATTGATAGTGTCAGCACGGCTGCTCAGAGGTGTGCAACTCCGACTTCCCGAAGCATCTTCCCACGTAGCATTGGATCAAAGATTTATGGAAACCAAACTACTATATGATTGTAAACAGCAAATGATTGGTGGCGAGATTTAATTTAATTTGTGTTTTTCATTTTTTGGACTGGTTCAGACCTCTCATTTCCAAATCCTCTTTTCTTATTTGCCATCTATTGTTTTTACCCAAGTTTGCATTTTCTCAAGTTAATATTGGGCTTAGTTTTCTTTCTGGAAAAGGTTTATTTAAGACTCAGGCATTTTCATTAAAATGATAGTTGTGGGCCCTCCCTGGTGGTGGGATGGGTTAGGATGCAGCACTGCAAGCTAGCTGCAGTCACCTCAGTATGAGTTTGATCCCCCACCCCAGAGGTGACCCACATGGCGCAGCAGACCTCTCCTGACCTGCCCGCTGCTCCCCTCAGCAGTGTACAACATTGATCTGCCTGTTTTGCTCCCCACTCTGTCTCTGGTGAAGCCTCTCACTGCCCCCGTGCCTCTGGCATGTACCCCAGTTCTGTATGAATAAATAAATAAATAAATATTTTTTTTAAAAAAGATAGCTGTTTCTCTCTCCAGCTGTAACCTGTGCTCCACCACCTGTACCTATGTTTGCGAAACTCAGTGTTTACAAGCCATCAGCTGGAAACAACTCCGTCTACCAGGACACGGCAGTCTTTCAGTGCTTGCCACACTACGCCATGTTTGGAAATGACACAGTCAACTGCACAGCACATGGAAATTGGACCAAATTACCAGAATGCAAGGGTAAGTGCAATAAAGACAAAACCACCCACGGATGCCCACTTTGAAAATTATTTAAATCTTTACCAACACAGGCCCTCCCCAGTAGCACAAGGGGTAAGGACACAGCACTAAAGTGGCTGTGGCCAGCTTCAGCACCAGTTTGATTCCTGCCCCAGAGGTGACCCACATGGCGCGGCAGACCTCTCCTGGCCTGCCTGCAGCTCCCCTCAGCAGTGTACTTTGTCAGTCAACCTGTTTTGCTCCCCACTCTGTCTCTGGTGAATCCTCTCACCACCCCTGCCTCTGGACTGTACCCTAGTTCTGGATGCGTAAGTAAATAAATCTTAAAAAAAATTCACCATCACAAGGTGTAGCAAATGACTTTGTTCAACAAATGTTTATTGGCATTTGCCATGTGCCAGGAAGTGTGGTAGATGATGGGACACCAGATGGAAGGGACCAGACTTCTGGCTTCAAGAAAATTGCATATAATGCAATGAACCTTCTGGAACTGTCTGGGAAATCTTCCTAGAGAAGGGTCTTGGGGGAAAATCCTGGGCTCAGTCAGTTGTGCTATTGGGGTTATAAAATGAGGACTTTTATCCTTTTTTGTTTTTTAATTGAAGGAGCATAGTGTGATAACATTACATAAATTGCCATTGTGAATCGTTATAAACACCTGTGTCTCTTACCTTAAATAATGGTGCTTTCTAATCCTATTTTTTATTCTGTATTTATTGGTTGGAAATTTTCTATAGAGAAGAACTTTTCTTCCTGCCTTTTCTTTTTGTCTGGTTTTGTATTTTTGTATTACTATAGTCATATAGATCCTTTTATATTCCATGTGTGAAAGAGCCAATGCTGAACCAGACTATGGAGTTTGTATTTTTTTAAAATATTTAGTTATTTATGTATACAGGAATGGGGTACAAGCCAGAGGTGCAGGGGTGGTAAGAGGTTGCGCCCGAGACAGAATGGGGAGAAGAACAGGCCAACTGACAAAGTACACTACTGAGGGGAGCAGTGGGAGGGTCAGGAGAGGTCTGCCGGGCCATGTGGGTCACCTCCGGTGTGGGGATCGAACTCATGCTGAAATGGCTTTAGCTCTAGTGCTGTGCTTTAGCCTGCTGCACCACCAGGGAGGGCCTGGAGTTTGGATTTTTAAGTTACCTAATTAAATGATCTCTCCAAAGCTCGGCACTCTTCCCTGGCTCTCCCTTTGCTGTTGTACAGGGGCAAATAGGAATAAGATCCCCTATGGAGGACCTTAAGATGACCAAGCAGCACTGTTTTCCTCCTTTCCTTTCATGTTGGATTTTTGCATCACTTGAAGGCAGTGCTAAAAATTAGTCTTAACATTTAAAATCCAAATAATGGTGTACTCATGTGCATGAAGGAAGTCCTTGCGTTTTAATTTCATGGTGTGCTGATTAAAAGAGACTTCTCAATCCACCCTCATGGACTGCGTGGGAATGAAATATATACAATAAGTCAGACCTTATGATTATGTGACAGCTTAAGAACATGGTGAAATACCACTCATTTACCTTCAAAGTGTTGTTTCATTTTATTTAAATATCCATGGTCCCCCAAGTATAAAATAACCAGGACATAATTAAGCACCAGGAACCTAGAAATTGCATTCCAGTGATAGGAAGATCCTGATTCACTGGCGGAATAGGGATTAGAATGTGTCTAATCCATAGTTACTAAACAGTGCTACTTATACTAACCTGTCTTATTGAATAAACCTTTTAGAAGTAAAATGCCCATTCCCATCAAGACCAGACAATGGATTCGTGAACTATCCTGCAAAACAAGCACTTCATTACCAGGATAAAGCCACGTATGGTTGCCACAATAACTATGTTTTAGATGGCCCAGCAGTAGTGGAATGTAACAAATTTGGAAACTGGTCTGCACAGCCCACTTGTAAAGGTAAGACATATGGGTAAGGTCTTGAACATCTCTGAAGTTATCCACAACTTGCATTTTCTGGTCATTTGTTTTGGTGATTCCCCCGTGGTTGCTCAGACTGGCTTCCCAGTTATTGGCATGGGAAAGACTTCAAGATCCATCTGTGTGTGGGGAGCTCCCTGTTTAAGAAGCATTTCTGAGATTTGGCTTTAGTCTTTACCTATGAGCATTCTTTTCTGCTTTGTTCTAGTCAACACTGTTCTTGTTGGTGATGACAACAACCAGCCCTACATTCAACCTTGTTAGAGGAAATAGGGATTATTATAACAGGGCAACAGGCAATACTAGGGACGTTGAAGATCCGAAGACAAAACACAGGTTCTTCTAAGGGTTGGAACTGAAAATAGGAACCATCGCTGTTCTTTCCATGTCTCAGTGGCCTTATGGTTTCTGTCATCGTGTTTTTTCTGCTCACTCACCTTGAACCTGGCGTGACTGCACCGGGACTTCTCAACTAAAGTGTTCCTCACTAACTGACCTCTTCCTCCTGAGCCCTTGGTTCTTTTTGAGTTGATTGTTTAACCTTGATTTGGTCAATGACATTCTCATGAAAAGAATAAACCACCAGGCTTGTTTAAACAGTTTCTGGTTCAGTAGATCTGGATAGAACTAAAGAATTTGTACTTCCTCCAAGTTCCCAGGTGATTCTATTGAACCAGAGGCTATTTTTTTGAACAAAGATGTGGTCTCAGCCATAGTCTAGTGTCAGTGTCATTGCCATGAGGGATCTGGAGCATGAATTCTGCCCCAGAGCTATCCCATCAATGGGTGGACCCAATTTTTGTATTCCCTTGTCAGTAAGTCATTGGTTATGGGCTGCTTCCTTCTGCAACCCTGGGATTAGGAGCCGGTTCAAATAACTTTCTAGGTTAGGTGGATTTCTATGGCCAAAGACAGTTTTTCAGAGGGAGGAACACTTGTAAGCTATTATCAGCCAACATTCACACTGGTTGGTTGGATGGGTAAACGAGCTCAATAAATGAGATCTGATTCAGGAGATGTAGGCTTATGTGGAATGGCAGGATCTGGTAGAAGCTCTTTTTCACTGAAGATCTAGAATCGGATGCTTTTCTTCCTGAGCTTTTTATGCCTTTTTATGTGGCTCCTGCTGAAGAAGACATGGCCATCTTGGAAGCCATAACTGATGGGGTGGCTGATAAAATGCTCAGTGAGCAGAGACTGATGTTACCCACTTTGTTCCTTCTTGGAATCTTCTTGTCTTAAACCACTGGTTTCAGATGTACTCACCCAGTATTCAAATACTTCATTGTCTTTCAGAAAGATTGAACTCTTACATCTTGACTACTAATATTATCTTTTTTAGCGTCTTGCAGCATACCTGTTAAAAAAGCAACTGTGCTATACAAGGGAGAGAGAGTAAAGCTACAGGACAAATTTAAGAATGGCATGCTGCATGGTGAAAAAGTTTCTTTTTTCTGCAAGAATAAGGAAAAGAAGTGTAGCTATACAGAGGAAGCTCAGTGCATCGATGGCACCTTTGAAGTCCCCAAATGCTTCAAGGGTAAGTCAAACATTGGAACTTTAGGCTGGGACTCGCACTTTTCCCTCACCGTAACTAGTACTTTTACTGCATAATGACTCTAAGGAGCCATGTCAGTCTGGGCATTGGGTTTTTAGAAGGTGGGGGAGGGGAGCAGGGGGAAATAGGGAGATGGAGACATAAGGTACCTTTACATTTCTCCACTCGTGTGAGCATTTTTCCTTCCCAATTCTTTACCTTAAAATTCAAGGTTTGTTGGGTGAATGTTGAGATGTATTATGCCATATTGTAAGTTTCCAATTAAGTTTGATTTATAATGTTTTTAAAGATTTATTTATTTATTCATACAGAACTGGGGTATAGGCCAGAGATGCGGAGGGTGAGAGGATTCACCAGGGACAGAGTGGGGAGCAGAACAGGCAGATCGAAGAAGTACACTGCTGAGGGGAGCAGCGGGCAGGTCAAGAGAGGTCTGCCGCGTCATGTGGATCTCCTCCGGGGTAGGCGGGGATCGAACTCATGCAGAAGTGGCTTAAGCTTCTTAGTGGTGTGCTTTAACCCGCTGTGCCACCAGGGAGGGCCCTGATTTATAATATTTAATGGAATACTAGAAAAAAAAGACTTCTATCATCTTGTGTCCCAGTTTATAAAGAAAGCATCCCAAATGAGTGGCAATAGCAATTGGTTTATAGATATTATAATTTTTTTCTTCCCTTCAGCAATTCTTGAAGTTTGAAAAGTACCAATTAGCAAATTATTCATTAGGAAAAACTGTCTTAAGGAAGATGATTTATGTTTGTGTGAGGTAAAGGGAGTAGTGTTTGACCGTCAGTATTTAGAGCTGCCAGCCTTTTAAGTTTCAGAGTTAGGGTTGAAATATCCATGCTATGAAGAAAGGGGCAGTTAGAGGCTTGAGCTGCTGTTGGTTCTAGGATTAGAAATGCATTAAAGGGTGTCGAGGGCTCTATGGCACAGGCGGAGAGAGGATGGAGGTGGAGCAGGTAGAGAAGAGACAGGTCTGAGACTTGCCCAGCTGGAGAGGGAGGGGAGAGGAAAGAGGGGCAGGAGAGGGAGGGAGGAGGGAGGGGAAAGGAGAAGGAGAGGGAGAGGCTGAGGAAGAGGGAGAGGAAGTGGGAGAGAATGGGAATGCTAACTAGTAAATAGTGCCTACCTCATAGGTTTGATTATTAGAACTAATGCCCATGACATGTGTTAAGTGCTCAACCAATGGCAACTGGCTGTAATTTAAAATATTATTAAATAATATGTAATTATAAATATTTAGTATTTAACATCTCACTAGGGTTCTGCTTTATCTTGAACAACATTAAGTGTTTCAGCGCATTTCTAACTTTAAATTGTTCATAATTATAATTATATGACATCTAATTATGTATAAAAAATTACATATTTAATATAACACAAATCATACATTTAATATGCAATGTATTATGTATTATATGTATATAATGTAGTTTGTATTATGATATATAATTACATATTACATACACTTACATACAGTATATAGTTCTATGAGGCATATAATTATATAATATGTAACATTATATATTATAATCATAATTATGAATACCATAGTTAAAAATGCACTGAATAAATTGCTATTATTCAAAATAAGGCAGAGCTCTTATTTTGTCAAATACTAAAATTGACAGTACACAGTAATCCTTGTGCAAATCAGTAGGAAAAATATTAGAAGAGGATGACTAAAAAAAATAAAACAACGGGCTCTCCCTGGTGGCACAACGAGTTAAAGCACCACATTATGAAACTCTCTGATGCCACTGCAGCACGAGTTCAATACCCGGCCAGGGGGGTGACCCATATGGCGCGGCAGATCTCTCCTGATTCGCCTGCTGCTCCCCTCAGAGTGTACTTTGTCAGTCAGCCTGTTCTGTTCCCTACTCTGTCTCTGGTGAATCTTCTGACCTTCCACACCTCTGGCCTGCACCCCAGTTGTGTAAGGATAAATAAATAAATCTTAAAAAAAAAAAAAAAAGTAAAACAAAACCAACCAGAACTTTATTGGTATATTTCTTCAGGCTATTTTCCCTCCCTGAAAACAAATGGAACCCTGGAAGTATCTTGGCAAATTAAAGACTGATTCAATTGTTTTTTTTTTTTTTAATTGTGACTATCACCATTACCTAGAACATTTTACTTTCTCTCTGGGAAATGTTTTACCCTTCACTTGAGGTTTTCTTACCACTTAAACCCCTTCCTAACTAGTTTCAGTCCTACAATTAAATTTATTCTATACATCTGTAAAATGTATTTGAATTGGCTTAGCTGTTTAATAAGTTCAAGAAATGATTGTGTCTCTTAGAATATTTATCTTTTTCTCCCCAAACAGAACACAGTTCTTTGGCTTTCTGGAAGACGGATGCATGGGACGTAAAACCATGTGAAAACTGATCTTTGGATTCAAAATTAAATGTCATCCTTGTATCTCTGTTTATCCAAGGCACCTGAAGGTTGTGAAGAATAAAGTTACTGATTTTATTGCCTTGGCCAAAGCAGTGTTACTCCAATGGTTGTTCAGTTTTAACTGTGCTATCTGGTTAAGAGACCCAAAAAGTCTAGAGCGTCATCTTTTCAAGGCTGTGAAATGGGAAGCGTCAGCAATGGTGTGGGTTACTCGGGTCCTGCCCCGTGAGGGAGCACACTCAATGCGGGCTCCTTTGGGCCGCCTCAGGGGTGTGGTAGGGCCTGGGACCCATTGGAATGGGTGATGGTCCTGGACAGGAGTTAGGCACTAGGGCTTGGGGCTGGGGCTGAGGCTGGAACACCCCTGACGCATCAGGTATTAATCTTTAGTTGTTAAGATTGTACAAGCAGGAAGAAGGTCTTATGGGAAGATCTGGTGACTTCATGGTTGGCATTCAGAGTAGTTGGTGAATAACTTAATAACTGGTCCAAAAGCTTTTCAGTGTCCTGTCATGCCTGCTTTCCAGAAGGATTTGGGACAGCTTAAAGTCCAAAGGGCATAAACCATGTGAAAATAAACCCCTCCACACTGGAAACAAAATAAATACACAAATACTGTATGTTTATTGTTATATCATTTACTTTTTAAAGAACTTTTTCAGGGCCCTCCCTGGTGGCGCAATGGGTTAGGACGCAGCACTGCAAGCTAGCTACAGCTACTTCAGTGTGAGTTTGATACCCGGCTCTGGAGGTGACGCACATGGCACGGCAGACCTCTCCTGACCGCCCGCTGCTCCCCTCAGCAGTGTACTTCATCAGTCTGCCTGTTCTGCTCCCCACTCTGTCCCTGGTGAATCCTCTCACCACCCCTGCACCTTTGGCTTGTATCCCAGTTCTGTCTGCATACATAAGTACATCTTTAAAAATATATATATTTTTAAGATCAGCCTTTGGCTTACACCAAAACTGGAGATACAGAGATCCCACATGTTCCCTTCGTCCTTCCCCCAAAGTCCTCCCCCCCATCACCAACATCACTTCCCCGAATTGTTCATTTTATTTTTTAAAGATTATTTATTTATTTATAAAAGAACTGGATGTAGGCCAGAGGTACAGGAGGTGGGAAGATTTACCAGCGACAGACTGGGGAGCAGAACAGGTAGATCTATTATAATACACCACTGAGGGGAGCAGTGGGCAAGACAGGGGAGGTCTGCTGTGCCATGTAGGTCAGCTCCCTGGCTGGGGATCAAACTCAGGTCGCAGTGGTGACAGTGCAGAGACTTAACCCATAAGCTACCAGGAGGCCCAGAAAGGTTCATTTTTTTAAATTATATTTTTTTAATTTTATATATTTTTTACATCATTCTTCATTTTTGCACAATGTATGCTTTTTCATCTTGGTTGTAGTCCCATGCAATCGATCTGAAGGAGAAGAAATCAAGAAAATCTTCCCATTTATAATTACTACAGATGTTCATTTTTTTTTTTTTTAACCAAAGATGAGCCTGCTTTGACAGCGTAATCACCCAAGTCCAGTGTAACCTAGGAGTTCCCGCTTGGTGTTGTATATCCTGTGGGTTTGGAACATCACTTTAATACCATCCAGAGTATTTTCACTTCCTGAAAAATCCTCTGTGGCCCTATAACCACTCGTCTTTTTGTTGTCTCTATAGTTTTGCCTTTTCCCGAATGTCACATAGTTGGAATCATAAAATATGCAGCCTATTCAGATTGAATTGTCTCCTTAGTAAGCATGCATGTCTAATGGCGTGATAGCTCCTTTATTCTAAATGACAGAGTAATATTTCACGGTCTGGTTGGACTTGTGTATTTATCATCCATTCGCTACTGAAGGGCATCTTGGTTGCTTCCATGTTTTTGGTAATTAGGAATAGAGGGTGTAAACATCTGTGTGTAGATTTTTGTGTGAACTTAAGTTTCACCTGCTTTGGGTAAATACCAAGGAGTTTGCTTACTATATTAGTTTCAGTTGTACAACACGATGACTTGGTAGTTGTACATGTGATGACATGATCACCACAGTACATGTAGTTGACCTCCATCACCACACATAGCTACAATCCTTTCGCTTATGATGAGACCTTTTAAGATCTACTCAGCAATTTTCATATACATATTATACAGTGTTCGTAACTAGTCACTGTGCTGTGTATTATATCCCTAGGCGTTATCAATTTTAAAACTGCAAATTTGTACTCACCAGAAACTTTTACCACTTCTTTACCCACCTAAGAGTAAAAATTGGGGGTTTTACCCAGAATTAGGATTATTGCCATAGATAGCCCTTCTCTATGAAAAACCTATTTATATTATATAGCAGGCAACATCTAATTACAGAGCATGCTCTTCAGTGTGTGAATCGCCCTCTCCTGTTAGGGGTGATCCCTTTCACTCGCCTTATATCCTAAGCCCGTATCCCGTATCTTGGCTCATCCTTTGTGCCAGCATCTTTCCCAAGGGCACATACTAAAATTTGATTTTGCTTTTTCCTCTTATGAATCTCTTTGATGTTAATTTGATGATTCAACTAGCTGGAGAAAAACCCAGAGAGGAAATGAGAACTTTCCCTTTCTTCCTATAGCCCATGTCATTGAGTATGTTTAGTTTTAAAGACACTGCAGAACTGACTTCCATTTTGTGTTCCCATCAGCAGTGAATGAGGGTTCCTGTTGCTCCACATCCTTGTAGGCATTTAGTGGTGTCCATGTTTTGGATGCAGAGAATTGTAATAGATGTGTAGTGGTATCTGTTGTTTTAATTGCACTTCTCTTCTCTTGGTGATAGTTGATATAGAGCACCTTTCATGCATTTATTTGCCATTCATATGTCTTTTTTGGTGTGGTATCTCTTAAGGTCTTTGGCCCATTGTAAAAAGATCTGTGTGTATTTTGTGTAAGAGCCCTTTATCAGCTATACCATTGGCAAGTATTTTGTCCCAATTTGTGACTTTTTTTTTTCAATGTTTTGACATTGTCTTTTGTGAAGCAGTTTTTCATTTTAATGAGTCCCCATTTAACAGTGATTTCCTTCATGGATCTTGTTTTGGAATTGTGTCTAAAAAGGCATTGCCATATCAAGATCATTTAGATTTTTTTCCTGTATTATTCTCTAAGAGTTTTATTTTTCACATTTAGGTCTATCCCTATGGAAGGTCTGTGTGTGGATTCTTCCTCCCCATGTGGATAAGCAGTTATTCAGCTCTGTTTATAGAAAAAGCTCTCTCTGTTTCATCTATTGTCTTTGCTGTCTTGTTAAAGAGGGAGGGGGGCATTTTCTGGGCTTTCTATTCTGGTCCATTCTATTTGTCTGTTCTTTTTCCAACACCATGCTATCTTGGTTACAGTAGCTTTAAGTCTGTTTGGTAACGTCATCTGTTCAGAATGTTAGACTTCCAAGTCTAACATTCCTTTTTTATTCAGACCTGCACTACGCTACTATCTCCGCTGCCCCGGCCTATTCCACAGAGAAGCTCCTGGAATTTGGAAATTTTGTTGAGAATGACTTTTTGTACCATTTTTTTCCCCATTGGAAGACAATGAGAAAAACTACTGGATATGCTTGGACCCCTGAGAAAACAGAGTAGAACTTAGAGCTTAGGCACTAGTCCTGATTCCTTTAATGTATTGATATTTCCATATAAAGAAAAATCTACCTTTTTTGGGCAACCTGAAGAGGCATTTTGGATTAAAGGAACCATCAGCAGAAGCTACCCAGTTGCAACTTCCTTATTTAGTTATTGTGTCATCCATTTAGTACCATAAATAGACCGTGTTTTGTAATTTTATCCTTCTCAAAGGCTTGGATCACCAGCTTGTCTGTCATAGAAGTTCAGCTGTACTTTCCCTAGCAACAGAGCGTGGAGCTCTCCCCTGCTGGCTGATAGTCCAGAAGGCGGTACCCTTTGCTCCCACCAGGCAGCCTGGTGAAGACAGTGAACTAGAACTGGCTGATCTTTGTTCTTTGCAGGCATAACTCGGAGGCTGGATTCCAGACCATCACAAAGTGCTGGAAAGTGACTCACATGAATATTTTGATTCTCCAGTGCATATAAAAGCTATGTTTAAACTGGACGGTTGACTCTAACTGTGTGGTAGCATTATGTCTAAAAAAACAATAAAAACAATATACAGACCTACTTAAATATTTTACAGAGGCACGAAGCAAGCTTTGGAAAAATGGTGTTGATAGACTTGCTCAAGATAGAGTTCTCCCAAACTTCACTTTGTAGAAAACAGTGCAACACCTGTGCCCTGCAGTTAAGTGAAGTGCAATAAAATGAGGCATGTCGACATGCTGACATGGAGGAATTTGGTCCTCCCAGCTTTGTAATGTTTTTGAACTAGCAGCTCCAGACTCTATGAGCCTGGTGCACGAGGTCCGGGACACCTGAAATCCCTGTTGTGCTTCCTCGTTCTTCTCTTGCATTATGACAAGATGGACTTCGAAATGCAAATGGCTTCATTTTTTAACTTTTCTTGCTTGCTGTGACACATTTTTACGAGCAACGTATCATATAGACAATGAAAGCTCATTTTTTAGACATTGACACATCTTTCAGTGTGTAGGGTTTGATATCTCAGTCCCCAAACTCGATAATAAGTATTTGTTAGTGAAATTTCCCATTTACTAGTCGGAGGTTCATTCTCCATCACAGCCCCTAAGCAGAAGATTAAGAAAACACAACAGCTTGGGCTGTGCGCACACGTATGTGAGTATGCCTGGATCTGTGCAGCTGGTATGCCCATGTGTGAACATATCTACCCCTCACATGTGTATGTGTGCTTTATGGATGTAAGCACATGTGTGCATGGGTGTTGTACAGTGTGTGTGTGCGCGCGCGCACGTGTGTATAAGAGAGACACAGAGAGAGAGAGAGAGAGAGAGAGAAACATGACTAGTTCTTGTGTGCTAATATTGCCTCCTAGTGGCAAAACATTTGAGAATGAAAAAGAAAACTTGGTATTGAAATTTCCTAGTGTTAAGTACTGGGGAAACTTTTCCTGTATCTCACCTCTGTTAATTCTTTCTCTTTCCTTATCCCATAAGGAAGGCAGAGTAAAGCTCAGGAAGGTTTTCTAACTTGGTCTACCAGGTCTCAGAGCGAATAAGTGACAGAGCCAGCCAATCTCCAAACTTCAGAGCTATGTTTTTGCTCCCATTCTAGTATTGTGAGTAAAATTATGAATTTTCCCAGTGGCTGCCTGGAAATATTTGGAATTTATAGCCTAGGGAGGATGGTTGAGACAGGCTGGTGGGAGAGTTGGGCAAGTAAGTCTCTGTATGCTGGAGCTTCATAAGCGCTGCCATTGTGTCTGGATGCCTGCAAGGTTGCTATGGGGAGGGCAGATCGATCGCTGATACCTCTGTTAATAGCCTCTAGCCATAACAGAGGGCAGGATAAACTGAATGCTGCTTAGTTCTGGCTTAAGGGAGGAATCCAGAATTGCTGTGCTAAAGATAGCAACTCTTTCTTTTCTTTTCTTTTTAAAAGATTTATTTATACATACAGAACTGGGGTGCAGGCCAGAGGTGCAGGGGTGGTGAGAGGATTCACCAGAGACAGATTGGGGAGCAGGAAAGGCAGATGGACTGAAATACACTGCTGAGGGGAGCAGTGGGTGGGTCAGGAGAGGTCTGTCATGCCATGTGGGTCACCTCCGGTGTGGGGATCGAACTAATGCTGAAGTGGCTTTAGCTTCTTAGTGTTGTGCTTCAACCAGCTGCACCACCAGGGAGGGCCTGCAACCCTTTCTTTTTTTTTTTTAGTAGTGAAGAAAATATGCTCTGTAATTCTCAGTTTCCACTCTCTTCATATTGTATTTGCATAATTTATACTTTTGTTATATATAAATAGAAATACCTGAATCAGTTCTTGTCCAATTTAAGGAATGTGCTAGCTACAGGATTATTCTGACGTTTATCTCTAAAGTGTTTAAATAATAACACCTTTTGCCATTTACTAACTACTTTCCACTTAGATTCTAAGAGTCATTCGCATATTTCTTTTAAATGAGGTAGTGTATCTTTTTTTTT
>NW_004567139.1:2821421-2835148 GCF_000260355.1 Condylura cristata
TGGGTCACAGTTGCCCATGAGTGGACAGCGAGTGCCAGCGCAAAGGAACCCACAGAGAGGTGCTGTCTGAACACATATTGTTAGCACAGATTAGAAATATTTTTAATGTGAGATGTCACTCTCAGGGAAATTTGTAAAATACTTGTGCAAAACAGTAGGCAGTGTGACCAAAGGCCTGTTTTTAATTCTCATAGGGATGTCTTCGATGGAAATAGGATATTTCAATAAAGGTGTAGTATTAAAATGATATTTATTGTAGTATTATTTGTAAGAGCTCCAGACTGCTATTATTTACATATCCAATCACATGGGACTAATTCAGCAAGTTATGCTGTATCCAAATGAAGAAATAATGCAGAGCTCTTAAAATGATTACATGTATTATATTATTACATGTATTATATAGGTTATTCCTTAGTAAGATTATTCCTTACCCTCCAACTCGCTGTTATAATAACTTGAGAATAAAATCACACATAAGTTTTGCTTTTTTATTTTCTTTAAATCTTTTGGTGTTTTCCCTTCTAATGGTATTAAAACTTTTATAATCTGAGTAAAAAGGTACAATTAAATAATTTCAGTCTAGGAAGAAAAATTTCATTTCTCTTCGTGGTTGACTATTGATTATTCTTGACAGTAAGTGGAAATAATTGCATGCTTGTACCCCACTGGATCCAGTCACTGTTTCTTACTTTATTGTTTTCATATTATTCATAATCCTTCAAGTTAACAGATAAGTTTATATGGAAATTGTTGGAATCTTGAGCCCAGAATGTTTCAAAGAAGAAAATATGGTCAGTTTCATAATTTTTTGTCTCAGTTGAAGTTTTCAAAAACAGAGCTACTTTTTGGAGAGATTTGAGAGTACTTGGGGAGTAAAATTGATGGGGTCTAAATGATAATTTGTTTTCTTCAAGTAGAAATAATTGCCCACCTTTCATCATATTTTTATAGGTTTTTTTCCCCTGTGTGTATGCAAGTATGTAAAATGGTAGAATGATTTATAAACTATTTTATAACTTACTTTCAGTGGGTCTATTAGTAGTGGACATATGAATATAGACTTACACTTTTGATATTGATCTACAGAGCAGTTAAGGTATAAAAAGGAACGCCTCTAGGAAGTATAAAACTTTCAGATACATATAATTTAAGGTTTGAAGCAGCAAATTTATCAGGTTTATATTTGACTTCATAACAAAAAATTCAATTAACAGTGATTTAAATAAGATGAAAGAAACCTCCAGATCTCTGCTATAGTGACTATACTTTTATACAGGAGTTTAAAATATATTGATCATCAGGCTTAATACTGATAATAAAATACAGTCCTAGTTCAAGTTAACGTACAATTAAATATTATCTTCCTAATCAGTGAAAGATCATATTTCCCCATGTTTTATGTAGAGAATAATTGAATTCACATTGGTCAGTATTATCTAGATCAATTCTTAATTTTAAGTTTGTATTTGGAAAAAAAGAGATGAGTATTAACAGGAGAAGGGCAGCATCATTTCTCTCCACAGGGGAAAGAAAAGCAGTCTCTTTTCAGTGTTGTGTCTTTGATGTCAGTATCAACTATGTTGCTATTTGATCTTTAAAAATTGAGTAAAATTTTACTTTAAAAATTTAAGTAATTTGGGCCCTCCCTGGTGTCGAAGAGGTGGTGGTGGTGGTGGTGGGGTGACCCACATGGTGGGCCAGAACTCTCCTGACCCACCCGCTGCTCCAATCAGCAGTGTACTTGTCAGTCAGCCTGTTCTGCTCCCCACTCTGTCTCTGGTGAATCCTCTCACCTCCCCTGCACTTCTGGCCTGTACCCCAGCTCTGTATGAATAAATAAATAAATCTTAAAAAAAATAAATTTAATTCATTAAGCTTTAAAATTTCTTTGCATTCATTTGTATTTGCTTTATTGTAGTATTTTCTTTCAGATGAAACTGACTTAGTTTTATTCTCATCCCTCCCCCCCATCTGTTCATTTACACATCATTTTCTAAGTTCATTTCATGTTCTCCTAGTGATTTTGAACCTTTTCACTGAGGGGGTGAACTCTTACAATTGCTTGACTGGGTTTGCCCTGATTTTCAGTGCAAGTGATTTGTATTACTGTTCACTCTTTAGCTGTAAACATGTTCAAACATACTTATCAAAAACTAAACATTTTCATATGCCTTCTTTTCCTTAACTTTCATGATTTGTCACTCCAACAATGAACACCTGTTGGTGTTTACATCCTGTGGGATAGGTTGCAAAAGCATCTTGGAAAGAGAATGAGTTCAGTCTGGAAGCTTGAAAATAACTAGTTATAAATGAATGAAATTTCTCTTTTCTTTATGGAAAATTGAAAAGATGCTTCAAGCTGTGCTTATGTTAGATTTGGCATCACAGCGTGCATTGCAAAGATACTGCAGCAGGAGGCCTGTTGTGAAATTAGATTAAAAAACAGTGGTAAACTGAATTTCATTTGTGAATGTTTTTACAACTTAACGTTTGTTTCTGCTTCCTATTTAAAAAAAAAAAAAAACAGCACAGAATGTTTTAAAAAATGTAACAGTGCACCAAAGAACAGAGCAACAGACAGGGAGCCTGCCCAGATGCGACTGACTTCCTGCGAGCAGCGAAAATACGTTTTCCACTTGATCCTGCTTCTTTTTTTTTGCGTGTGTGTGTGTGTGTGTGTGTGTGTGTGTAAACTGTTGGTAAACCCAAAGCCTTTTTTGAACATCATCAGAAGCTTGGGTCAGTTTTTTCAGACTTTGGATACTTCCGAATGCAAGGAGAAAGAAAAAAGACAATGCTCATTTTCCATTTAATCCAATCTCACTGACCTCTGGGATGTGAGACAGACGGCGGGCTTTACACTGATTTAGTTGTGTAGTCTCCCGGGATAATGGACACTCCCTTCTGTGAACATGCTCCCCAAATTCTATTTTCTTTGCCCTTTACTGTTCATTCTCCAGAATCCCTAAGGTGTTCCTAAGCTACCTTCCGTGCGGGATGCCCAAAAGGTAGGGGTGCCCAGACCGCGGTCTGGTTATCTCGCAAGCGTTGGCCTGGAACTGCTGAGTGGCGGTCCAGGCGGAAACACAGCCCTGGACACAGCTCGGTACGCGGACGCGCCGCCAAGACAACGGCGCCGCGCCACGTCGCGGCCGAGGGGCGGGGAAAACGCGGGCGCGGGACTAGTAGGGACGCGACCGCCGAAGCCCCGGGCGTCGCCATGACGACGGCGGCGCGCGCGGACGGCGCCCGAGAGGTGGGGACAGGGGCGGGGGATGTGAGCGCGGAAGTCCCCGCCCCCGGCCTGCTGGGCGGCGGCCACCGCAGCGGCCCGCAAGGATTTGAAACCGTTTGGCGGCAGCGGTGGCGGTGGCTGGCCGGAAAGCTTGCATGTAGGGGCGCCAGGGTCTTGTTTTTCCCTCTCTCCCTCCCCCGCCATCACCCCCGGCTTCTCCAGTGGAATTTCGCGCGGGGTGACGGCCGCCCCACCCGGCGGGGTCGCTCGGGGAGGGGCGTCACCCCGCAGGCCCCGGGCCCGTTCTCGGAGTCTGAGGGGCGCGCGCCCCGCTCAGGGGTCCCAGCGCGGCGCCCGGCTTTCACTTGCACGGTGAAATCTCCTCCGGGCAGGAACCGGGGAGGAGCTGAGTAAAGTTTGACAGGCGGCCGGAGGTCCAGAACTCGGACCAAAGCGTTTGCCGCCCGTGAGAAGGAATCTGTGTACTGGACAAGGTAGGAGAGCGGCCTGGGCCTCAGGGCCCTCGCCGGCCGCCTGCTGCTGCCCAGTCTGGCCCTGACGCCGCTGCGGCACCCCGCGCCGCTGGACTGGTCACTTTCCTGCAGGCCGGGGTCCGCGCCTGTGGGCCGCTCCCTCAGGGGGGTCTGTCCTGGCTGCGGTCTGTGTGGAGGACCCTGCCCAGCACCTTAGCGTGCGGGTGCTGCCTGTCCAGTTGTGTTTACTTCTGAGTGTTCAGGAGAACGGGACGTGTGAAGGTGAACAGCTTTTATTTTGACCGTGCGGCTGTTTTGATTATGTGCTTGAATATTTACCCAGGAAAATAAGCCGGAAGGGCAAGTGAAAGGACCCCCAGTTGCTGGTCGGAAGTGGCCAGGGAACAGTGCCTGTCTCTTCAGGTGATGAACGGGGATACGCTTGTAAGTCACAGAGCATCCTCCTGGCACAGGCTGGGAAGGTTCCAAGGCTCTGGGAACTGTCCACCCATCCACATGCGTGAGCCACTGAAACACACACCTGTGTACCTTTTGGTGTCCTGAAGGACGTGTGTCCCGTTTCAGTGGACTGCAGCTATTTAAAATACGGTTTGACTGAGCAAAGCGGATTTAAGCGGCTTTCAGGAGTGTGGATGAGTTGTTGGGCAGTGGCTGCTTTTCCCCCAAAGCCTTGTGATATTCGTGTCTTGCTCAAGCTTTGCTGACTCCTGCTAAGCGTCTTGAGAAGGTCTTAGCCCATCTTACAGCTCTGTACTTAGAAACAGGGCTAAGAAAAGATAATGCCAGTGAGTTCAATCTAAGTCCTGCACCAAATGTGGTTTATACCCATATGAGAGGCACTCAGTTTACTTCTTTTTTAAAAAAATATATGTATCACATCATCCTTCATTTTTGTACAGTGTGTGTTTTGCTGTGAAATCCCCACCACCACTTCCCCCCTGCACCATCACCACAATCCCTTATGCTCTTCCCATTGCTTTTTTGAAGTCATTTTATGTGAGTAATAGGGAGTCTCTAAATATTTTAAGCCAAAGTCAAAGATGTAACTTTACTTATTTTCCAATTCTAATAATTTAAATTTGCAGTTCTAATAAACAGTAATAATTTTTTTTTTGGTTAGTTGGCACAACGAGGATGCAATTTATAAGATGTAGTTTGTATAGTAAGAGCTTTTTGTAGGTTTGAAATGGTAATTTCTTTTTTGTTTTTGGTTATCTTTTCTCGGGATAAGGGATCAGGAAAAGCAGTTTTGAACTTATCAAATGTCACATTGACTATTGTGTTTTTTTTTAAATATCTATTCCAATGTTGATAGCATGATAGCAATTCAGATGACCTTTCTGTTTTTCAAAATGCTTCTTTATTAGTTGAAGCTGTTGGGGACTAACATGTCAGTGGCCACAGGGTCAGACATAATGGATCTGAGAGCTGAGGTTTTTAGAATACTGTCTGAGTTTTCTGCTTAATTTCAAGACTTTGGGTGACTCTTTGGGTGATTTCCTCCAGCTTGTCATGTCAGAAGCCTTATTGAGAATTAGTGATTATTTACTAGGAATCTTTTGGCTTTAGCACTAGCTCTGGGTGATCTCAGAGAAATGTTTGAATAGCAGGTAGGATACACTCTTGAAGCTGCGGGTACATGTCTAGGCCAGAGCTGTGCTTAAAATTCTGGGTCCTTGAGTTTCTGTTTCTTTGCCCCTCCATTTGAGTAGTGGCTTTCCAGCATTATGATCTAACATCTTGCAGCGGTATCATAACCTTCTGTTACCAAGTTTGAAACAGGTGTGGTTCTGTATGGATGCGGCTAGTTATTATAGGAATGCAAAAAAAAAGCTGACTGAGCACACAGCCTCTCGGCCACTCACCAATCAGAACGTGCAGCTAGATAAATTGATGTTAACTACATTTGAGTTTGAACATATACTCTTCTACAGTAATGTAGATGGCAGGATAAAACCAGTTGTGGAAAATGCGATTAAGGGATTAATGGTATTTCTATTCTGGAAGACCTGTTTGGTACTCGGAACAGGAATATTGAAAACAGCCATGTTAAAGTGGGACATTCATCCTTTTAGCTTCTGTCTTCAGCACGTTAGGTAGCATGTCATGTAATGTGCCGGGCACGTCCCGTGGCTTGTCATGTGATGTGCCGGGCACGTCCCGTGGCATGTCATGTGATGTGCTGGGCATTAAGAACTGTGCTTCTGCCTCGCAGGAACATCTCACAGAGGGTAGAAACTTGTCAAGAATACACAGACATGTACAGAATAGCTGCACATGGATGCTGTTATGTAGGCATGGGTGGTGCACACTGCAGTTGGAGCAATGAGTCTGGAATAAGTGGGGTGAATGTAACTCAAAGGTAACGTTTAAGCACCGTTTACCTGCTTCAGGCCCAGGAGACGGCCTTCGAGAAGGATGAGGAATCCTACAGGCTGAGGGCATTTGAAGGATGGTGAGCAGTTCCCTGGGGTGACACGGACGCTGTTGGCTGGGGGTGGTCAGGCCATGTGTGCGTATCGAGGTAAGAGATGTGCTCAACACGTGAAGGCACTGCTTGGCCAACTTTGGACTTGAATGGCTTCCTGTAACACAGGCAGTCAGGAGAGGCGCCGAGGGAGGGAGAGACATGCTTCGCTTTGTTTTTAGGGAGCTCCTTGCACCAGAGCACCCGAGTCCATCCAGTGGGGAAACTGACAGTGGGCGCCAGATTGTTGCCCCTGTTCGTAAGCAGAGGAGGGCTCCTGAGGCAGTGCAGCAGAGTAGAGATCAGGTTTGAGACAGCGCCAAGTATTTGTTGACAGACTGATGGGGTGTTAGAGAAGGGAGCAGTGGAGAGGAGGGGTGGAGATGGGAAGTGTCAGAGGCAACGTAGGCATTGGCACTACAGAGGAGAGGTACTGCTTCTCACTCAAGTGAAAGGAGGTGAGGATGTGTTTTCTAAGAGGGGCCTGAGAGGTGGAGGGAATAGCATTTGGGGGTGTTCCGTCACCTGACATTTTTTCCATGAAGCAGGAGATCAGGTTTTTAAAATTGAGGGGAGGCTGGGGCAATTTAAGGGGCTTTCTGATATCTGAAAAAAAAAAAGTTTTGTTTTTTTTTTAAATGTCTGGTCAAAGCTTAAAAGCTACCCGTGGAGTAGAAGGTAGTAGCATCCCAAGGATTCATGTTGAGCGTGAAGCCATCTGACTCCGAGGCAGCACTGTTTTCTCCAACAAATGCCGAGTTAGGGAATGGAGGAGCTGATCTCAGTGTTGCTGGGAGTAAAGAGCAGAGGAGAAAGTGAGAGATTTAAGAAATAGAGGCTGCGAACAGATAGCAATTTTTGGGACATGGCAGGGCTAAGACTGGGGTCATGGGCTGTATTCATAGGAAGGGTACCTCCTAAGAGGGGGTTTGGGGGTTCAGACTAGGAGAGCAGCAGTTAGGAAGTGGCACTGTGGCTCTAGTAACTGTTAATTCCTGAGGAAGGTTGGGTGGAGAGTGAGACTCCAGCGTTCACGCTGCATACCTTGGTTCACTTGTGGCTACTAGGAAGGAAGTCAGATTGGCATGAAAGCTAGTATTGACTCCCATAGAATAGATAAATAGCAGCCACTGCAGCATGAGTTTGATTCTGGGCTCTGGAGGTGACCCACATGGTATGGGAGACCTCTCCTGTCTCCCGACTGCTCCCCTCAGCATCATCCTGCCTTTCTGCTCCCCACTCTGTCTCTGGTGGATCCTTTCACCCCCTGCATCTTTGACCTGTGTCCTACTTCTTGAATGCATAAGTAAGTGAATCCTAAAAAAAAAAAAAAAAACTGAAAAAAATAGGGCCCTCCCTGGTGGCACAATGTGTTAGGACGCAGCGCTGCAAGCTAGCCACAGCCCCTTCAGCTTGAGTTTGATTCCCGCCCCTTAGGTGACCTGCATGACACATCAGACCTCTCCTGTCTCTCCTGCTGCTCCCCTCAGCAGTGTACTTTGTCAGTCGCCTGCTCTGCTCCCCACTCTGTCAAGGTAAATCCTCGCACTACCCCTGCACCTCTGGCCTGCACCCCAACTCTGTATGCATAAATAAATCTTTAAAAGGAAAAAATAGAACTCTCTGAAGAGGCTGTTAGTAAAAGATACAGGATGCTGTGGGAAATCTCAGAAGCTAGTTTAGCAGAGGGAGGGCAGACCATGGAGCAGACAGCTAATGGACACAGGAGTTCCCTCCCTGCCCCCAATATATAGTTTGTAAATTAAATAAATCACACATTGCAAGCCATTTATAAGGTAGAGGTAGTCTCCAATTCTACCAATATGTTTCACAGTTCCTAGGAACTTGGTGAGTGTGGATGTCATTTTAGCTTAAGGAGTTCTGTCAGAATAAAGAGGGATTCATTCTCTTTTTATCCAGTGTTTCTCTTGCTAATTCGGAAGAAATATACAGGTTAACATTTTAACTCTTCTAAGAGGATTTAAAAATTTAAATTTACAAGGAGTTAAAGTCACCTTTTTGTATATGGTTCTATAATTTTTTACACATGCATAAGGTTTGAAACCTGCTACACAGACCACTTACAGATAATTACAGAAGCCCAAATAATTTCTTTTTGTCACCTCTTTATTTTAAAATCCCCCTCCCGGGTCCTCCCTGGTGGTGCAGCGAGTTAAACAGCACAAAGAAGCTTAAGCCACTTCTGCATGAGTTCGATCCCCGCCTGCCCTGGAGGAGATCCACATGGCGCGGCAGACCTCTCCTGACCCGCCCGCTGCTCCCCTCAGCAGTGTACTTTGTCGATTTGCCTGTTCTGTACCCTGCTCTGTCTCTGGTAAATCCTCTCACCCTCCGCATCTCTGGCCTGTACCCCAGTTCTGTACGAATAAATAAATCTTTAAAAAAAAATCCCCCTCCCACTACTAACCCTTGTGAATCACTGAGCTTTCCTCTATGCCCATATTTTTGCCTCTTCTAGTTTTTGCACGAATGTCGTCTTACAGCCTTTTTGGAATGACTTCTTCTGTGTGGCATAGCCCGTTTGAAGGTTATGTATGTCGTGTGTTCTGGGGTTCACCCCTTTCAGTTGCTAAGTCCTGTGTCATTGTACGGCTATTCCATAGTTGATCCATTTCTCTGGGTGAGCGCCACTGGGTGGTTTCCAGTGTTTGGTGGTTACAGCAAAAAATGCAGTCGCTTAAAAAAAATACATGCAGATTGGGTGTGAATATAGATTTCACGTAACTTGTGTAAATACTAGTGTTAGGATTTGGGTCCTAACTAAGCTGTTTTCCAGAGAGGCTGCACCCTGTGTTCCTACCAGCTCTGCTTGAGAGCTCCTGACCTGGGTTCTCACCAGCATGGTTGGCAGGCAGGAGACTGCCATGAGTGTGCACTGCTGCTCCGTGTGGTTTCGGTTGCCTGACTGACTTGCGAGGCTGCACCTCTTTTTATAAGTGCTCTTGTCATCTGTCTCTTTGATAGAGGGACTGTTATTTTATTGATTATTTTTTCTTGGGCTTGTTGAGCTTTGATTCACAAATATTTTCTCCCACCTGAGGCTTCTCCTTTCCTAAGAGCACTCACTATGTCCTGTGCTAAGCAAACATTTTTTATCTGTGTGAAGTCTAATATATCAGTCTTTATCTTGTGGGTTATGCTTTTAGTGTTGTATCTAAAAACTCTTTTCCAAACCTAAAGTCATAAAGATTTTCTCCAAAGAGTTTTATAATTTTACATTTTACACTTAGATCTTTGATTTTAATTTTGAGTCCATTTTTTTGTATACGCTGAGATTTAGGTTGGTATCTGTTGTGTCTGGATAACAGCATGATTTGTTTTAAATTTTTCTTTTTTCTGTGAATTGTACCTTTTTGAAAATCAGGGGTGCAAATTTGCATCAGTGAATTTCTGGGCTCTCTGTCCTAATACATGTTGTCTTGACTATTAGAGAGTCATAGTATATCTTAACATCGAATAGTATGAATACACTTTTTTCTTCTTTTTTTAAAGATTACTTTTTGCTCGTTAGTTTTTTTTTTTAATCTTAGAATTAGCTTATGTTTCTATATAAAGAATACTTACTGGAGTTTTTATTGGAATTGCATACAATTGATAGATCAGTTGGGGAGAATTGGTATCTAATAATGAATTTTCTTTAATCTCTTTCGTGAGGATTTTTCAGTTTTCAGCATACAGATCCTTAATATTCTAATTTAAACCTTTTACAGACTGAATTATGGAACCGGGAAGTGAGGAAGAACAGTGGGAGAAGCTGGATGCAGAATTTGATCACTTTGTGGTAGATATGAAGCCCTTTGTTTTAAAGTTATCCCATAGGACAGGTAAGATTAAGTTTAAAAATCAAATTCTTGAGATTCTTTTCTCTTTATGTTATTTTGTCAAAGCAATATTATGTCAAAATGGAAAGAAGGTTGAATTCTTTTACTGACAATGTTAATCTTAAGTTGATGGAGAGATATATCGTCTTCAAATCAAGTTACGACTGACAAAAGGGCTTTGTCAAAGTCATTTTCGTGGGACCTAAAAACAATTGTCATTGCAAGATAATATAGTCAATGTGTCATTATATATGGATTGAACTGTGCTATATATTTTTGATTTCTAAAGAGATAATGATTTTTATCAAATCAGATATAAGTAGCGCTCAGTTGTTTTTAAAGGTTACAGCTACAAATCCCTGAAAATTATCGACTTTTATAAATAAAACATTTGAAGTGTAATTGTAGATTATGCTTAATAAAATGCTTAAATAAAGAGATTTTATTTTTAACTCTATTGGCTTGTACAATTAGAACTATAGTAAGGGTTTTCAACACAACTGAAATTATTTTAGAACTGTTTTTGCAGCAAAGTTTTATCTCAGAAATTTATTTGATAGCAATGCAATAATTATATTTTATGAACCTATTTCTTTGCATTTTTCTTGCTTGCTGGCTAATAAACTCTGTACCACAGGTTAGCAAACTGTAACCCCAGGGCCAAGTCCAGTCTGCTGCCTTTTTATAAAGTCTTAGTAGCAAGCAGCACGTTAGTTCTCACGCTCAGCTGCGGTGTTACCTGTGTAGTTGGGCTTGAGACCATCAGCCTGCCCGGCCTGACGTACTTCCTATCTGCCTTTCTACAGAACAAGTTTGGCAGGCCCTCTTTAAGACACCAGCAGATACTGGTACAGTTCTTTCATCATTTATTTTCTGTAAAATAGTCTCTGATAGGCCTATGTATTTCTAGAACGGCAGCGGTGTGCACTTTGGATTAGAAAACTGTGCGAACCTTCAGGAACAGGTGCAGGCGTCACAGGCAGGAAAAATCGGAATCTGTATGCCAAACTGCTGCTGCACATGCTGAAGCGAGGTGTGCTCGAAGGCCCCTTCATACACCGTCCTGAGCCAGGCACGCTGAGAGCTCTACCTTCCTACATGGTAAGTGTTGTCGGCCAAGGGGACATGCGGGTATTCCTTTCCTTTCTTTACAAATGTCAGCTGATCATCACTTTCAGCAATGGCCATGCTTTAAAGTCACAGTGGTAGATAATGTATCTGCTTCTCTCCGATTCGGTTTTTTTTCCACCAGGGGCAGAAATCAGGTTATTAGTCTACAGGAGGGACTATACTTAGTGATTTAGTCATCTCACAGAATTCTTTAATATTGCTGAAAAACTGAAAGTGAGTTTTTCAATATTTAACCTTTATTTCCCTCCGATATCCACTGGTTTATGAAAATGTTCCCTGGATTTCAGTCAATTCTAGTTAAATTCTCTCATTTATTTTATTTAAAAATTCATGAGAGGTTGGGTTAAGTGAGTTCTAAGTTCCTCTCTACTCTAATAAAGTGGCAATTGTAGCCGGAGTTTAGGAATATTTTGCTGTGTTTCATTATCAAAATCAACCATGTTACCAAGATTGTATAACTGTGGTTGGTTGATAAATTGTCACTGTCTTATGCTTTGTGACCATGAAATATATCTTGGTTTGTGTAGTGTTTGAATACTTAAGAAATCTGACTGGAGTACTAAGTATTGTTGTCTGTCACTATTAAGATATATATGGTTTAAAAAGTAAGATTGGATTGCAAAACTCTCGTGTAATGTGTGTTAAGGTTTATTTGTATTTTATTACAGTTTTAAGCAAAATTTAGTTTAGGAGACATGCTCTATACTACAGGAAAATTTCTGTTAATCTTGGCAGAAAGCCATAGACCTTAATGCTGTTATTAACTGTATGCTCAAGTAGAACCATTTTATCTAAATTCAGATAGGTAGTCTTTGGTATATTTTTATATTTATTTTATTTTTGTATATGTTCTTTATATTTTTATAGTAGTTACTTGCCTTGGTATTTGTTTAGACATTGGCGTAGCTATCATTTGAAAAGAAGTTGCTATGCATGTCTAATTTGAGGTAGAGAGTCAAGTGCCACCCCTCCCTAGAGAATAGCCCCTTGAGGGTATTCTGTGTATAACTGGGAAAATTGTTGCATAAGTGTCCAGTCAGCACAGTTTTCTTCTGGAGTATGTCATGAAGCTTCACTCACCTGAAGAGAAATAAATAGGTTAATGTCATTTTTTTTTTAAAATGCAGACAAGTGCTGGGGTGTAGGCCAGACATGTGGGGATGAGAGGATTCACCAGAGGCAGAGTGGGTAGCAGAACAGGTGGACTGACTGAAATACAGTGCTGAGGGGAGCAGTGGGGAGACAGGAGAGGTCTGCTGTGCCCTGTGGTCAGCTGCTTTGCTTGGGGATTGAACTCATGCTGCAGTGGCTGCTGATAGAGTCATAGTGCTGAGACTGACTGGTTACTGTGCCACCAGGGCGGCCCTAATGTCATTCTTCTTAATGACTAAATATAACATTTTATGAAACAGATGTTAAAATCTGAGTTTATGATGTCATATTTTCTCATTAACACTCAATTATATAGACTTGTTGGGAAGGACTTTCTTTTATAAATAATGATGAGGAGGAGGAGGAAAAAGAGGAGAAGGAAGAATGTGAGAAGGTCTGGAGACCTGGCTTGGATTTTCCAGGTAACTAAATCCCAGGTCTTCAGCTCCCTTGTTTCTACCTTATCAAGGGATTTTTAATTTTGAAACACTTAACATGTGTGTGCATGTATGCAGAGCAGTTAATGATCATAGAGAGAAATAGGAGAGAACATTATTAAAAAAAGTTACCTTTCATGAAACTAATTCTATTTTTGTAGTAAAAGTAATTATTATCAGATCTTTTGTTGTGTAATTTTATCATTGATCACATTTCTTATATAGCAGAAAACAGCTAAAGTGCAAATGTTCTCCATTATGTGTTTTCATATTAATGGAAATCTTAAATAATTATTTGATTTTAGCATGTTGATTTTAGTCATTGGAAAGGTTATCAAACTTGAAACTTGATGGAAATCTTAAATAATTATTTGATTTTAGTACATGTTGAAAGAATAATTTTTCTAATTTTTAAAAATCAGTCCATCTATTTTGATGAACCAAATCCAGCACGAGCCAAAGGTTCAAGTCCAGAAGGATTACCAGACTGGGTAATGGGTGAGCTTGGGACCAGTGAACACAAATTAAATGAATCATGGAAGTTTTCCTCTGGAGAAGATTATTCTTTGATACAGTCACCAACTGATGTCCACAGGTAGGCTATGAGGTGGATTTCAAATGTCTTTAGACGAAAGCCTGGTTTATTCCACTTTGCCATTTTTATGGTTAGTTGTTGGTTTACTTTATATTTTTATAAAAATTAAGGGTTATTGATAGGTAAGATAGTAGTTTTGCTTTCCATTTACTGTATTTTTTAAAAAGATTTATTTATTTATGGATTTACAAATGAATTTTACCAAACATTCAGAAAAGAACTAGTGCCCATTCTGCACAGACTCATCCAAAAAATTGAAAAAGAAGGAAAACTACCACAAACGTTCTACGAAGCCAACATCACTCTAATACCAAAACCTAACAAAGAAAACACAAAAAAAGAAAACTTCAGACCAATCTCCCTAATGAACA
>NW_004567139.1:2837838-2854644 GCF_000260355.1 Condylura cristata
AGAGGATTCACCAGAGACAATGGGGTACAGAACAGGCCCACTGAGGAAGTACACTGCTGAGGTGAGCAGTGGTAGGCCAGGAGAAGTCTGCCGTGCCATATGTAACACCTCCTGGGAATTGAACTCATGCTGAAGTAGCTTTAGCTTTTTAGTGCTGTGATTTAACGTGCTATGCCACCAGGGAGGGCCCCATTTATATTACATTTTTAATGACTTTTGGATTTCTGTGTACACATACACACATACACATATAAAAGCTATATATATGTTATATATATATGTATGTGTGTGTGTGTAAATTGATATGTAGTATACCATAGCTTGGAAATTGAAAGTCTTTAACACAATTCTTCTTTTCTTCATAACAACTATGAATTAACATTATCAGTGATGTCAATGAAATATGATATCTTGCATATGCATAAGCCTGTGCCTGAATTTCTCTCCTTCCCTTTCTGAACAAAATTTGTCTTGATTTCATAAAATAATGAATGTGAACATGAAGCCCATTAAACTGTGCTATCCTTCGCTAGGAGTATGTTTAATAGAGTTTTTGGTGCACTATGAATAAACTTCCAAGATTTTGCAATATGCAAAGAGACCGTTATTGTGATAGTATAACCTTTGGCTCCTTTCAGAGGGATAGATAACCGGACTTTATCAAATTGTGAGTTTCACTTTTGGCTTTGTTCCCTGAAATGTTAAAATTATGCCTACTGTCTGTGGGCACATGCTGTACTTCAGACTTCACTCTTCACCATTCTTGGGATAACTTTAATTTTTGGAATTTAATTTGGCTTACAGTATAATCTTTCTTCTCCACTGTACTTTTTTTTTTTTTTGGCTCATTCCTTATCCATAGAGAGAAATGTTATTTTTAATTTGAAATGTTTTTAGTTGATATAGTCTGGTTGTATGTTTTTCAGACGGCAGGTACTATGATGAAAAAGAACAGAGGAACACAGAGCCAAAGGTCCACTTTGTATGAAAATTTTTGATTAAACAGGGAAAACAAATTGAAGTGGAATGGCACATTTAAAATAAAAAGTCCATGGGGTGTGTGTGTGTGTGTGTGTGTTAAATACTTACATTTGCATTCAAAGGAGATTTTAAAAGTAGAAGCAGTGTAATTGTAGAATTTTCCTAGTCAGATAACAAGTACATGGAGACATTGGGTTCTGTATACAAAGAAAAATACTCCTTGATTTGGCAGCAAAATCTGTTAGGTTTTTGCCACACCAACAGATGGCGAAACACTGCATCCCTTCCTTGGGTAGCCAATATAGAATTTATAGTATAAAGGTGAACTGAAATTATTTCCTAGCTCTTGGAGTTTAGACCAGATGTTAAAAATTGGTGGTTTCCCACCAATGAAGAATCATCTGGACAGATTTGTTTTGTTTGACTTACATAGTGTCTTTAAAGATTTTTAAATCTTTTGAATGAGTTGTCAAAAGTAATCATTGGGGAATTTCTTCTAAAAAGCCAATTTTCTTTCTTTTTTAAAAAATGGGAGACTAGACCCTCCCTGGTGGCGCAGCGGGTTAAAGCACAGCGCTAAGAAGCAAAAGCAACTTCAGAAAAAGTCCAACCCCCGCCTGTCCCAGAGGTGACCACGTGGCGCGGCAGACCTCTCCTGACCCGCCGGCTGCTCCCCTCAGCAGTGTACTTCATCAGTCTGCCTGTTCTGCTCCCCACTCTGTCTCTGGTGAATCCTCTCACTGCCCCTGCACCTCTGGCCTGTACCCCAGTCCTGTATGTGCAAATAAATAAATCTTTAAAAAAAATGGGAGACTTAACCATCTTGAGAGAAGATACTCATAGTTTGGAGTCAAGTAATATCTGGCTCCTTCCTTAACACCGCAAGTCTTCATTATTCCCTGCTAATTCCTTACACTGAGTTTGAAGTCAATTGCATTTATTATTGAATGTAAATTTTATTACCTCCAGCCCCTTTAAGTAGGGTTAAGAGCAAGAGGAAGTATTTATTTTTACATTTTTATGTTCTATTAAAAGTGAAAGAAGAAAGCAGATGAAGAGGGATGTTATGATTCAAGAAAAAGAAAAGGACTATATGTTTGCAGACATGAAAACAACTTATATCTGACAGCTTCATTACTTGTTACTGTTTAAATCCTGTAGACATTTGATTCGTAACAGTTGTTTATTTAGGTGAATAGGGAAGAGAACTATGTACACAGATAATTACAGTTTTCTAGTCAGTTGTGAACTTGTTTGTGAAGGTTGAGATGTGTAGGAGAGTAGAACTCAGGATACGAAACAGACCGGAGATCTCCAGAGAGCCCAGGTGGATAGGTTTTTCCTTCTTTGGAACAAAGAATAAAATTTAAGAAAATATAGTAAGAATATGTTTGAAATATTACTCAGTGACTTTTCTGGAAAATGGAACCATATTAAAAAAAGAAAACAAATAGCCCAATCAGAAAATGGGCAGGACAAATAGACACTTCTCAAAGAAAATACAGAGCCATCAGTCCCATGAAAAAATGCTCATCATCTGGCATATGCAAGTCAAAATGACAGGGAGGCACCGTCTCAACACCTGTGAGAATCATCCATATCAAAAAGACCAGAAACAAGTGCTGGTGAGGATGTGGAGAAAATCCCCACTGTTGGTGGGAATGTTGGCTGGTCCAGTGCCTGCGGAAAACAGACTGGAATTTTCTCAAAAATTAAAGATGGATCTTCCATATGACCCAGCAATTCCACCCCTGGGTATCTACCTGTAGGATGCAGAGACACTAGCTTGAAGGAAAACACGCACCCCTTGTTCACTGCAGCACTGTTTACAATAGCTAAGCCAGGCAACAACTGGTCCTCAAGGACAGATGAGTGGATCAAGAAGTTGTCTTGTATACATGGAGGAATACTGCTCCGCTATTAAAAAGGATAAATTCTTGCCATTTGGGGCCCCATGGATGAGATGAAGGGGATTTGGTAAGTGAAGTAAGCCAGAAGGAGAGAAACAAATACTAAGTGATGTCACATGTATATAGACTATAGAGAAGCAAAGCAGTGTTAGATAAAGCTACGCTAAGGAACTAACCCTTGAAATTTGACCGTAGACCTGAAGCTACCAGAGAGGGAAGAGGAGGAGGGAGGGCAAGAGAAAGGTGAAAGGGAGCATATTGGACGATGAGGGAGGACTTTGGGGTCTCAGTGGTGGGTGTGGTATAGTAAGGACACCTGGTTGGGGGGATCCTTTTTAATACACAAACAACCATGTAAACCGATGTTATTGCAATGAAAAAGATAAACCTAAAATTTCAGATTAGGTAATGTAGCCCTATAATTATTTCTAACCTATAAAATACATGGCTATATAAAAAGGAGATAAAACCTTACTCTAGTTCAGATGTGATCATTTATGGCAATTCATTGACAGCAAGAAGCAAAAATTTGGCAAAGGTATAGAATAAAGTTTATAAAATATCTATACGGTTTTAACAAATTATTTCTTTGTTACTTACCCATAACAATACGGGTTTGAGTGCACATTACTGACGTATGACACATTCGTTACCAGTTATATAGTAAGTCATTCATGGGGAACCAGGCAGTCCTACCCCTGCCGATCTCACAGCTTTATGGAAGCTGGACAGGGCACCCCAGGTCTGTTCACCATGTGTGTGGAGGTCCCTGTCTGTCCTCCGTACTGGACCATATTGTTCATCAGCAGGGCCTGTATTGCTCTTTGTATTTCCAGTGCCTCGCTCTGGTCAGGAACCTCTGAGGAAACCAAGTCTCTGTTCAGTGAGAGCATGAGTGAATGAACAAGGCACTCCCACGTATCTAATTTAATCTTACCAAAACCCTTTGAGACAGGTATATGTGTCAGAGAGCCTGGCCTTACGACGGTTAAAAAAAATTAGGAAGTCTGAGGAATAGATTTTAGAAGTCAGTGAAGTGTGGGGGTAGGCAGTGAGATGCTTTTCATGCTGGAGGCGTCTGAAGTCTGAAGTGCTGGGGAAGACATTCTCCATATCTGCCCATCAATTTCAGATTATCACCAAGGTTCAGGCGAATAAGAACTGTAAACAAAATTTTGCAGGGTGTCCTTTCTTACGTTTCTCAATTTGATTTGATTTATTTAGATTTTTAATTTAAAATTTTAATGTGCATGCATATTATTGGATGGGTGTTTGTAATTTTACATACATGAAGACATTTAGGAAATAAAACTAACCTTCACTTTAACTAAAGGCCATAAAATGGACTTTTAAGACCAGGTATATAGGTGTGATGCCAGGTCAGAAGAGGTGCTGAACTGTCTTCCTATCTCTGAAGTTGCCCTTGGCTGCGAGGAGTCCTGCTGTGCTAATGAAAAAGTTCGAACCATCTAGTGTTGACCTAATACATCGAATCGGTTCTGCAAGAAATTGTTTTAAAAAGTTTAAGAGGCTTATAATATTTGACACATGTATGTTTTTATAGTGAATAATTTATTGTTACTTAGAACTGAAGTTTAATGCTGCCTCATAAATTTTACAACCACTTCAACTTGTCCTTTGAAAAACCTCTTTAATCTTAAAAGATTTTTCCCCTTAGTGTTTCTTTTTTTGATCACTTTATAAAATCCTGCTTTACTTAGACCTTTTTGTATGTGAAGTATTTCTAATGGCATTTTAGATTATGCTGTTTGTGTTCTAGCCTTTTTATATTATTAAAGATGCAGAGGCCTTTTGAAGCCTCTTTGTTAAAACGCCCTATTCAGTGGATATGCCTCCTTTCCTTTACCTTTATCCCCCACAGGATAGGGTATGGGGCCCTGCAAAATGTCTTAGCAGAATTATGAGGTTATGTTCTATCCAGGTTCTTATCACGGTTCCTTCTTCCCACCAGATACACCTTAGATACCAGCACACTTAGCGTTTCACTTGAGAGTGCTTCATCACATGGCTAGGCTGTTCCATCTGGTTTCTTTGCTTTCCTCTTTCAATTTTTTTTTTGCTATTTTATTAGAGATACTGTATTTTTACATCAAATATCTACTTATTTTCTTAAAGAAATATATATTTTTAAAGATTTGTTTATTTATGCATACAAGAACTGGGGTACAGGCCAGAGGTGGAGGGGTAAAAAGATTCACCAGTGACAGAGTAGGAAGCAGAACAGGTAGAATGACTGAAATACACTGCTGAGAGGAGCAGTTGGGTTGACAGGAGAGGTCTGCTATGCCATGTGGGTCACCTCCCTGGCTGGGAATCAAACTTGTGTTGTAATGACTGTGGCTAGCCTTAGAGTGCTGCACTTCACCCATTGCACCACCAGGGAGAGTCATTAATGAAATATTTTCATAATATTTGAGTTTGAGAGTGGCTTGACAAAATGTCCATAGTGAAACTGTAGACTTAGATCTCATCCCTTGATAGTTGGTTAATTTCACTTAGTTCTACAACCATGAGTAATAGCCATTTGTATTACTTCCTTCTTATCCTTTAGGTACTACCCTTTGATATCTGGTGATGACCTTGAATGTCTTTGTGGCACACATTCGGGAGGCCTCCTCCTCCTTCTCCTCTTCTTGGTCTTTATAGCCTTCATAGTCGTGGCCTTCCCTTGAGTGTGGCAGCACCTGTGACTTGCTGCTGACTAGGGGACATGACAATAGGGATGGGATGGCACTCCCATATTACATGGCAGTATCTAAGGCTGTATTGTTAGTAGACTTGCTCTGGACTCCTGCTCTCCTTTCCTTGATGACTTGACAAAGCAAGTTGCCATGAGTCCTATAAGCCACAAAGAATGGAATGCTGCAGACAGCCATGCAAGAGCACAAGATGATCCTTCCCCATTTGAGCCACCAGATGAGAACCCAACTCTGGTCAAACCATGATGGCAACTTTCTCTGGCCCTAAGCAGAAGACCCATCTCGGCTGTGCCTACACAGAAGCTTTGAGAAAATATATGTGTGTGGTTTAATGCTGTTCAATTTGTGATAATTTTTTATGTAGCAGTAAATGAGTAAAATAATTAATAATTCTCATTGTAGAAAGTTAGGCATGCTATTTACAATACATACTTGGGAGAACTTTAATGTAAAAATATATAGAGAATGAAAGGTCGAAGTCCTCTTTATTTTACGTCCTTTTGAGAGCTTTCTTCAATGGTTTGCTACAGCAGACCCATGCCCACATCTATGTAATTGAGTTATAAATTGACTTTTGTTGTTTGTACTGTTCTGAAACTCCATCTTTTGTCATTTAACTGTGTCTTAAGTGTTTGTCTTATATAGTCTGTGTAGTCTTTTTCATTGTAGATGATAATCTAAGTGGTAATTTAACTAAATAGTAATTTAATCTGTCTGTGCTGCTCTCAGTTCCTTATTGCTCCAAGGAAGGTCTCCCTAACAGTGTCCAGTGCTGTACCATTGTGCACTTGCACGTGTTTCAGGCTGTTGTTGATTTTCAGAGAAGGAAATTGTTTCAGTCACGAAGCACAGTGACAAGACTTAATGGACAAACTGTAGGTGGGATTAATGATGTTTATCTTGTGCAGTGATGACTAAAATCTACATGGGCTAGCATGGAAAGATTGCTAAGATACATAAAAGTCAAAAGAAGCACTTAAACATAGTAAGCTTCCTGATGTGTATTTTCAAAAGGATTGATAACAAATGTGTTCATGTGTACAGAATATTTCTGAATGCCAGATGTAAAAAAATTCTTACCATTAGGAAGTGGGACTAGTCTGGAGTGCAAAGTTAAAAAAACATTTTCTATATGTGTCTATGTTATTTTTAATATTATTTTTTGGGGTAGATATTTTCAGGTTGTCCTCCAAACTACCAACCATCTTGTTAAAACGTATGGGCATACATATTGTCGCTATCATTGATATACATTAATACATTTAACTGTGTATAACAAGCAGATTTAAAGATTAAAATGTTCTCGCTAAGCAACTCTAAATGTGGATTCCACTTGTACTTCTGATTTGTTTAAACAAGTCAAGCGAGGCAAGTCACACCTTTTATGGGGCACCTGCTTTATGTTAGATACTGTCCTGGAACGTTTTTATGAGTTACCTGATTTCATCCTTTCTGCAATTCTGAGGTTGATAGGACTGCACTTTGCATTTATAGGCGAGGGAGCAGCTGTAGGAAGGTCAATAACTATTCAAAGGATGGGCCCAATGTTGGCATCCAAGTCTATGCTTCTAGACTCCATGTTCTTTCTAGTATTCCATGAACGCTTGAGTACTTCATGCAGAAACAAGGAATTTTCAGTTCTCTCCATTTCCCCCGTGTGAGTGCATTAGCAATTGTGTGCGACTGTGCTTTTTGTTCTTGGTTATTAAGTTGAGCTGAAATGAGGCACGTGGCTTTTATTCAAATCTAGCTTCTGACACTTGGCAACCATGTGTCCTCAGGCAAATTTCTTAATTTTCCTGAACCCCGATTCCATCATTTGTTAAAGGGAGTTGCAGAGCCTTTGACAGAGTACCTGTGAAATGTTGGCTGTTGCCACCACCATTGCTACTGTTGTGTTGGTTGTCACTTTAATGATTCATACAGGGATGTGCCTGTTAGATTGTTTGATCCATCTTTTGCTTTATCAAATTATATATGATCTTTTCAAAGGGTCTTACCTTAAAATCCATTTGTCTTTATCACTTGGTTTCTGAGAAAATTAATACCTATGCAAAAGAGCTCTGATTGTGTGAATCCTACACATGTTTGGGATAAAGAGTGTCAGTAATATTTTAGAAGAGACCTTGAGGGAATCTTATTTCAGTAACTCAGCAATCCCCTTCTTCCAGGGTGGAAGGAACAACATGTGACCAGCTCCTCTTTTCCATTTTGCCATGTCATGTTTTGGGAGTTGCCTAAGCAATATTTAGACTTGGGTTGTCCCACGTATTCTATTTGTGCACTTCCAATGACGGGACACAAAGATAGCTATATTCTTGCCTTACATTCTTTGAAAAATGTCTTTCTAATAGTTTGTAGTTGCTCTTAATAAAGTATGATGTGGTCTGAGAGCTTGTCAACAAGATACAATTAGGGCCTAGGTTAGGAAAGATGAAATAAGTTGACTAATTCCATTTACCATTTTTATTGGAAATTTTCAGATTTGTGAATTCAGAGAGGATGAAAAGGAGTGATGTTGAATTGACCCCAATGCTTTGCTAACTCTGCTTATTTTAGACGACTTTGTTGATGAAAAAGAAGGCATTCATTTAGATTTCTTTATACACCATTTTATGAAAACTTACCATCCAGATTATTTAAAAACTCTAGGAGAAGACACGGTAGTAAGTAATAAACAGAATTATTACTTATTGTGTGCAACTTTTGCCATATTAGACTTAGGTTAACTTTATTAAATTTTTATCTCTTAATTTATGCTGTATCATCTAAATAATAAATGTGTTCATGCTCATACCTATAAGAAAGGACTTGAAGACTATCCTATTTCAAGTGATTATAAGAGGACTGTACTTTTTGCATGTTGCTTTAATGAGATCTTTCTATGACTTATTTGATGCCAGATTTTAGTTTGGAATAAAGTATTTAATTATAGTCCCACCCTTATGGAAAATATGATTTGTTTTACAATGATGCTCTTTCTGATGTGGTTTCCTAGGAATGCATTGTGGTAGGAAGCTGGGACTGTGTATGTCCTTTAAAAATGTCTCTAATACAGCTAGTGTTTCACTTGCTTGTGCAGTTTAGGGACATGACCAGCAGATGGTGATCAAGTATAATGAAAATGCACTTGAGAGTGTGTCTACTGATGTGTGTGAAAAACAGTTGTCATTTTAAATATATTGACTCAGTTTTAATCGTAGACTCAAAAACTATAATAGAATCTTCTTACTTTGTCAGACTCCATTTTCTATATACAACAACACTAATACTACTATAAAGAACCCCTGCTCCTGAAAAGTTGAATGAATTTATAGGGTTGCCAGTCAATAATTTTCCTTCCTGGGGGAATTTTATATCCATTGGTATAAATAAATATGATTAGCATTGCACATAGCAAAACATCCTTTAATATTAAAAAAAGTATATTCATTTCATTTTAGAGTAGCACCATTGTTTGGGCAAAGACAAAGTCTACAGCAGTGTGTTTTCCAATAGAACTTTTCTGCCGTGATGGAAATGTCCACAACTGTGCTGTCCAGTACAGTAGTCAGTGTTCACAAATGACAATAGGGCCTTTAAAAGGTGCCTTGTGGGACTGCAGAGCTGAGTTGGAAATTTTAATGAATCTGAGAAGCTATTTTGATGCGTGGCTGGTGGATTGAGGTTGGAGTACTGGACCTGGGCTTGCTAGCTAGATGGAAGCGGCTCTCCAGGCAGAGGGGTGGAATTGGTGTAGGGCTTGTCCTGAGGGCATTGTGCATAGAAACTGCTTCCACCCCAGGGGAGACTCTTGCTTGCTGACTTGCAGCTCATGGGCATGAGGTCTGTCATGGTGATTACCCAGAGCCAGTCAGTCTTCTGTGGGTCAGTTTCAAGTTTCAGAGGTGCTCTCAATGTCTCAGTTCAAAAAGAGAAAAAAATCACTTGAATAAACATCTTATTTTTTGGATCGTGTATGTGGTCTGGAGTAAAGGTGATTTATTTGATAATTTTTTGGTGCCTTCAACACTATTAGGTGGCCACTTAACCTTGAGCTCTAGACTGATGTCTAGAGTATAAGAGGAATAAGAGCTGTTTCATAGGGTACTCAAAACCCAAAACATTTCACGCACTTAAAAAGCCATTTAGCTACTCATTAATTTTCAATATTAATGTGTTAATTAAATATGTTTCTAGGTATTTAGCAAGGCAAGGGCAAATGGCAACATTTTGTGACAGAGATGGAATAACTGAAAAGAATGGCTTATTTCTTGTAGGTTTTTTTTTTGTTTCAGTGAGTCGTGTTTTGATAAATTTAGTTACTTATTCATCCACTTTTTTTTTTATTTGAGCAGGGATTTATAAAAGCATCTTTTTAAATAAGCAGGTTTCTTTTGTGACATCATGTTGTTGAACAATTTTGATCATCCTTTTAATAAACAAGAAAGGATGTCAGTAAGTTTATAAATATATTGCAAAACTTAGTTTTCAGGGAATTAAGATATTTCCTGAGTGTTCTACTGTTAAAACAGAGACATATTAATAAATGTTGATTTTAAGATGACTTTTATTTTGAATTTTTAGAAAGCAAATTGTTTTTTTTAAGTAGTCAGTGTGAAAAAGAAGGAAGTCTTAAAATGTTTATGAATTGCTGGTCATATTTTAGTTCTGTCAGGGATCTCTTTTTTTTAAATTTAGTTTTGCTCTTTTTATTGCTAATAAAGTTCCTCTTGAAAAATTAAAACAAATGTGTTTTAGGTCAGTGGAACTTATTTTCAGTGTTACTGGATACTTTGCTGCATTATTAACTGTTACTATTTATATTTCATTGACATTTAGCACTACTTTAAGAAGACTATTTTGCAGATGGAATATAACAATATCACCGGTTGCTCAGGTGAATAGAAATGTATGAAATTTAAAGCTCTCATTTTAGTTGTCTGATCAATTAGTTATATTGCTCTTAAAATGTTTTATATCTATGACATATTAGCATACATATAAAAAGTGTATGACAACGTGCAGGTACAATTTAAAGAACAATTATAAAGTAACAGGAACTCTTTGTACATCCTTCCCATAACCTTCCCCTTCTCATCTCCAGAGTGGAACCCAGTCCTATACTTTTTATTAGTCACCCCTTTTATTTATTTATTTTTTAAACTGTATGTAAGTGGAGTCATACTATATATATTATTTTGAAGCTTGCCCCTTTAATATTTCTCAGGCTCATTCATATGAATAAGTGTAGCTGTGGTTTCCATTTGCGGAACTGTTAACATCAGTGTTGAACATAAATACATGACACCACACAAATCTTAAGTGTAAAGCTTGAAGTTTTTACATAGTGAATACATTTATATCACCACCTTCCACATCAAGATAGAGAATATTACCGGCTCTCCAGAATGCTCTCTGGCTCCCTCCAGTCATTTATTCCCCCCCCCCCAAACGGCAAAACCACTACTCTGCATCATGCCACCATAGATTAGTTTGAAATGTTTTGATTCATAGTTTATGCCCATTTCCCCCCACCTTTTGCTCAACATTGTGTTCTGACACTGATCTGTTATTGCATTTAGCAGTGGACCATTGTTTTTCTTGTTATTGTGTGGCTATTGTGTGTTTATACATCCATCCTATTGTTTGGTGTTTGGGTTTCTGTGTGGGGCTGTTCCCAGCGATTCTGTGAGCATCCTTGCATATCTCTGGTCGTGCACCCATGCACACTCCTGATTGAGAAATGTCTATGGCAGCTCCTCCCCAAGCTTTTCCCACAGTGCTTACAGCACTTCCCGTTTCATCCGTAGGACTTCAAAGTTTGTGACTCACTTTTTACCAATATCTGGTTTATTAGTTTCTTTTAATTTTAGCAATCCAAGTATGGTGGCTGGAAAGTTTTGATTTCATCTTCTCTCACTATTAGTGTACTGAACACCTCTTTCTTGCTTGTGGCCACTTATACATCCTTTCCTGTGGGATTCCTGGTTGCTTATTAATGAAAGTTGTTTTGCCAGTCTGGGTGCTAGTTAGTTTTTGAGTTGCCGTACAAAACTCTTAGTTTCTTCTGTTTTTACTGATGTCCTCTGTTGTACAGTATTATTTATAATATGGGCTTATTTGTCAGATGTTTGTGTTTTTTTTTCTTTTGTGTCTAAGATTTCTTGCCTTTCCTTCTCCAAGCTCACAGAGATAACTTGCTCTAGTTCTCTTCCACAAGTTTTCTCCTTCCACTCTACTCGCTTAACTATATGGTGTATCTGGAGTTGATTTTTATGTATGAAGTGAGATGGGATCCTTTCCTCCACATCATTATCGGCACCATTATTGCTTATTAATTTGTTAGTTACTTACATGTCTTTATAACTTTGGGGTTACTTTTTTACTCCACCCTTCAGCCACCCTCCACTAAATCTCCCACTGATGTCATTGTTACAAACCAGGAAGTTTATTTGTGTTATTTCTGAACTCTAGCCTGTTCTGTTGTTCTGTTACTTTGTCCACTAATACCATATTGCCTTAATTACTGCAGCTTTAAAAGAAATCCTGACTTTTAGTAGTGTAGTTTATACACTACAGCTTTCTTCTTCAAGATTATCTTGGCATTTTTGGGTCTTTTGCATTTCCACAAAACTCTTACAGTTAGCTTGCCAGTTTTTATACATATATATACATAAACACTTGTTGAGATTTAAATTTGGATGCATTGAATCTATAGATGAATGGGAATAATTAATATTTACGTAATGTGGAACTATACTCCAAAGCCAGATAAGATTTGACTTTTTTGTCCCTATAGTTTTATATTTTTTTCTTGAAATGTCTTAGGAGTGGAATAATAAGCTCTATAGTAATTTTTGAAAAATTGTACAATGTTTAAATTAAGATAACATTGGTTTACAACACTCTATGTGATTTAGGGATATAGATCCACATCTCTTCACATGTATGTTACCATAGCAACCCTTCACCATAACAACCCATTGGGCTCCTTCCCCCCTTTACTTCTATCCCATCTACTACTTCAAGGGTTACTTTGGTTTAGTTTTGTCCGTTGCTTGGTTTTGTTTCTTTATATTCCACATACAAGTGATTTCATCTGGAGTTTGTCTTTATCTTTCCAATATTTCACTTAGCGTATTCCCACCCATTTCCATCCAGGTTGTGTCAAATGAGAAACGTTCATCTTGTTTTTAATAACTGAGTAAGATTCCATTGTGTGAATAGTGATAGCTCTACTTATTATTTCAAATTTGGATTCCTTTTATATCTTTCTCTTGCCTAATTGTTCTTGCTGGGACTTCTGATGCTATTTTGAACAGTGGTAGTCTAAGCGGACTTTTTGTACCTGATTTTAAAAAACCATTCAGTTTTTCACCACTGAGTATGATATGAGCTCTGAGTTTTTCACATATAGTCTTTATAATGTTAAGATATGTTCCTTCTGCACATCTATTGATATCATATGGTTTTCTCTTTGCTTTTGTTGATGTAATAAATTACATTGACTTGTATATGTTGAACGGCAAGTTTGGAGCAAATCCCACTTGGTCATGAAGTGTGATACTGTTAATGTATTGTTGACTTCAGTTTCTAAGATCTTATAGGATTTTTGCACATCATCAAGAATATTGTGTCCATCAAGGAGATTGGTCTCTAGTTTGTGTGTGTGTGTGTGTGTGTGTGTGTGCGCTTGTCTTTGCTGGGGTCAGGGTCGCAGGGGGAGAAAGAGAGATCCTTGTCTGCTTTTGGTATTAGAGTAATGTTGGCCTCATAAAATGTTTTTTGGCAGCATTCTTCAGTTTTCTTGGAAGAGTTTGAGAATGATAGGTATTCTTTGCGAAGGTTTGGTGGAACTCACTAGTGAAACCATCTGGTTCTGGGCTTTTGTTTTTTTAGGAGACTTTTGATTACTGTTTCAATTTCCTTTTTATAATTGGTTGTTCAGGTTTTCTGTTTCCTCTTGATTCAGTCTTGGAAGGTTGTATGCTTGTAAAAATTTGTTTATTTCTTCTGGGTTATCCAATTTATTGACATAAAGATGTATTTCTGAGATGTCTGTGATAATCTCTTTCACTTCTGATTCTATTTATTAGGGTCTTCTAGTGAATATAGATAAAGGTTGTCTAGGTTTTGGTTTCATTGATTGTTTGAACTTGTCTTTTGAAATTTTTGTTTCATTTATTTCTGCTCTAATTTTATTATTTCCTTACATTTTTTGGCTTTTGGCTATGTTCTCTTTCTTAAAACTATATAGCGGGCCCTCCCTGGTAGCACAATGGTTAAAGCACAGCATTATGAATTTACTGCAGCCACTGCAGCACAAGTTTGATCCCTAGCCAGGGAGGTGACCCACATGGTGTGGCAGGTCATACCTGACCCACCCACTGCTCCTCTCAGCAGTGTATTTCAGTCAGACTGCCTGTTCTGCTCCCCACTCTGTCTTTGGTGAATCCTCTCACCTCCCCGTGCCACTGGCCTGTACCCGAGCTCTGTATGCATAAATAAATAAATCTTTAAAAATGAAGCTATATAGCTTATCAATTGTTTCTTTCACTTAGTGCTTTTGAAGTTTATGTTGCATATATTAGTAATTCATTCCTTTTTATTCCTAGTGACATTTCATTGAATAGTACTTCACACTTTGTTTATCCATTATAATAAAAATTTGGATTTTTATCAGTTTTCACTGTTATGAATAATGTTGCTATATACATTCATATGCAAATTTTTTACTTGGGGCATTTTTTTATTTCTTTAGATTTCTAGGTCTAGGTTATATAGTAAGTGCACTTTTTACAAATGTTTTAGATATTTATTGACCATTTCCCACAGAGGTGATACCATTTGACAGTTCCATGTTTCAGTGCATGTTTCAGTTTCTTCACATCTTCAACTGTTGATATTATCAATGTGTTTGATTTTGACCATTTTAATGGTCATGCAGTGTTAGTGTATTTTTAATTTGCATTTCCCTAATGGCTAATGGTAATGACTATCTCTTCATTTTTTTATTGGTGATTAGTTTGTCTTTGGAGAAATGTTTATTCCAATAGTAACCTTCTTCTCATGCAGTCAATATAAAATGTTTGGCCAAGACTAGAACAATCACTATAGACATTTCACAAAGATGAATAATGAAAGACACAAAGGATTCACTGCTTCATAGTAAATTCTGAAATTAGATAGATATTGGAAATTCCTTAATTAAGTCTCAAGAGCTGAAAATGTGTCTTGGGTCCTCTTTCAAGGCACTTGATTATGCTTTTAAGTTATCTTTTCTTGTTCCTGCAATACCATTTGTTTCCAGTTGAGTGGTTTTTATTTGTATTCAATTAGTTTTCTCATCTTACTTCTTTTCAGAAGATTTTTTGGGTACATTGACCCCTTTTCATTTGTACCTGATGTCCAGCAGTATTTAGAACAATCAGAAGATCAACAAAAAAATAAAGTACTTGAACAACACTATAGATTAGTTGGATCAAATGTATGTATATAGACTTTTTCACCCAACAGCAACAGAATGCACTATTTTCTCTAGGATCAATTACATGATAGTAACAGACAAGTTTTAAATAACTTTAAGAAGAGACTGAAATAATGAAGAGTCTTTTCTAGTAAAAATATAGATAAACTAGCCAACAATAGGTAAAATGGGAAATGTCATCACAGATCTATGGAAAGTAGCACATTTCTAAGCAACAAGTAAGAGAAGAAATCAAAAGAGATATTAGAAAATATCTTGAGACAAATGATAATGAAAATACAACACATTAAAACTTATGGGATATAGCAAAAGCAGTGCTAAGTGAGAAATGGCCATTTGAAAAAGCTACATTAAAAAAGAAACTTTTGGTCCCTCCCTGGTGGTGCAGTGGATTAGAGTGCAGCACTGCAAGCTAGCGGTAGCCTCTTCAGTGTGAGTTCTATCCCCAGCCCTGGAGGTGATCCATATGGTGAGGCTGTCTTCTCCTGACCCACCTACTTCTCTCCTCAGCAGTGTACTTCATTGATCTGCCTATTCTGCCCCCATTCTGTCTCTGATGAATCCTCTCACTGCCCATGCACCTCTGGCCTATACATAAATAAAAAAAAAAAGAAACTATCACATCAACAAGCTAAATTTACTCAAGGAATTGGAAGGACAAAGTCCAAAGCTAACAAGATAAAAAATAAACATTGGAACAAATATAAACAAAAAGGAGAATGGAAAAAACAAGAACATTAGTGAAAAATGTCCACAAAATTGATAAGCCAAATTTATTTGAAAAGAAAAATGGACTCTACTAAAATAAGTAAAAAGGGAACATTGCAATTGGTTTCACATAAAGATAAAGGGTTATAAGACAATATAATGAATAGTTGTAAGCCAGTAAATTGGATAACCTAGATGAAAAGAACAAATCCCTAGAAAAATACAATGCGTCAAGACCAAATTATGAAAAAATAGAAAACCTGAACATGTTTAACCAGTAAGGAGATTGAATCAATATTCAAAAATCTCCCAGTAAAGAAAAGCCTAGGATCAAATGCTTTGGGGTTAATTCTGCCAAACAGTTAAAGAGTGATTAACACCAGTGATCCTCAGACTCTTGCAAAAATAAGGCTGAGTCAACATTTCTAAATGGTATGAGGCCAGCATTACCCTGATACCAAAGCCAGACAAAATACTACAGGAAAAAAAAATTTCACACCAGTATCCCTTATAAATATTGATGTAGAAGTTAAAAAAAGAAAAAAAGGTGAAGAGAATTCAGCAACTTTGAAAGATTATATGCCTGGGCCAAATAGAATATAGTCTTGGAATGCAAGGATGATTCAACATATGAAACTCAGTGTGATATACCGCATTAACAAAACAATTATAAAAAAACAGGATCATGTCAACTGGTGCAGACAAAGCATTTGACAAAAGTTGCCAGCCTTTTATTATAGAAAATAATAAACTAGGAGCAGAAGTAAACTACCTCAAAATACTAAAGGCCATATATGAAAATCCCACCATTAACATTTTACATACTGGTGAAAAACAAACCTTTTTTCCTCAGTGATCATGAACAAGACAAAGTGGAACACTTTTTGACCTTTTCTATTCAATACAGTATTGCAGGTCCTAGCCAGAACAATTAGACAAAAATAAAGACATCCAAATTGAAAAGGAGAAGTAAAATACACTCTGTTCAGAAACTGTATCTGCTTTTAACTTTAATGTG
>NW_004567139.1:2854744-2857062 GCF_000260355.1 Condylura cristata
TTGATATTTAAAAATTTTGAGACCTCTTCTTGGATCCACAACTTCTTTCCCTGCCTTCCCCTTCCTACAGTTAGGAAAAGAGTAATGGAGGAGAATATATATACATATATACACACACACACACACACACACACACATATATCACCATAAATATTCTACTGAGATCTAGTAGAGCTAATAAAATGAATTCAGCATATTAGCAGGATGCAAAACTAATGTGCAAAAATCACTTGTATTTTATAAACTAAGAGTAAACAATCTGAAAATAAAGTTCAAAAAATTCTGTTTGTAATGGTATGAAAGAGTGAAATATTTAGTAATCAAACTTAACTAAGAGAGGAAGGACTTATACATTGGGCAACTACAAAACATTACTAAATGGCAAGACATCCTGTGATCACTGGAAAGACTTCAAGGGTTAGTATTAAGATATTCTTCCATTATCGCTTAAAATTTGGTAATCATGTTTTTTATTTGTAAGCAATTTTTTTTTAAAGATTTATTTATTTATTCATATGGAACTGGGGTACAGGCCAGAGATGTGGAGGGTGAAGGCTTCACCAGAGACAGAGTGGGGAGCAGAACAGGCAGATCGATGAAGTATACTGCTGAGGGGAGCAGCGGGCGGGTCAGGAGAGGTCTGCCTCGCCATGTTGTCACCTCCGGGGCAGGTGGGGATCGAACTCCTGTGGAAGTGGCTTCAGCCTCTCAGTGCTGTGCTTTAACCTGCTGCACCACCAGGGAGGGCCTGTAAGCAAATTTTTATGATTATAGATCATTAATTTCCTTTTCACATCTGAAATATCTCCTTCAGTCGTATTAAGAACACAATTTAAAAATACACTAGACATTCTTCTTGTTTATGTATTAACTATCTTTTGCAGAAGAACATTTGCTTGGTCTTCCTTTAGACTTCCATTTGTCTCATTGCTAATGTTTATCATTATAGGGACTAATCTACATTTCTCTAGAATTTGACATCAATAACGATGTGTAGCAAAAGTATTTGGATTCCTGTTTAAATATTTATCGCTAGAAAAAAGTGAAGGTAACATTTACATTCTTTGTAGTTTTATTCCTTAAGAGGAGTAAAGAGGCATTTGTAGGTTTCTTGGTAATGTGTTGGAGCTTTCCTTTTTTTGTTTATTTTGGCACTCTGAAACTTATCAAGCCAGTTTTTTTTCTAATTGGCACAAGTACCATAGTCCTGAGCTCGCGGCAATCACGCCCCCTGTGCCAATTGTAGCCTGTCTCTGTGAGCACCATGATTTGCTGTCCTGTGTGGCAGGCAGCACCTGTTCCACAGAGACAGACTTAAAGGATGAGCTTGGCCGCTTCCCTCTGCCTCACAGTTCACCTCCCACCCCATCAATGAGGAGTTGAAGCTGTCTATACCGACTTCGAGTTCTAGCTAATTTTGTTTCCCAATGAAGACGGTCTCACTGACAAAAAATGAACTTGTTGCCTAATGTCCTGTGTTGCTTGTGCCAGCCAGATCTCAGCAATGATACTGTTTTCCTTCTCTAGTTGGCTCGACTGACTTCACAGGAAGTTGGCTTCAGCTGTGCCTCTGCTTTAATTGGCCAGCTTTGGAGCATATTTTAGAAACAATATCATGAATTTAGTTTGGGATCTGTTGGATGGGAGGCAGAGCTGTTCAGTTTGTATTGGTAATGGGGATGGAGATGTAGATTGGCCCAACAGAACTCCTATTTGAGAAATGCAATAGTATATTGGATTGTCCAGGGAAAGCATGTCAAAGGAAAACAGTAAGGCTGGACAGAACCCTGGGACTACAGCAGGTATGGAGTGCACTGAGGAAGAAGTTGATGAAGGTTACCATGAATGATATTTCTGGAGGAATGGATGACAAATAGGGAAGAATGATTTTGTGGAGCCAATGAATGTGGCATCTTTGAAACTGTCCCAATGTTTTAGTGACATCAGCTAGGCTAAGGACAGATTATGGGCTCATTTTGCTTGAACAACAAGGAGTTTGTTGGTGACTTAGTTTATAGTACTTCCAGGATGATGGAAGGCAGTCTGTAGTTGATTGAAGATTATATAATAGGTTAGGACATGGATCTAATTAATTATTTTGAAAATTACTGTGGAGGGGGATAGATTGGTTCAGGAAGATAGCTACAAGTGAATTAAAAAGGTATGTTGTGGCCCTCTCTGATGGTGCAGCGGGTTAAAGCACAGCAGTGAGAAGCTAAAGCCAGGTCTGCATGAGTTCAATTCCTGCCTGTCCCGGAGGTGACCACATGGGGCCGCAGACCTCTCCTGACCCGCCCACTGCTCCCCTCAGCAGTGTA
>NW_004567139.1:2857162-2951518 GCF_000260355.1 Condylura cristata
CCACTCTGTCTCTGGTGAAGCCTCTCACCACCCCTGAGCCTCTGGCCTGTGCCCCAGTTCTGTATGCACAAATAAATAAATCTTAAAAAAAAAAATGGCATGTTGTTTTATGCTTGTACCCGGTGTAATTAATAGATAAATGTTTCAGCCCTCCTTTTTATTAGTATTTCCTCTGAGAAGTACTTTTAATATTTCAGCATTTTTCAATTTTTAAGCAAAGTTCTTTTTATCATTGTTTAATCTATTCTTCAAGAAGAACAGGCCACTGTTAATATGATTTATCAGGTTGCCTTTTCTCACATACTTAGTTTTAAATGTTTATGTCAGCTCAGACACCTTGGCTGATGAAATTATTCTTAATGTATTCCTTTATTTTTCTCATTTGTTTTTGACTTTTTGGACATTCAGTGTATTGAACAGGGGTATTAAAATCAATAGCTCTCTCTAGACTAGTGTTTTAATCAGTAACTCATCTAAGAAATATTGTTCTTTCAATGAAGCACATTCACTTTAAATGCGTCCTTCCGTACTAGCATTCTGTCCTTTGAGAAAACTTAGTATGGCCCACACTTTGTGATGGAAATCCTGATAGGGCTTGTGGTGGGAAGTTAGTGACTTTTCATTCATTATGTAATGGTTAGTTATATTTCATGTCTTCAACAGTTGTTCAGAGAATAGACTCTTATAGCCATGGAACTATAGTCCACTGAATTAACTTGAATAAAAATATATGATACTAAAAATATAGGAGACTAAAAATTCGGCTGAAGTAGAATATTGATAATGGTATTTTTATACTATATATGTTGGGGAAAAATCTTTTTGTTCATAATGTCAAAGCTTAGACTATTTTCCTTTGTTTGCTATATTTACCATATTTTATCTGGTAAATTTTTTACTTTATCAGTGGCTTCAAATTAATTGAAACTTTAAGCGGTGTGAAGATTTTGATATTTAAAAATTTTGAGACCTCTTCTTGGATCCACAACTTCTTTCCCTGCCTTCCCCTTCCTACAGTTAGGAAAAGAGTAATGGAGGAGAAAATATTTAAATGTATGTACTTTACTAAAGTTCACTTAAAAATAGTATTTGTAAGCAAGTATGTGGAATTTAGGTAATAAATTTTCTCTAGTTTAGCTTAAATGAGCTATAGTATGAGAAATGCAAGTGGTTATTATGCATACTTTTTCCTTCACTCTTAAAAACTCAGTCTTCCAAAAAGTTTGGTAATTTTATATTTGAATATCTTTATGTTTGCTGGATTAATCAAATTCTTATTGTTTATTTTGGTCTGTTAACAGGGAGCAATACACTGTGAAGCTCCAAATGAGGTCACATTCTGTGAGTCCATCCTACAGAGAAGATGGAGAAAACGTTACCACAAAGATTTGTGTAAGATCAGAGTCCACGTTTGTGGGTTTTTTGTTCATTTTTAAAAAATAGCTCCAAAAATTTCAAAATGTCAAAGTTACAAATATTGGAAAGCAGTGAATAAAATCTGAACGTTTTGATGCACACCTGCTACCTATCAAAGAGAACGGGGTGTCTGGTATATGCCTGTTTCTTCCGTTTTCTCTGAACTTAAGACATCAGGTTCGTTGGTCTGTTAACTTCTCCTGTGCCTTCACGAACAACTGGAGACCTTCATGCTTAGTGACATTTTTTCTTCTTTTCTCATGCACCCTAAGTATGATTGAAGATGTTAGACACCTGTGGCAATGAATTAAAAAGTTGGGGTTAACTTGTGATGATGTAAGGAATGCGGCTTCTCTCAGAAGTTTAACTCTAGGCACTCTTGTGCCTCCTGCTACCGTAGTTTGGTTTGAACAGGTGTTAGTGAGCTCTGCCTGACTGCAGAGTGGAAGAACTTTGCCTGCTTGCTGCAGTCTTTTTTGCCTCACTCTGGCTTGTCTTGGGCTACATGACGTTAGTTCAAGGAGAGCACGTGAGATGTGTGACTGCTTTAGCACATACTGTTCTCAACACAACTCGCTAAGTTTAGAACTTTCAAAAATGGCAGCACTTTTGAAATACTTATGGTTTTATTACCAGTCCCTGTATTTATTCAAAAGACAAGGCAGCTACATTTTCTTAAGAAAGTCTTATTCACAAAGAAATACACAAAAAGGAGACCAATGATAGAAGAAATGAAGAACTTTAATGTAGTATACAAATAATAAAATCAAAATGTGTTTAGTAGAAATTTGGAGATGAAGTAAAATGTGAACATTTTAGTGTGTTTTTATTATCACTCTAGATAAATAGTCATAAATAAATACATTTATTTGTTAGTATTGTGGAATTTCTAAAAGCATCAAAATGCTGTTCCCATAAATTTAATTTTAAAACATACTTATTTTGGCTGTAGAATAATCATTATTATTTCGCACAGATTTACCTTTGTAAGTTTTTAAAATTTTCATTACTGTGGCCATTTCTGGCTAGACTGCGCTCAGTTAATTATAATTTTAATCTGATTTGATAAATGTGCAATATAATAAATTGTATGGGAGGAACAAAACAGGACTGTCCTTTCTTAAATCAAGTAAAGAATCATTATAATTGTGTTTTCATGATGTAAATCCAAAGTTTAGTTCTCTTTATATTCAGTGTATGAATGAGAATTAACAACAAAGAGTTTCTTGGACATCAACACAAACTTTCCTGTTAAATAATTTTAACGAGAGTAAATAATTCATCTTTTCAAGTGTTCCCCCACCTCCCTTTAAAGCTACTGTGGTATACCACAATTAAAACTTTTTGTTAAAGAACTTAAAGAGAAGAGTCTGGATTAATTTTTAAAATATTCTTTTGATGTTTTTTTTTTTTTTTTGAAATCTAGTTACTGTTACTGTGTGAATATATTGTGAAGGCATCTCATAGCCCAAAGCAGCTACAATAAGCGGTCATTACTTAGAATTGAGAACTCTAGCTCAGTTGTAATGTACTCCTTTTCTCTGAGGGCCCTGTGGAACTGACACAAAAGCACACAGAATTCTCATTACTCTGAATGACGTTTTGTCCTGATTTTGTTCTTCTTTTCTGTTTTCCACTCCCATCCTTCCCCTTCCTCTTTACCTCCCTCCTTTCTCTCCTTTCTTCCCTCCTTCCCTGTTTTCTTTTCTCCATGCCTTCTTCCCTTTTTTCTTTTGTATTTCAGGAAGTTCAACCAAAAAAATCTGCCATTTCTTTGGATGACAGTGACATTGAAGCTCGCCTAAACAGTTGGAATCTTGGGGTAAAAAACATTTGTTTTATGTATGTATTGATGTGGCAAATCATATTGTTTTAGAAAACTTCTGAACTAATTCATTCCTATTCAGTGAATATTATTAGATGTTGAACATTTAGTACTATATTAGTGCTGAGAAGAATTCTGAGTATAGGACAGAGAAATTGCATTATAAAGAAGCAAAACATAGAGCCTGTCCTTGACCAGCTGGCATTCTTATTGGCAATTTAGGCATAAAATACTCATACAATAGCGGATTATAGAGAATGGAGAATTACTGGGGTGGAGAAGAAGGAAGTGTGGCCTTGGAGAAGCAAGGATAGCAAATCCTTGAGTTAAAAAAAACTCAGGAAGATTTAATGGATGAGCTGCACTTTGGACAGCAGTTGTCTGTTACAAAGGCCGAGGGGCATGGATGTGTCTAGGTAGGTGCAGATGAGGTGCCAGGGACTGAAGGCCGTGCAGACATGAAGGCAAATGTGGTGTATAGATAATCACAATTGGCTCTTCTTGTTTTATGTGGAGGATTCATGGGCACGTTTTCAGTTGGATTGTTTTAGAGTTTTGAATGCTAAATTAAGAAGTTCAGTTTAAAAATTTTAAGCAGCAGAGAGCTCTGGAGGCTTATGTCCCTCCTCACATCACATTTGTAGACATATTTGTTTGCTTTCTCAGGCTATACTACATCTTAGTATTGCCTTCCAGAAGGTGTACACCATTTTGTTTGCTAATAAGCAATATATAGCGTTGTCAATTTTATCACTTTTGAATTAATGTTAGGTATGAATATTTTTTAGAAATCTAAAACACTTCCTACTAATAATGGCCATTCATGAATGCTGTTACTTTAGGGAAATGGAGACGGGGGACCCATCATCTGTTAGGTCACTAGTGGCCTCCACTGGCTAGTGACTTTTGTGACAAAGGAAAGGAGTAACATTAAAGAGAAGACAGATCCTTAGTGAGTGAGTGATGGGCTGAGCACTAGGGGAATGGGAATGCTTACTCTCTGCCGGCTGGTCAGATGGGGAATCTGCTTTATGAACTTAGAATTTTATTTTAGAATGGTGAAATTTGAAGAGGTGGTGACATCCATGGTGGAGTTCAAGTTTGGACTGTCATGAGACCCAAGGACTGGACTCTTATTTCATTGGTAGTGGTGGAGCTTCATCCAGAGACTGAAGAGCTCTGGTCCTTGAGTTGAGATGGCTGGGCAGGGTATTGGCCTAGAAGTAGGGAAATGGATAGGAATTTAAGGCAGTGAGAATCTGGGGACTGGGGTTGAAAGGGAAGAGAGAAACAGAATTGATAATGAGTAGAGAGTAATAAGTCAAAAGTAAAATATTTTCATGTTTGAAGGTGTAGTGGAAGTTGCTGCTGGAGCAGAGTTATGTTATCACTGTGAGAAGAACAGAGGGTGTCCCTTAGACAGACAAATCCTTTTTCAAATAGCAAAATCAAAGTGAAAAATAAAATTCTGAACTATCCTTTTAATCTTGTCTTTGCCCTTAGCCATTTGAAAGTTCTGATGTATATTTTGTAGCATATGGAGTACTTTTCACGACTATTTAACTGTTTCAGAGGACTAAAATTTTCACTTGTCTAGTAGAAATTAAATCTGAAGTATTTTGAGGTGATGCCTTAAAACTAGGCCTGCCTGGGGTTTTGTTTTACATTTTTATTGTTCAAAGAATGCACTAACATTGTAAAATATAAAAGTCTTGCATTTTTATATATTCATGACATGTATGCATTAATCAGGTTGAACTGTATCTCTTGATCATGGTAGAATAATTTAAGAATATCCAGTGTATTAGAAAACTTAGACTTTGCTTTGATTTTGCTTTTGTCTGAGAATGTGCCATGGATATGTTTTCTCTTTCTTCCTATGAATGATTAGTTAATAGCCAGAGAGAATTTTGTCATCTATATATATTTTTGCTTTGATGGCATGAATGTTAGATATTCTAGATTTTGAATTTTCTGGTTTTTTTTTTTTTTTGGTTAAAAACAATACATTTTTCCAAATATATCCATCCCCAGGAGTATATTAATGTTTTTTTTCTAGCAATACATAATTCAAGTAAAGACTTATTTTATTAAACCTAGCAATTATAATCCCTTGTATTATTTTTTCATAATCTTTAACCTTTAAAAAATATTTATTTATTTATTTTTGCATACAAGAATTGGGTTTTAGGTCAGAGGTGTGGGGATATGGAGTGAAGGGATTTGCCAGAGACAGAATGGGGAGCAGAACAGGCAGATATACTGGAGTACACTGCTGAGGGGAGCAGTGGACAGGACAGGAGAGGTCTGCTGTACCATGTGGGTCAGCTCCCTGGCTGGGGATTGAACTCATGCTGCAGTGGCTTGATAGTGCTAATATTTTAACCCTATAGCACCAAGGAGGCCCATCTTTAACCTTTTTGACTTTGGTGATGGGCTTAGAACTGGGGTTTTGCATAGACTCCCTTTTGCTGTTAACCTCCCTATCACTGTGAAAACACTCTAAGTACGCCTTTTGCACAAAACTTGAAACATTATCTTACTTGATTTTTTTTTTCAAATTTTAGACCTAATGGTTTATTTTATAATTATTTTAATACTTTAATAGCTATTCAGGGACTTTTGGAGGCTTTTGATGTCAAATAGGGATTATTTGAAGTTTCATTTGCTTTTTAGAAGTTCTCATGTTAAGATGATAGGAAAATAATACACATACTTTTAAGTTCATTTCTGAAAGGTGCTAGTGAATTTTCTGTAGGAATTGGGGTATTTATTTACCTATATAGCATTCAATAAAAAATAACAAAATAAGCAGATACTTGGATCCTTTTCGTATTTTTGTAGGTACAGAAGAGGATGGGGAAAATTTGACTTGCTGAAATAACTGGAAACTTCTGTTCCATGAAGTTTTTGAATTATGTTATTAAAAATCATGGTCATTGGAAGTAACTGTAATAAAGTAAAAATCAGAGTCATCAGGCAACTTTAGATCAGAAACATTCTGCAGGGGAGGAGGAGGGAGAAGGATAAAGATGGATAGGAAGAGCACAGGACTATGGTGATGGTGCCCAGGGGGAAGTGGTGGTGGGGATTTCGCGGGGAAACCACACACTGTACAAAAATGAAGGACGATATAATAAACATATTACAAAAATAAAAAAATCATGGTCATTGCTTACTGGTGGCTTAAAAGAAAAATTACACACAGGAAGACCAATTTTCATCTGTTAAAATATTATAATTGAATTGATAATGTTATGTGCAATCTTAATTACATAATTATATAGTTTTTTTTGTCTCTTCTCATCTTCTCCTTTTTTCTGTTTTTCATACTTTTTTTTTTCTCTTTTCCTTTCCCCCAAACGCTCTCCTTTTTCTACTGTAATTTTACTGACGAGGAAGGGAGATAGGCTGTACTCATTAATGGAGTGCTTAGAGATGACATCATCTGTGTTGATTCTCATTAAATCAGTATGTAGTTTCAGACAATTTTTTATAATTTTCATGTTTTTCTGATAGGTTAGAACCCGTCTATTTTCAGACTATGCAGTAATCTTGTAGGGAAACTAAGCACATTTTTAATATACTTAGGCTTCTCTTTTGACTATAGTTTTCTACAAATGATCAAATGTGTCCGATTTTGTGAGTAAGTCAAAGTTATCTAAATGTAAAAGAGTTATAGAGGCAGTTTACATAAAAAATTGAAGTTCTGAAGGAAAAATTCTGTTACTTAAGAGTATAAAAATGTTTGGAAATGTATATTCAAAAAGTTAACTGCTAATTTCTATGTGATAGAATATGAATATTTGTTTTTTTAACATTTAGTTTTATAAATTTAAAATTATTTATTACTCATAAAAAGGATTCATGACATTTTCCCAAAGCTGATATTTGGAGAGTAAAACTACATTCAGAGATTTGTTGAGGAGTTAACGTTTATTATTATTTTTAAAAAGTGAGTATAAACTTTGTCTCTGGCTATGATGGCCTATGTCTCCCACAACTAAAAACTCTGGACAAATACAAAAACATCTACCTGGGAACTCTGAAAAATAAATAATAACAGGCTGATCAGGGAGGAGATGAAACATGAACAATGGCAGGGAGCTTCCTGTTGTCATTCTCTTCTAACTTCTAACTTTGACACCAGGGTGGGCTGAATTCTGGAGTTGTATAGTGGGTATACCCAGCAACAACTTCCAGAGAAGCCTGCCTTTTCCCGACAGAGGGCTGAAAGGTATCAGAGACTATGAGGAGAATCCTGTTTCTTTTTCTGACCCACCCCAGTGGAACATCTGTGTGGTTGTAGGGCTGTGGCAGGACTTGGAGCCCGTGTCTGGTTAGATGAGCCAGGAAAAGGTAACTATGTTATGCAAAGAATTTTTGGGGGCAGTTTCTATAATTTTCACCTTTTTGTCTTTTGCCATTCTGTTATGGGAAGCAGGCCATCAGAACTGTGTGACAGTGTGAGAAGCTCAAATTCAGAAGGAACCCATCACTCTGGCCTGTGGAACTGGGACAAGAAGCCCTTGGATTTGGAGAGCATGGAGGCAAATCCAGGAGAGGAAGCATCCTTAATTCTGTGTATAAACAGACACAGGCACTCACTTCACTCGAAGTTATGCATGTGTGAAATACCTTAAAGAAGTGTAGCAAAGGTTTAGAAAACTGAACTGTGATTTAAATCACTGGCACAGTTCCATACATTGCCTGAGTGTTCTATAGGAGGGACATGGCATAGTCAAGCTTTTGAACATGGGCCTGCCATTGGAAACACTGTCCTCAGAAGGAGAGATTGTAATCTGATGTAGTATTAGCTGATTGGTAGCTGAAGTAAACATACCAACAAGCAAGTCAACGTTTTGTAGAACCTCGGAGCATAAGCATGATTATGTCATAATTCCTTTGAATATAAGGAAATTAAATTAGAGATCAGTAACAACTTATTTGGAAAGTTGGCAAATATTTGGAAAATGAACAACATCTACATCATTCCGGGGTAGAAGAGGTCTCAGGAGGAATTAGAAAAATATTTTTAAATAAATTAAAATGAAACCCTGACTTACCAGAATTTGTGGATACAATTAAAAAGCAAGACTTAAGGGGAAATTTATCATATGAAATATTTATGTTAGAAAAGAAAGGGGAGTTCCATTATTTAGAATGGTGGTATGAGGTGTTCCATAGACCTTCTCCTGAGCAAAAAACAAACAAAAACAAACAAACAAACAAAAAACATAATTAGTAAAAGCTATTTAAAAAAAAAAAACCCTCTGGAAATTGCCCTATAAGCATAGAGCAAATGAAGAAACGTTTGTTCAAGAAAATAAACTATAATGTGCTAAGAACAGAAGAGCTTGTCACATTTGAGCCATGACTTGCTTTCACCCTTCCTTTATAGCTCTTAGATTAATTTCATGGAAGTTCCATTCTCAATAGGTGTAATCAGGAAGTCTCAGTCTCTCTCTCTTTCTCTCTCTCCCTCTCTTCCAGTTATGGGATTTAGTATCTCATTGGGAGGGACTTGCTGCCTGCTTTTCTCCCTGCAGAGTCCAAGCTGAAAAGGCTAAATTATTGGTGAGTGAAGCTGAATGGCTGGCGGGGCGATATTCCTCGACCTGGTCCTCCTTACAACCTCCATCTCAGAAACAGTAGGCTAAAAACATGGGGCCCTAATTGCCCACATCTTGTTTTGTGCATAGGACAGAGATTTCACATAGGGAGGGGTAAAACAAGAAGACTAGAGAATATGGCTCCTGAATTGCATCCCAGAATAATGGTTCAGAAATTTTGTACATGGGGAGAGGAAGTCCAGAAGAACAGAGAAATCAGAAGCTTAGCTCCTCCCCCTCAAAAAAAGAAAAAAACAACAAAACCCAAAATTGACTGTCTTAGAAACAGAGTATTGGAAGTTCAGGCTTAAGAGTGAGCTGGAAAGCAATGAAGGGTTTAGTGGATGCAAATAGGAGACTGATAGTTTCTCTTAATTAAGAGTAGTAGGCTAAATTATAGGCTGGCAAGTTCACCAGAGAGAACTGAGGGAAGATACAGACAGCTAAGATCTTCATGGAGTTAGAAAAATTATTGAATTCTTGCCTCAACATCAGCCTTTCTTGAATTGAATCTGTGGGGCAATTCATACCCAGGCCATTGTTGGAAACAATAGAGCCATCAGCCAGAAATTAAGGAAATGTGACAGCTGGGCATGATATATAGTTTAACATATAGTTTATATACATTTAGCTTAACAGAGAGATGAGGGAAATAAGCAAAGAGAACTCTTACTAAAACCAGTGTCAGCCCAGAGTGACTGTGTATCCCCATGGCTGAGGCAGTGAGGGGTGATACCAAAGACTGCTGTGGGGGACATACACTTTACTGAAACAGTCTACCCAATCCAGTCAACAAATGAACAAGCAAGCAACCCAAAAATTGCTTCTGGGGAGGGAGAAAGGGAAATGGCAATCGTTAATCAGAATTTGTACATTATACTTCCTAAAATGTCTAGTTATCAAGAAAAAATTGCAAGTCATGCAAATAAAAAGGAAGTCACAACCCATACACAGGTAAAAATTCAGATGACAGAATGTGTCTGTGAGAAGACTCAGAGGCCAGGTTTAAAGACGTGAAAATATGGGCCCTCCCTGGCGGCGCAATGGTTTAAAGCACAACACTGCGAAGCCTCAGCTATTTTAGTGAGAGAGAGTTCTATCCCCAGCCAAGGAGACCCACACAGCATAGCAGACCTCTCCTGTCTTCCCCGCTGCTCCCCTCAGCAGTGTACGTTGTCGATCTGCCTGTTCTGCTCCCCACTCTGTCTCTGATGAATCCTCTCACCTGCCCTGCACCTCTGGCCTGTACCCCATTTCTGTATGCATAAATAAATAAATCTTAAAAAAGAAGCACTTAAAAGTAGCCATTAGAAATATATTAAAAAAAAAAAAACTAGAGGAAACCATGTTTAAAGAAGTAAATAAATTTATGACAGTTATGTCTTATCAAATGGCCAATTCTAAGTCAACAAAGACTTAGAACTGACATAAAAAGGAACCAATTGGAAATTGTAGAATTAAACAATATAATAAGGAAAGTGGTTTTTTATTAGAGTTCATTAGTAGATTTGAACTTTCAGAAAAAGGATCAGTGAACTTGAAGATGGATTGATAGAGATTATGTAAGGTGAAGAACAGAAAGAAAAAAGAATAAAGAAAAATGACCAGTGTCTTAAAAAATGTATTATACAATTAAGTACATCAATATATGTCTAACTGAAATACCAGAAAGAGAGGTGAAAATGTGAATAAATAGTGATTAAGGGCCTTGGCGGTACAGGGGGTTGGAAGCCTGCGCTGTGAAGATAAGCCAAGCCATGGCTGCTTCACTGCAAGTTCCATGCCCACCCTGGAGGTGACCCACATGGCCCGGCAGACCTCTCCTGACCCGCCCTCTTCTCCCCTCATTAGTGTACTTTGTCTGTCTGCTGGTTCTGCACCCCACTCTTTCTTGGGGAATCCTCTCGCAGCCCCTGCACTTCTGGCCTGTACCTCATTTCTGTATGCATAAATAAAATGTTCTAAAAAATTGATAAAAAGTAATTAAAAGTTTCCAAAATTTGATGAAAACATCAACTTATACATCCAAGAAACTCAATGAACTCCAAAGTTATACTAAGTATAAACACAAAACGATTCACACCTAGGCACACTGTAGTAACAAATGTTGAAAGACAAGAGAAAACTTTAAAACAGCAAGAAGATGAGGAATAAAATCCCAAAATCATGAATTTCAAATTCCATATAAAAAAACTGTCAATAAAAGAGCAAGCTAAAAAGCAAAGACATAAAGGATATAATAAATATAACACAGAAATCAATGAAATTTCAGACAGAGAAAAGAATATCAACAAAATCAAAAAGGTTGAGCTTTTTTTTTTTTTTTTTAAAGATTTATTTGTGCATACAGAACTGGGGCACAGGCCAGAGATGCGGAAGGTGAGAGGATTCACCAGGAACAGAGCGGGGAGCAGAACAGGCAGATCAACGAAGTACACTGCTGAGGGGAGCAGCGAGTGGGTCAGGAGAGGTCTGCCGCGCCATGTGGATCTCCTTGGGGCAGGCAGGAATTGAACTCATGCGGAATTGGCTTAAGCTTCTTAGTGCAATGCTTTAACCGTGCGCCACCAGGGAGGGCCCAAAAGCTAGAGCTTTAAATAACAAAATACACAAACTTTTTTTGTTTAATTTCTTTTTACATCATTCTTCATTTTGTACATTTTTTCCTCTTGCTTGTAATCCCTGTGGACTTCCCATCACCAATTCACCCATGTGCCATCACCATAGTCTTGTGCACGCTTCCTCTCCCCGTTTTGATCCGATTCCCTTTTCCACCCCCATAGAATACATGAACTTTCAACCATACTATCCAAGAATAAATGAGAAAAATATTTGATAATGTCATTCATGTTAGAGGAGCTATTACTACAGATCTTATTGTTTTTGAAGTATAATAAGTGATTACAGTAGACAGCTTGATAGGTTTAATTTGATAACACAGATGAAAGAGACAGATTTTTTTGAGTTGAAACAGGCTATCAAAACTCATTCAGGAAGAAATAGAAAACCTGAACAGTCCTATCTTTATTAAATAAGTTGAGTTTTGGTTAAGATCTTTTGAGCAAAGTCAACTCCAAGTGCATAAATTTTCACTAACAAATTTGATGAAACAATTAAGAGAAAAAGGAGGGCCCTCCCTCATGACACAGTGGGTTAGGACTGAGCACTGCAAACCAGCTGCAGCAGCTTCAGTGCGAGTTCAATCCCCAGTCCCAGAGATGACCCTCATGGCGCAGCAGACCTCGCCTGTCTTGCCCACTCCTCCCCTCAGCAGTGGACTTTGTCAATTTGTCTGTTCTGCTCCCCACTCTGGTGAATTCTCTCACTGCCCCTGCACTTCTGGCCTGTACCCCAGTTCTGTGTGCATAAATAAATAAATATTTAAAGAAATAAAACTATTGGTACAATCCCTTAAAAAACATGAGAGGAGGAAATACTTCTCAATTTATGTTATAAGGCCAGAATCTTATATTAACAATTGTGATTAATATATCCGACACAAGACTTTTATCCATAATATATAAAAAAAATCCTCCAAATTCAACAATAAGTAAACAATCCAATAAAATGGTGGGGTAAAAGATACTGCAGTGAGATATTACCATATACTTATTAGAATGGGTAAAACAAAAATTCTATATCCCTGATAGAATGTCAAATGCTGTACTCTCAACCTTTGCTAGTGGGAATATGAAATATTAGTTTAGAAGACAATTTGGCAGTTTTTATAAAAAGAGATATAAATTTACCAAATAACTCAGCAGTCTTACTCCTAAGTATGAATTCAAATGTGCTCAATTGTGTTCAAACCAAAATCTGTATGGAAGTCTTTTTAACAGTTTTTTGTTGTTATTGTTGTTTAGTCAATAAAATGGATGAGTTTAAAAAACATTTTACTGAACGGAATAAGCAAAATCAAAAAGTTTTCTATTACTGTGTTCACTGTTGTGTGCAGTTGTCATAGAGTCACATAGTAAATAGGTAGCATTTTAATTTACAAATTTTCAAAATTGACTGCATTGTTTCCCATGAGGAGTCAGCCAAAAGACAATATATTACCCGTTCACCTTGGGTTTTATTTATGATTTAAGGAAGAAGAAAAAAATCATTTGTCCTCCTGGCCTGTAAGTGTATTTCCATTTAAAACCGTAATTTAAAATGAGTCTGAAGGAGTTGGAGTCTATCAGAGAAACAATTCCTGTTTCTGTATGTAGGATTTATCCTTCTTTAAGTCAGTACTCACCTTCGGTTACCTTTTTGAAAGAAGAAAGAAAAATGTCTTGATACAGGAGAAATTGCTATGGTTTTATTTTTTTGAAATGGTTGTGGCAGTTTCTAAAAATGCAAAAAAAAAAAAAATGGGTAGAGAAGAAAAAGCAAATAGGAGAATGGGGTACCCAGTGAGTGTTTATACAACTGATCTAATTAGGACATGAAAGCTTCTCTGTAAATGATTCCATTTTAATAAACGTGGAGATTAACTTCAACCAAATAGTTTCCTTTTCATGTTTCTACCTGAAAGTTAAGACCAAAGTACAAAACACTTCTGAATAGTTGTGTTTAAAAGGCAATGATTAAAGCTTAATGTGAACTACAGTGACTAATGATGACTTTTGATAAGTCTGTGATGTGGCCAAAGTAAGACTGAGGATTAAAGATCCTTTATTTAATTAAAAGAAAACTAAAACAACAAACAAACAAACAAACAAACAAAATAACAATGATATGCTTTTCAGCAAGGAGAAATGATTAAAATTATCAGATTACACATCGACATGGATGCATTTCAAAAACAGACTAAACGAAAAAGGACAAATTGAAAGGCTGTTAGAACCAAACCGTGAGATCTGATTAAGGAAATGGATCTTTGCAAAGAACTATAAAGTGAGAAACTCTATATGTTGCCTTTAGTATGATTGAAAAGTATCAAAGAACACAAAAAAATAATGGTGAGAGTTGAAAAGATAACTGGATAGCAGAAATGGCGAGCTAACAGTTATAGGGAAATATTGTATTAGCTGGCATCTAAAATAAATAAACTGGTGTCAGGAACATTACAGAATCCATGAAGTTAGTAGCAACTGTTTATCACTCATCCGTCCCTTGCCTTTTGCAGCTGGGTTACATTTTCTTGCTCCTCATCTTCCTGTAAGCAACATGGGAAACCTGACTGTTCGCTTACTGTGGCCTCATTCATTGTGACCTGCTGAGAACTACCAATCCTCCAGGGGCAGCTTGTCCGCCCCCTTTATGCAGAGTAGACACAGAGCTTTTACCTGTCTCCAGTGTAGCAGACAGACGAATCCATCTCGTTGACATAAGCTGTTCAAAAGGATGAGCTGTCAATGTGCCAACTCACATTGTAAACTAAACAAGATGGTTTAGTTTTAGGTCATGCAGGTTTGGGGTGATGTTGTTTGACATAAACAAAACAAAACAAACAAACAAAACTAATTGAAATAGTATTACCGACTGTTTTCTAATGTGGCCGTGCCAACTTGAGATCTCATCATCGGTATGTGCCAGTTCCCATTCTTCTACTTTCTCCCCAACACTTGGTATTGCAGGATAATTTTTTTAATTAAAAAATTTTAGCCACTCTTGAGAGTGATTAGTGACATAGTATCAAGAGATTGTATTTAACAACAAGGTTTTCAGATATTTATGGGGTGTTGGGATACCTTCTCCAAATGAAGTACTTACTGAAGACTGCCAACTTTCCTTGGATTATCGCCTGTTTTCTTACCGATATGAAAGAGCATTATATATTTTTTAGATATGAGGCTTCTTGGGATATGTAGTAAAATTTTTTCTTCCATTTTATTGCTTTCCTTTATTCTTTTACTGGTATGTTTGGTGAATAGAAATTTAAAAAGTAATGCAATTCCTTTTCTCATATTTTACTTAAGGTTGGCACTAGTTTGTGTCTGAAGTCCTTTGGCTACCTTAAGGTTTTGAAGATGTTCTCCCCTGGTTTCATGTAGAAACACTATCATTTAAAGTTAGATCTGCATGTCATTCAGAGGTTTCTGGTGTAGGTTGTAAGATAGTGGAGATTTATTCTCTCTCTCTAGCCTATATATCATTTATTCAAAAGGTCAGACTTTTCCTGCTGCACTGCAGTGCATAAATCAGGTGACTGGACTTGTCTCTCTCCAACTTGTTCTTTTGGTCTATTTGTTTTTTCTTGTGTCTTGGACTGTGCCTTTATAGTATTAGATTTGTGCTTATTAAATGTTTGTTGAAATGTTGTGAGTAGACCAGGAATGAGTCCCTGTTTGTTTTTTCTTTCTTTCTTTCTTTTTTTTTTTTGGTAGTATTTTTTTGGTAGTGTTTCTATGGACAAACATTTTTAAATTCTAAAATATCAACAACATTATTTTGGAACATGATTGATTTGACCTTGTGGACTGATAATGTTTTATACTATAGAGAGGATTTGGCAGTTCGTGTGACTGAGGGTAAAAAACACCTATTTTTCATTGCATTTCTAGTAATATATTGCTTGGTGATATTCTTACTGCTAACACAACTAAAATGTCTTTTTATATTTATGGAACAATAGTTGATCAACATTAGTCCATAGGGAGGATGTGGTCACCTTGATCAAATCCTAAAAATTTGAAAAAAACTAACAGAACTTCATGTAACCAAACAAATCTCTGCTAAACAAGTTTTTGCATTAGATAGCATTCAGAGATCTGTATTTATGTCTACTTTAATTTATCATAGGTTTTATTATTGTAATTCTATTTATTTCTTACACAAGAAATGTTTGATCATGTAATTTATTCATGTCTTTGGAACTGAATTATTTTTGGCTTAGTTCTATATACTATTTTGTTAGACTTTAATGTTTCACATAAGTCCTTTTTATCTTCCATTTTGGACATTCTTTATTGTGGTGTTCTTTCTTGAGGTATTATGAGAGAACAAGAAGTTTTCTAAAGGGGCATGAAAAAAGTAAATGTTAAGACTGTTTACAGATTGCTTCAAGTCCACGCTACTTGTGGATTACAAAGTGGGAACATTTAACTTCAAAGCACATCTGGCTGGTGTTACAAAATCAGAAAATAGATTGCTTATTTCCCTCAAATAGACTCAAGAACATGCTTTACTATGAATAATTCCCATTGCATATTAAAAGTGGTTATGAGACAAACTTAATGTATTGTAAATGAACAGCAACAAAAGAGTTGTACTTGTTTACAGTATTCATTGTTGCTTTAAAATACTGAAACAGATTTTTTTCTACTTTTTGTCAGTCACTGTAATAAAGGACATTTATGATAAAATGATTCCTTAACTTCTGAATTTAATGACTTTTAAAGATGAAGAGGATAAAATAGGAATTATTTCTGCATAGTTGAAAGACTACATTGTAATTAGCTAAACCAATATTTTGTACCCTGCTTATAAATGTAGAGCTGGGTAAAAATAAGTCACAGATGGTTTTCTTGGCTTTTAGCTTTAAATTTTAAGCTTAATTAGAGCTTGGACATCTTTGAGAATTCCCTGTTTCCCACTTCCTTTATTTTCTCCTTATATTTAATTCTGCTTCATGAATTAAGTTTTTATATTTTTGCAGATTTGCATGTGTCTTTGAAGGACTTACTTTCTGTGCTGGCTTTATCCATCCCCAAAATAGAGAATGGCTACTTACTTTTCTTATATAGCTTCAAACAATAAATATTTGTTCAGTGTATTTTGCTGCCTGCTGGAAATTTACTGCTTTTTTTTTTTTTAATCTGTGTATATATAGTACAGTGTTGTTTACTAAGGAATATGCCTCTTCTCTCCTATGATATTCAAGTGGATTTTATTATTTTTTAGTTAATAGTAATAATTCATAAAACTACCAGTAATGCTCCAGTTCTTGAATACTTTTTTTTAAAGATTTGTTTATGCATATAGAACTGGGGTACAGGCCAGCGGTGCAGGGGCGGTGAGCGGATTCACCAGAGACAGACTAGGGAGCAGAACAGGCAGGTTGGTGAAGTACACTGCTGAGAGGAGCAGTGGGCGGGTCAGGAGAGGTCTGCTGGGCCATGTGGGTCACCTCTGGGGCGGGGATCGAACTCATGCAAAAGTGGCTTTAGCTTCTTAGTGCTGTGCTTTAACCCCTTTGCCACCAGGGAGGGCCCTCTTGAATACTTCCATTGCCAAATTTTTGTGTATGCCAATCTGGTGGCTAGAATCTATTGTCCTTGTGGTATTACTTTACATTTTTCATAATTACACATAGTATTTTCACATGTCTATTAATTATTCATAAGTCCTTACCACTCTTCTCCCCTTTTCTTAAGTGTTGTTGGTGTTTTACTTACTGATTTTTAAAGACCTTCTTTACCTATCTAGGGACCAATCATTTGTATAAACATCTAGTTTAGGGCTTATCTTTTAATGTTATTTGTGATACATATTTTAAAATTTATTTATTCATAAAAGAACTGGGGTACAGGCCAGAGGTGTAGAGGCTGCTGAGAGGATTCACCAGAGACAGAGTGGGGAGCAGAACAGACAGATTGACTGAAACATGTTGCTAAGGGGAGCATTGGGTGGACAGGGGAGGTCTGCCATGTCATGTGGGTCAACTCCCTGGCCAGGAATCGAACTTGTGCTGTAGTGGCTGCCAATAGCTTTCTAGTGCTGCGCTTTAACCTGTTGCTCTATCTTTCCTGGAGACAAGTTCTTAACGTGGTCAAAATCACTTTAAATTGTTTTCTGAAAGTTTTTATAGTTCTGCTTTTAATTATAAGGATTTAGCCCACAGGGAATTTATTGTATATGGTGTGAGGAGACAACCTGATTTAATTATCTTGCACTTATTGAACACACCCTTGTTTTCTCAATCATTTGCAATGCTAGCTTGCTCTTTTTTTTTTTTTTGTAAGATTTATTTATTTTTGCATACAAGAACTAGGGTACAGGACAGAGGTGTGGTGGGTTAGAGGATTCACCAGAGACAGAGTTGGGAGCAGAACAAGCAGATTGACTAAACTCTGCTGAGGGGAGCAGTGGGTGGACAGGAGAGGTCTGCCTCGCCATGTGGGTCAGTTACCTGGCTGGGAATTGAACTTATGCTGCAGTGGCTGCAGCTGGCGTCATTGTACTGAGCTTTAACCCATTGTTCCACTAGGGCGGACCCTCAGTGCTAGCTCTTTCATGACTTCTGCTTTCATACATACTTGGGCTTCTGGTACTTTCTAATTGGCTTCCTTGGCTTATCTTCATTACTATAGTCTTAATGTGCCTTTGTAAGTTACCTCAGTTGGCTTTTTTCTTCTTGTTTGTCTTGGTTATTGTTATCTCTTTATTTACATATACTTATAATGAATTTATTAACTTTTCAAAAATCCTGTTGAAATTTGACTTGGATTAATGTAGTCAAATTAAGGAAAGTTGGCATTTTTATGATATTGAGACTAACCCAAAACATGGATTCATTGTTTATTTCAGTTTTACTGTCTGTCAGAATGTTTATTTTCTCACTGAAGAGTTTAAATAAATTTTCTTAGATTTAGTTTATGATATATATGTTGCTTTGTGATTAAAAGTGATTTCTTTGTTTACTCATCTTTATTCCCTAGATGCAGAAATCTACAGAAATGCAGATGACTTTGCCAAATTCTTATTACTTTTTGTATTTATTTATTTTGAAGATTCTAGATCTATAGCAACATTTAAATGATGAAACATTCTTTTTTTTTCTTTCTAATCTTTGTGTCCTCTTCCCCTCCTTTCCTTGGCTTTTTTGTACTATTTAAGATTCCAGTACAGTGTTTAATAACAGTATGTTCACAGTGGGAATCCTTGCATCATTCCAACTATTAAAGGGAGTGCTTTCAGTGTTTCAGATTAAAAAATCAGATTAAAGATGCTTGATATTTTGTTTTTGCAGATTTTTTTGTGTGTGTGTGTGTGTGTGTTTCTCAAGCCCCTTTATCTTTGTGAAATTAGGCCCAAACTCTTTCTGACCTCCATGGTATCTCAGTTCCCTGAGAGTAATTGTGATTACTCAGTGAGGGCTTTCTTACTGTCTGGACTTGAACTCCCAGATGCCATCATTCACTGGTGGGACTTTTCCATGGCAGAATCTTCAGCAGCAGCATGCCGGCCTTTGCATCCTCCTCCTCAGGCATACTCACACGGGACCCTCCTAAGTGAACATGTGGCACTTCTTGCACACAGGCCTTTCTCAGTGGTGCCCTGTTTCACAGCTTTTAGTCTCTCCAGCGGCCACAAACTGTGACCTCTGCCCTTCACTCACTGGGGCCTCATGCTCTGTGGGCTCACTGTGCCAGGTGAGAGCTTGTCTTGGAGAGTTGCGGTAGACAACTAGGTAACTTGTGACTATCTCTTTCTTGATTTCTACCCTTGATGTTTGCTTTTTATTGTCTGAAATCTATAACCTTATGGGTTTTGTCTAGATGTTTGGGGGGCGGGAAGGTTAATCCTTTCTTGGGTAATCTGAAAAATCAGTTTTAATTTGATTGCTTCTAAAGTCTTTGAATCAATTACCTCACCTTTCTTATCAAATTAGACATGAATTGTCATCTTCCATGATGATTAACTATAACCAATCCTTGAGGAGGTTCACACTTTGGGATTTTGGAGGAGGGTAGCCTAATAATGTATATTTGAAACAGATGGGCCATTGATGCTAAAGCTATCCTACAGGGTAAGAACAATTGCCATTATTTGATGTCAAGCCAAGGCTATATTGGTACCTGTGTACTTTGTGAGTATCCATGTGATACGCTCAACCAACTCACATCATGTGAGTTCATGTTGTCAAGAGTTTTTAATTCTCTGATATTGATGTTTGATTCTTCATTTTTGAGTGAAATGGTCTGGATAAGTATTTCTCATTTCTCATATAATATATGAATTCAATAAACATTTCATTGAAAGGCTGTTATGTGTTAGATGTGGCGCTAGTCACCAGGAGTACAAAATTGAGATATTATCAGCCTTAGACTTGTGTTCAAAGATGGATGTGGAGCTACGCTGACAGAGAGGGCTGCGAGAGGCAAGGGTGCTCCAGTAGCTGCGCAGAGGGTGGGAGCAGACACTGCCCTTCCTCTTCCCCTTTGTCTGTGCCCCGCCCCTCCCTGCCCTTCTCACTCCCTCTCTCCCTCCTTCCCATCCTCATGAATATTTGTTGGCCAGCCACCACCTACCAGGCCCCATGGTGGGCACTGGGGTAGATGGGTAACAAGGCAACTGTAGTTCATTTGTCGATTCAGCCCTGTCTTGCATAAGAGAGATGTTAGATCATAAAAGGGAAGGAACCTCCAGGGTACCACTGGAATAGTCTGTTTCCAGGGGAGAGGTCATTCTTAACCTGAGAGTAAAGAATGAGGTCATCACGTGAACATGTTGGGAGAATGATTGCATAAATTGCAAGGACTCAGGGAGCAGAGAGTAGAGCTTTCAAGGTAAAACAGTAATTTGGTGTTCCAGGAATACAGAGCATGGTGGGAACCAGGTGAGTCTGGAAAGGGAATGTGCGAGAAATCCCAAAGAATTTTCTACTCTAGTTCTCACTGTGGAGGTAAATATAGGGGTTCAGATATCTAGTCTGCAATTACATGAGACAACAAAGATGAATTGGTACATGCTTATAGGGCTACAGGGCTGTATAGGATAATGCAGAGGCAGAAGGGAACCTATCAGATTCTGGAAATTTAAGTCATTTAGAATTCGGGGAGAACAAAATGTGAGATGAAGAATATGGAGGTGAGACTTGGCAATTAGGCTGCGAGAAGATTATGACGGTGCATTTACCTATGCAGAGGAGTTTATGTCTTATCCTTTATCTTTTAGGGTACCACTGAAATGTATTATACATTATCCATTATAGAAGTGGCTTAAATAATTAGCACATGTAGAAAACATTTTCATGAAGCAGCTTAGTTCTATATTTTATCAAATAATACTTAAACTAAAAAATGAATACCTCCTTATTTTATCTGATTTTTAAAATTTCAGATAGAAAATCCTCGGTACCTGAGACAGAAGCCTATCCCAGTTTCTCTGGTAGGTGCAAATGCCAGTGGCTTTTTTCTTTCTTTTTTTTTTTTTTAGATTTATTTTTTTTATGCACACAGAGGTGCAGGAGTGGTGAGAGGATTCACCAGAGACAGAGTGGGGAGCAGAATAGGGAGATTGAGGAAGTGCACTGCTGAGGGGAGCAGCAGGCAGGACAGGAGCAGTCTGCCTCGCCATATGGGTCACCTCCTTGGGCATGGATCGAACTGTAGCTGAAGCTGCTGCGGCCAGCTTCATAGTGATGCGTTGTACCACCAGGGAGGGCCGCCAAAGACTTTTTCTGTGGCCAGCTATTTTTTAATTAAATGGTCATTGACAGATTTATAGAAAATGACACAGGTCTTATAATGCCTAATCCTATCAAATGAAAGTGAATAAATTACTTCCTCCCCTCTTTCCCGCTCCCCCTTCTCTCCCCCCTCCCCCAATGAGGGGAACTTGAGGCAGTTAAACTTGAGTCAATTCTGGCTTGAGCTTCAGGCAATATAGAAGTTTACTTTGGGGTTAAGGATAAACCAGGCCTGGAACAGGGTTAAATTAACTCTTGTTCCTTCAACAGATGACTCCCAGATCCAGCCTGAGAAAATCTAGCAGCCTCCAGGATGATCACTTATTTTCTCTAACGCATAAGAAAGAGGTAGGATTGAGATATTTCTGATTTATAATAATTATCATTAATTTATATTTTGTATAATCTGAGTTTTCAGGTCCTACTTACAATAATGATATATGATACATGATAGGAAGAGACTGTCTTTGGTAGAATGTGAATGATAGATGCTGGGGGTGGAGGTGGGGGAAGGGCTTGTCTTTCTTGTTTTGTACCCATTTTCCATTTTGTGAGTCCCCTCATCACACCCACCAGATGGGGTGATGAGGGCTCTTTCCTGACACCAGTTCCTGATTATCAGGACCTGGTCGTGTTTAGAAACAATGTCTTTGACCTCCATGAGTAGTTTACATCCTTCCCCTCCTTAACTCAATTTATCTGTAATATATATTTCTAATTTTACTAATCTTACTCTTTTTATTATTTAAGCTGACTTGTTGTTTACTCATATACTGCTTTTCTCTCTTTTTAATTTCTAAGTTTATATTTTCATTAACATTTTTGAAACTTTTTAAAAGATTTTTATTTATTTATGCATACAGAACTGGGGTACAAGCCAGAGGTGTAGGGGTGATAAGAGGGTTCAGCAGAGACAGAGTGGGGAACAGGACAGACAGATCGATGAAATACACTGCTGAGGGGAGCAGGAGACCTCAGGAGAGGTCTGCCGCGCCAAGTGGGTCACCTCCGGGGCGGGGATCAACCCATACTGAAGTTGCTGTGACCAGCTTGCAGTGCTGCGTCCTAACCCATTGCGCCACCAGGGAGGGCCTTTTCTCTGGTTATTTTAAAGTATAATTATTAAAGAAGCCGTGCTATCTCTTGGGAAAGAGCACAGGCTGTGGAGTTAAGAAAATCTGTATTTAAACCCTCCTTCCAGTGGTCTGAAAGTGGACAGATTTCTCTGAGTCTCAACTTCCTGGAGAGAATCTGCAGGATTAATATAAGATTTTGTCGCCTTCACATATACCAAAGCTAATTTGCTTTTAAAAAATTTTACTCTGGGGCTCTCTCTGGTGGCACAACACTATGAAGAACCCACTATGAAGCTTTCCAAAGCCACTGCAGCACCAGTTGGATACCTGACCAGAGAGCTGACCCACATGGCGCGGCAGATCTCTCCTGACCCACCCACTGCTCCTCTCAGCAGTGTATTTCAGTTAATCTGCCTGTTCTGCTCCCCACTCTGTCTTTGGTAACTCCTCTCAGCCACCACATCTCCGGCCTATACCCCAGTTCTGTAAGCATAAGTAAATAAATCTTTAAAATTTTTTTTTTTTACTCTGGGAATTTTAAAAATCATTATTATTATTTTTAGTTTGCTTGCCATACCAGTGATTTCGATGTGATCTTTGTGGCATGATAGACAACTTGGGATCTGAGTAACTGTTCTTAACCTGTCTCCACCCAGGGAAGTTGCTAACACTAATTGTGTTTTTGATTAATGGGAGCATAATTACTGATTTCACAGCATTGTTACCAAAAATCAAATGAGAAGAATGAATTTGTTTGTAATTTGTAAATTGCAACTCACTACTGAAATATATAAGTATGGACTATGTTACTAATAGATTTAGATCAATATTTCTAATATATTTATTTTATTTTTTTTTATTTTATGGGATGCTTCTAACAATTTCTGAAATTTAATTTCAATTTGGTTATTTTCAACTTGATAGTTTTCTTATTGCCCTATTTATATTTATAAAATATTACAAAAGAGCTTTTTCTCAGATATTCCAATGTTACTGCAAATAGGTTTGTTTTTGTTGATAGTGGAAGAGGAAGGACTATTCTTTTCTTTCAAATTTCAGCCCCTTTGAGATTTTTGCAGTTCATCTAGACAATATTCAGTCAATTTGCAGCCCAGTTAAGTCATTTTAATTGACAAGAGTTTGTTTCTTGTAGTACTCAGTCTAGTGACTCCAAAGTACTGTTGAAATAAAAACTATACTTTAAAAATTCTTTTGAAGGGTAGTACTTCTTATATTCAGATGCACTTTTAATTTCAGCTCTTGTTTTGAATTTTTTTCTTTCCTTTTAAAGCTTTCAGTGTTTTTAAAAGTCACATCAAGTCATTCCCAACCACGTTTTCTTTTGCTTTTATTTTATACTAATTATTACTGTTGAGGTTGCTTACCATAGGATAATTAAAATAGTTGAAAGTGGTGGTTTTTGAAATTTTTTTGGTCTTTCATAAAATAGTATCTTTATTCTTTATGATGACATCTTGGTCGAGGGGTAAACATACCAGTGCTACCCACACATGTGTTGAAAGAAAAAACATTTAAAACTGTCGTGTATTGCATCAGAGATTCATTTTAAATGTGGGTGGCTTTATTTTTTCCACACCCTTATGTTTATGTTTTTCTTTTTGGCATACTGTAAAAATATTTGTGGTATCATTGAAAAGTTTGTATGTAAATAAATATCCACTTACTCGATATCTTAAAATATACCATTGGCTAAAATAACCCTTTGTGTAATTACATAGTTGTTTTTGAAGTTTTTTTTATTACATTTTCTCCTACATAAATATTTAAAATATATGCTGAGTTGCCACAATATGGGAACTTAGTTTCATTTCTTTCACAGTTGTATTTGTGATTATAAAAATTTATGTGGAATTTTATTGAAGAAATATTGGAAAATTTGGAATAAAGAAGGAACTAAAATCAACTATAAAATCAACACCTAGATATAAAAATGATGCTAAATATCATTGTTTTACTTTTTTAGTCTTTTCTCTATGTTCTATAAGTAACATATTTTTCTTATTAAATTGGTGTTTATATGTTGTTTTGTATGTTGAATATTTTTTGTGTTACTTAGTATTATGCCTAAACATCTATTTAAACATCACTGTATTATATTTCATGTCTGGAAAGAGCCTCTATTAATTTAATTTACCTCTTTTGTTTTCACTAGTAGAAATAATTCTGGGAAGATAATTATTATAGGTCCATCTTTATATGCATAGCTAAATATTTCTTTGGGGTGATGAATTATATCATACAATTGAAGTGATGGAATTTTATTAATTTAGTATCCTAAACAATTTAACTTCCAGAACAAAATTAATATTTAAGGTCTACTAAAAACTTGTTATAAGTAAGGAATTTATTACATGCAAAATGAGAATGAAAATAAAAAGTCAAAACCATTTGTAGGCAGAGGAAGATAGTAGATAAGATTGCTTTTGTAAATGTAAAAAATTATTAATACAGAACAAGTGTTTCTCTTTAACAAATTGCTTTGATTTTTCTTTTAAGATTTATTTATTTATTCATACAGAACTGGGGTACAGGCCAGAGGTGCAGGGGTGGTGAGAGGGTTCACCAGAGACAGAGTGGGGAGCAGAACAGGAAGATCGAGGAGGTACACTGCTGAGGGGAGCAGCGGGCGGGTCAGGAGAGGTCTGCCTCCCCACGTGGATCTCCTCCAGGGCAGGCAGGGATCGAACTCATGCTGAAGTGACTTAAGCTTCTTACTGCTGTGCTTTAATCCGCTGCGCCACCAGGGAGGGCCCTCTCTTTAACAAATTTCATAGGACAGTATTTATAATATTTTCACTTTGAAATAGAAGTCATATTGCTTTATTGATTCTGTTTTCCAAATTTATATGCATATTTATACTGTGAAGTTCAGAGTTTTACATGCTTAACATTTTCCTGGAGCTAGAGGAGAAATGCTTCTGGTTTTAAAGTTCAGCAGAGTCTTGCATGCTCTCTTAAGACAGGCCTGAGGTGTCTTGTATGTGGCCTCTGCTCTAAAAGCTTTTGTTGTTGGGTGACTTTGAAAAAATAAAAAGCATTGTTTCAAGTTAAGTGACTTTATATTAAAACCAAACATGAAATGTTAGATACTTAATCTTCATTTTCTCAACACTTTATCTTTATTCTTCAGAGGTAATCATTGTTAAATTTTACTGTGTAGTTCCTTTAAAATTTTCTGGGAATCTCTCTCTCTTTGTTTTAATACCAATGAACTCATATTATCATGTTCTATATACTATTCTATTTTACTTTTTAACTTAAATATATAGTCTGATGAGTTTTCTATATCAGATATAAGGCTTCATTTAAACAAATAGTTAAACTGTATTTTATTTGATGGGTGTGTCACATTTTATTAGCATTGATGCCCAAGGAGAATACGGGCTATTTTGAGTTTCACTATTGAACCCCTGTGCATATCTTCAAGTATTGTATATTTATTTTTGTACAATAAATTCTGTAAAATGGAATTTGTCAGTCAGAGGCTTGTACATTTAAATATGTAATTGGCATTGCCAGATTGCCCTTATGCTCATGTGCGCTTAGGGATGTAGGCGTGAGAGAGGGAGTGGGAGTGACAGTGAATGGCTCTGAGAGTCCCTCTTCGGGACAGTGAGAATGTTCTAAAATTAGTTTGTGGTGATGGCTGCACAATCCTCTGATATATTGAGAGCATCGAATTTTGTATGCTTGAAATGGGTGAATTATTATGGTATGTGAATTATGTATATCTTAGTAAAGCTATTAAAAAAGGCTAAGTATTTGTACTGCACCAGTGACATATGTGAATGTCTGTATCCCATATCATCATCGACACTGCATTATAAATATTCTCGGATTATCTGTGAAATGGAAAATAGTAATGGAAATAGTTTGGATATTTGTTTTTCTCTTATTATAAGTGAGAATGAACAATTTTGTATGTTCATTTCTCTCTTTTTACTTTTGTGAGTTATCTTTGCTCACCACTTTTTCCATGTTTTCATTGTGATTCCTAAGAGAAATTTATATATTAAGGAATCCAGGATTTTGTGGCATTTTGCAAGCATTTTCTTTATGTCTTTTGATTTACATGTGTTATTATTTTTTAAAAGATTTATTTATTCATACAGAACTGGGGTACAGGCCAGAGATGCAGAGGGTGAGAGGATTCACTAGAGACAGAGTGGGGAGCAGAACAGGCAGATTGACGAAGTACACTGCTGAGGGGAGCAGTGGGCGGGCCAGGAGAGGTCTGCTGCGCCATGTGGTCACCTCTGGGGCAGGTGGGAATCGAACTCATGCGGAAGTGGCTTTAGCTTCTCAGTGCTGTACTTTAACCCGCTGCGCCACCAGGGAGGGCCTACATGTGCTATTTTTAATGGATAGGAGTTTTCTTTCAAATAGTTGTTTCCACCAATCTTATTTATGGCGTCTGGTTTCTGTATCATGCCTAGAAAAACCTTTCTACACCAAGATTATGAAAAAAAAAATGTTTTCCCTTTTTCAATAGATTATTTCATATTTAAATCTCAGATCCATTTCAGAGATTTATGCTAATATAGTTTTAACTAGTGTAGGCTAGTCAATTGTTAATGTTACACAATCCAAACCTAGGAGAATGAATTGCTTAAGTTAAAGAAAGTGGTAAATGTGGAGAGAATTGAGTGATAAGAAATTTTGTGCAGGTTATAAAGTTTATCTGGGATATGCAACGTTTAAGAAACCATTGAATTCTGCTAAATTTTAGAGAGTTCTAAATTATTTAATTTTAGAAATAAAGCTTTATAAACTGCACTTCCATTTTTTATACTTATGTGTTAAGGGGCTAATACTTGCAACAGTATTAAAGAATTTTTGTTTTCTTCTGGCTAAAAATATGTTAAGATGTTTTAAAATTTTTCAACTTATTTTGGGCAGCATAGGAAAAAAATTTCAGTGACAGTGATCCTCTATTTTTAATTTTAGCCTATCATTCACAAACACACTTGGACTTGCTTGTCTTTGTAATTGCTAACATATTTTGTGTGATATCCACATCACAGAACTGGGTGACAGTTGAGCCTATCACACAGTGGAGTTTTGTTTTTGTTTTTTTTTTTTTTTTTTTTTAGTATTCTTAAAAAAAGATTTCTGACATAGATCAAGCTATTTGGAAAACCATTGTCACTGAAATGAAAGATGAGATGACACAAGAGGCAACCATCAGATTTCAGAGAACAGATGGTAGAAATTGCTCTTTTTGTGAAATAAAATAGAAAACTTCCTTTGAACTTCACCTCCACCCATTCTGAATGTTATCACCTATTACCTAAAAAGGGATGTTGCTACTTTCTTAAATGTCATGCCAATTAAGCATTTTTCTTTTTTGGAAATCTGCTAGTTCAATACAGAGCTTAAATAAATACATGACAATGAAATCCAAGTGATTGACATACTAAATGAAATAATTGCTATTTTTAAACATTTCTTCCATACATTTAAATTGGCGTTCAGCTACACAGTCTCACAAAATATGATAGATAATTAACTAAAAACATACCATTGTAAATAACACTTAGATAGGATGAGATTGTTATCGGTACCCTAGAAGCTTATGTCTTATCCTTTCCCATCATGCTCTCTTCTGTCTTCCTGAGAAGTAGCTTCTCTCTTGACTTTTCTGATAATGAATTCTCCTAATGTCTACATCATTGAAAATGAAAATATTTTTATTTTTAGTACTTTGAATTTTATTTAAGCAGACCTAAACTTTTTATATTCTTTTGTGCCTTTCTCCTGTGCTCACCTGTATAACATGTAGCTATCTTAGGCTTATTTGTGTTACTTTATATTAAATTACCTGACAATATTTTGTTCATTTTGTTGATGAATACTTTCTTTTTTTCCAAATAAAATACCCAAAGTTTAAATGAAATAAGTTTTTTTTTTTTTAAGATTTATTTATTTATGCATACAGAACTGAGGTATAGGCTAGAGGCTCAGGGGTGATGAGAGGCTTCACCAGAGACAGAGTGGGGAACAGAACAGGCAGATTGACAAAGTACACTGCTGAAGGGAGCAGCGGGCGGGTCAGGAGAGGTCTGCCACACCATGTGGTCACCTCCAGGGCAGGCGGGAATCGAACTCATGCGGAAGCGGCTTTAGATTCTCAGTGCTGTGCTTTAACCCGCTGTGCCACCAGGGAGGGCCTGAAATAAGTTTTTAACGTTGCAACTTTGAGAGAAAATAAGGAATTGAAAATCCAGTCGCAGTTACTAATTATTTTACTCAAAAACCACACCACTGTCATTGCTTTGTTACCTACTTAAAATAGTTTTTAATGTCTTAATAGGTTGTTTAACAAACAATCCTATGAAAAGTCTTGCACATGCATCCTGCTATACAGGTATAAGAATTTCTCTAGGTTCTCAAAGTTTGTTCCATGATATATAGCTTCCTTTTTTTTTTTTTTCAAAAGTTCTATAAGGTCAAATAATTTTTATAATAATGCAAATGTCATTTATTTTTACTTTGGTAGCATCTGCATTGATAGTGTAAACAATGCTGCATCTTAGCCCAAATCAAGGCAGTGGGACAAATTGTAGTGATAGTCATAGTCATATACTTCAATGCTACATGCCCAAGGAAAGTTATCACCAGTTTTACTTAAAAATGCCCTTGATGAAGTAAGTAGTAAAATTATTAATTTCTTCAAATCTTATAACTCAAATGTGCATGTTTTTGGTGTGTGAGTGAGAAGATAGAATGTATGTGAACAACTGCCAGAGTTCTGTTCTGCAGTAACTGCTGTATTGAGGGGTGGGGTGGGGTCTGAGTTTCTTTTGCAAGATGACTGATGGGTGAGCTATGATGTTTCTCATTTGGATATTTGGCAGACATTTTATCAAAAGTGAATAAAAGAAGCCTATCATTGCAAGCAATGTAACTGACAGCATGTGTTGCTAATGATAAAATTTGACATTTTAATGAAAATTAGAACTTTGGAGAACTTGTATTAGTCACAGTGAACTTGAGAGCTTTCTAATATTGAGATATTTCTGATGATATTGGTGCTGATTAACCAGTGCAAAGTTATGAAATTTCATAATTGGAAATCCACATAACTCATTGAACCAATATTTTCCAAATGTGTTGGGCATGTCATAAAATCATGTGTGGATTAAATATCTATTATTCCATGTTCAAGATACCAATAGAACTTACACTGACAGAGTATGAAACGTTTCGGACTGTGCAATGCAAAGTAACTTTAATAATCTAGCATTTGTGAGTGTGATACCAAAAAGGTTAAAATACTCTTGCTCTTCACAAGTACATATTTATGTCAGGAAGCATTAAGAAAAAACTAACTGCAATGTTATACAGACTCTTTGAGATAATAAAGGAGTGAATAATTCTCAACTCATTTTATGAAGCAAACCCTCACACCAAATGTGAGAAAATATTGGGAAAAAATTAAACCTCAGTACAAATTTAAATTTAATAAGAAAGTTCGTATCAGAAGCTTAGTAAAAGGTGCTGGCATAAGCTTTTATTTTTCTGAGAAGAAGATAAAGTTGAGTCCCTATCCTCTTTAAAACAAACAAGTTCTAGATGTACTATAAACTTCACCTATTAATGCCCAATTTAAAATGTTCAAAACAACAAAAATATTCCAAGACAAAATAGCCTCAGAAGACCTTCCTAAGGCAAAAGCCTTTGCAAATTGAGGAACTATAAAAGAAGCAATAGAGATACTTAAATTACGTGAAATAAAACTCTTTGTGTAGTTAAAAAAAGCAATAATCAAAATCAATAGAAAAACAGTAGATTTGGGGAAACAATTTTGAACAGACTTGTGTTAATATATGCTGCATTCCAGAAAGTTCTATTTATTGACAGACAGAAATACAGACCCCAGTTATGAAAGAGCATTTCACAAAAGAACAGATATATCTGGCCCCAAAACATGTGGAAATGAGGTAAAGACTGTTTTTTTTTTTTTTCAGGAAAAGACAAAATCATGAAATAGCTACTCCTTTGCTGGAAATGTGAGTTTACCTTTAACAGGAGGCAAAAATCTAATGAGATATACCTAGCACTGACTTACGCACATGTCTCCCACAGCCCAGCCAATTAGAAATCCAAGTTCTAATGAGTAGGCTGCATGTGTGAGGGATGTTTATTTGTGGAGCTGTTTATAGTAGAACAACTCTGAAGATAAGGTGAATGTGCATTAAAGCGAGAGACTAGAACAACTTTCATTTCTTCCCTTGTTAAGGAATAGTTGGTAGCAAGAAAAAGAATGAATAAAAATATAACAGGTGTTATTAGAGGAATTCCCACAAGGTATTGCTCAGAGAGAAAAGCAAGGAAAAATATTTCTGTGTATATGAAGCAGTGATAATAATAATAATAATAATAATAATAATAAAATACATATGAACCCGGGAATCCATCCTCAAACTTCCATTGGGTCTGAAGTGACAGTAGTTTACCATACATTATCTTTCATGTGTCTTCTTTCAAAAGAAAAAGCTGTACAGAGCTGCTTGTATCTGTTCTGTCATCCTCTTGGTCACACCTGGTCACATAGTCAAGTGCAGCCACATGTGAGGCAGCCTGTGCCAGCCCAAGTTTAGTGGTTGTAGTGGGGACCTAAAGCAGAAGAGGACACTCATTATCCGAGGGCACTGGAAGTTTCTTCTACTGTACTCCATACTAATGCATGCATTTATGCTTGAGTGTATCTATAGATGGTTTCGTGAGCATGGCAGAAGATAGGAAAATACATGAGGTGGTTAATAGCAGTGTCCCATGCAGTGTTGATGTAGGAAGAAATGGGCAGGAGGGAAAGATTAAAAAGAAAAAATATAGCATGGACACCACAGAGTACAACAAAACAAAACAAACAAAAACTCAGTGTGTAATATGATTAGGTTTATGTTTCACATAAATTATGCTTGTATATGATGTATGAAAAAAATCGAAAATTAGAGAAAAGAACTATCAGCATACACTGTGGAGATTAGAAGTTCCTGTTTAGGAGAACTCCATACATCTCTAAGCCCCAGGGATAAGACAAGAGAAAGATGCCTTGCTTTTTTGTGCTATGTTTATAAATAAGCACAATGAATAAAAATTTGCATTATGAACTATTGCAAATTAACATTTTGAGAGAACTGTAACGAGATGTTAATCAGGAAGAACCATAATTACTAACATATGATAATTTCCTCAGACTAAGTCACCCGCAGAATTCTCCAAAAAGATGATTGTAACAATTAGGTATTTGAGCAAATGGAGTGATGATGATTTTATGAATCACACCGTGATTTGCTGTGATGATTGTTGAAATGTGGAAAGAAGGTGTGACTAATACATCATTTATGTGAGTTACTGATAATACCTGGAGGTGGCTGGGCAGTAAACATGCCTGACATCAGGACTGTCTTCAACCCTTAATGCCTTTTTATCATCCTACATTTAGCAAGTTAAATTTGCTCCATAATTATAGTAAATAAAGACAAATTAAATACTTCAATGGTGACATTTTATACTTTATTACTGCAATTTATAGAACACTTAGAGAGTTTGTAGAATTATCCTCTTTATCAAAGTAAATCCTGCTTTTGTTACATTTTGGTTTTTTGACATAATTGGGGGAGTTGATCACATTAAAGCTTCAAATTCACTTTAAAAGGGTTCCTTTTTATTTTATAATTTGTACATGAGTCCCTGCTAACTGACTTCAATACATTTTTACCTTCTAAAATGTTTCATAATTATGATGCTCTCTTTTTTGGGTTTGCTGCTATTCCAGATTTAAGTGTGAAATACAATTTGCATGTGTAAAACTGTTAATAGTAAAAATAGCATTTTGAATGAAAATGTGAATGCTGAATATCCAAATGAATTGATGGATGAGTGTTCCTTTAAAAAGTTTGTGATGTAAGATGACATTGGTAATGGTTTTAAAAGTTAACTAATTAAGCTGTAAATAGGATATTTTTAGACCCAAAGGAATACATTTATACCAAGTAAGTGAGTACATTCACCAGCTTTATTCATTTGGGAGGAATGTCTAACCTCAGAGCTGTTCTTTGAAGTAAATACTTCAGAGAAAATGGCACCCCGTGGACTTTGTAAATAAAATTCTCAAGTCCTTTCTAAATAGAAATTTCAGAAATCCATCTAAAAATAGCTTGTGGGAATGCCCCCCAGAAAATAAGAGCAATTCCAATTTTAGGGTTTTTGCTCAACATAGAATGAGTTGTCGTAACTCCTCTTATTCCTGTGCAGTTGTCTCAATCTCCTGATGATTGTCTCTTCTTTTTCTAAAAGTAGGTGTTTAAGCCCTGGCTGTTTCAAATAATTGAGTTGTTTGAGTGAATCTCTGGTCATTTTGCCTAGAAACATGGTCAAATAAGGCAAGGGACCCCTCTTTCCATTTAACTTGGCTGATTCCAGTAATAAAGCATTTCTGATGCGTTAAGGGGCTGGAGGGCTATTAACATTAGAGGGTTGATCAGAACAAGTTGAACCATGACTGGTTTAAGAAACGAAACAAGGAAGTACCCTCTTCTGTGCTAAGAGGGCTTGTGCATGCTTTCTGTTGTCTTCTTTTGTTGTGTGGGGAGGGCTCGCTCTGCCTTAGCCTAACATTGGCGGTTCTATAATTTTGGCTCAGTTATTTGCTTGTTTACATTTTGAAACTTAACTTTAATAGGCACATATGTATAATATATAGTACAAAGAGAATATAAATGAGAGTAGAATTAAATTATATTGTACAGCAAACCTCATAAAAAGGGCCTTTAAAACTTATACTCCAATTCCAGGAAAGAATATATAGTGCACACACACACACACACACATCATGCAACCAGTAGTACGGTAAAATTGAAGACGAAGTGCTATGAGGCATATTGAACAAGCGAAAAGTTTGCTTTTGTCTGGGAAGCTTAAGGAGGACTTCATGGAGGAAATGACATTTTAGTCAGGGATTGAGTAGTGCATGAAACATGGGAAGAGAAGACATGGGAATCAGAAAGCAGAGGCCATGTTTAGCAGGACTACGTAGATCACTCAACTGAAGGCTAGGGAAAAGAAAAGGAAGAGAGGGTGGTAGTCAGAAGTGGCTGTTATTATGAAGCCAAGGTGGAAGGAACTCCTGAAGTTTTGACTGGAGAATGATGTTTTCACAGCTATATTTTCTGAAAACCAATAGTCATTGGGCTCAGCAGGATTAGTAGGGTAGAAGATGGGGCGAAGTGTTGCTAGTGACGAGGCTGTTGTATGGTTGAGGTGAGAGTGAATGAGGTTGCTAGCATGTTGGTTACAGAATGTTTGGAAGAAGATACTGTCTTTTGGGAGAGAACTTGGTGACTTTTTGGAGGTTGAGGATAAGGAAAGAAGAAGTCAAAGGTAAAGGACTTAGTTGTGTGGAGTCATTGGATTTTTACTGAATGCCAAATTTGATGGAGATTGTGAACTAGAAGATTGAAATTAACCTGTGTGGTGGATCAGCTAGGTCCCGATGATCATCAGAGACAAATCTTTGCCCATAATGAAGAGGACTGTGAAACTAAATCTGGATGACCTGGCAAAGGTTGACTCACACAGAGGTGACAGAGAAACATTTCTCTTCAAAGGAAGGAGCAAAGGATGATCATAGTGCAAACTGCTAAGGACAAAAGAAATCTGTCTTTAGATGTGGTGATGGAAAGGGCCTATGGATGACAAATAAATGATGTCACCAAATGATGAACTGGAAATAGTAAATACTTCTCGAAATGTTCCATAGTTAGAAAGAAGGAAAAAAAAATACTTTGTTGTGAAACCTCAATTAACTGCTAAAATATGTCCAGGTACTTCGTGACTGGAATTTTTAGTAAAAGGAGAACAATTTATATGAGCTGAAGAGAAACTAGAGTATTAGTTAATTGGGATTTTTAAAAGCCTACTAAATAAATGTCACTGAGGTAAAATGTGGCTTCAGTGTGTAGAGTACTAATGGGTCAGAAAAGATAGGCATCTGTGATTGAAAAAGGAGAGTTCCTAGGGAGCAAAAATTGAAGCACAACATTTTATTATTATTATTATTTTACAAAAGTTTATTTTTACATCATTTTGTACATTTTTTTTCCATCTCAATTGTAATCCCCGTGGGTTTCCCATCACCAAGTCACCCGTGTGCCATCACCATAATCCCGTGCACTCCCCTCCCTACCCCCCCCGTTTTTGATCCCATTCCCCACTCCACCCCCGCAAAATGTCTCTGGTATGTTCATTATTTTTGTTATTTTCTCTCCTGGTCCATTATACTCCTGCTATGAGTGAAACCATCCGGTATTTTTCTTTCTCTTTCTGGCTTAGCTCACTAAGCATGATCATTTTTAGCTCCATCCAAGTTGCTGCAAAAGACATGTGTTTCTCTTTTTTGGTTGCTGAGTAATATTCCATTGTATATATGTACCACATCTTTTTTATCCAATCATCTACTTTTGGGCATTTGGGCTGTGAAACACAGCGTTTTAGAGCACGTGGTTATTTATGGGTCATGTGCTTGTCCCATCACCTTCCTGGCTGTGTCAGGTTTTTTGTCCCAGACCACATGGATTATTAAAACCAGAGAGTGCACCTTCTTTTCCTTGCTTGAGTTCTGTTATGCTTCATGTAGGGAGCTATTTGAAAAAAACGTACACCTGTCATATAAAAGCTACTCAGTAGCATATACTCTTGTGTGTTACTTGGACCAAACTTCTGAGTAGGATTCTGGACTTTAGACCTGAGCATGAATTCAGACACACCTCCTTGTAGGACTTTGAGTAGGTCCCTCTTTGGTGTTAGTGTTACTACCTGTGAAATGGGGGTAAGACTGGTATCTACATAAGGTTGTGGTGAGGATTACTGATATGAAGCATGCAAATAGCCAGGAACGGTACTTTACATAGCAGAGGCAATCAATCAAATATTTGTTGTTTTTTTCCTGCAAATTTTCCCCACTCCTTGCTTCTGCTGCTACTGATGATACTACTTCTACTCCAAGTAATTGTTCTTCCACACTGCTGCTGCTGCTGTTCTGCTGTTAACAGCAACTACCACTGTTCCTGCAACTACTACTGCTACTGTTACTCCTGCTGTTACTACAACTGCTGTTGCTACTGTTACTGATGCTCTTACTACAACTGCTACTGCTGTTGTTGCTGATACTGGTGTATTAAAACCAGAGAGTACTGCTGGTTGCTATTTCTATACAGATATTCTCAATTGGTTTATCATTAAATTTACAGATTTTCTGTCATCTCAAATCTGCTGTTAAGTTTAGCTGGTGATTTTTTTCCCTTTCAGTTATGATAGTTTTCCATTCTAGAATTTCATTTGCTTCCTTTTTATAATTTCTATTTTTTTGCTGAGATTCCTTCTCTACTCTCTCCTTCAAATAAATTTTTCTTTAATTTTGAGTGTATTTTCCTCTAGCTCTTTGTAGCTGTTTTCTGTGTTTTACATACATAAGTGTGTATATATATATGTAGATGCACATACATAACTGTGTTTATATGTACATATGTACTTTGTGTCATGTTTTATCTTTGTATGCTGTACTAGTAAGATTGTGTATATTCTAGTCCTGATGACTTATCATGAGTCATGCACTGGACTACAGGGCAGAAATATGGAGATCTGTGGTGTCAAGTTGATAATTTCCAGAGACGAGATACTCTTTTTTTTTTTTTTTAAAGAATTACTATAGAAAAGCCTTACTTTTTATACAACCCTGATACTAGCTTAGCATTCACTATCTCGACCAAATTATCAAACCTTCTATTGGCAATACTGTGACAAATCAGTCTCCTCCTAATAACATGGGAGGAAAAGGACACAATGTCACTTAGTGTCATTTTTACCTAAATTTAATATGTCTAATCATGAGGAGACATCAGACAAATCCAAATTGAGGGACATTCAGTAACTGGCTGTACTCTTTAAAAATGTCAAGGTCAAGAAACACAAAGACAGGCTGTTCAGATTAGAGATAAAGTTGATAGGACTGCTAAAGGCAAATCACCATCCTGGATTGAACTCTGGATGGGGAAAATTAGTTATAAATGGCATCATTGTGCTCACCAATACTACTTCACCATAGGACTTTGCACTAGAAAGCATTATTGGTTAATATTATACATCCAGTTTTTTTATAACTGCTATGGCTATGCAATACAGTATTTTTGTTTGAAGCAAATATACCCTGGAGTTTACAGGGGCAAAGAGGAGGGGGTCAAGGTCTGTGATCCAGAAGAGAGAAGTAGAAATTTTAAGTGAAGTGTGTGTCCATTAGTAATAGGCCATATTTATGGACTTTGATGCATTGTTGTAATTAAGCATGTAGGTAAACAGATTTAAAATGAGAATACAGATGTGAGAAATGAAAGAAGTAAAAATGTTGATTAGAGACTTACTTGAAAAGTAATAAGGTCTAAACAGTTGGGTACATTTAGCAAAATATCACTTCAAGTTACATTTTTTGAAAAAAATACTACATTTTCTGGGGGGGTCGGGATAATTGGTCAATCTTTATTGAGAGTATCAGTTTTCCCTTGATAGTTTTGCCAAGTGAAATTTATATGAATGACTTTTAATTAGTTTGGAAGTTATCAAAGAATGTAGCCAACATATTGGTGTCTGTAATTCAGTGACTCCTGTGACTATCAGGTAAAAGTGAAAGTGATACTCTTTCTGTTATTGGGAGTTATTTATTTTGATTTGTCTATTTTGCCAAAGGGACAAGTGAAGTAATAACAACTTTAAATTTTTCTTTTGAAGCTGGACATGAAAACAAAAATGATGGAAGCAAAATATCATGAAGAGAAACTTAAACTGCAGCAGAAGCATGATGCTGACATTCAGAAGGTAGGCTTACATAGCATTTGTTCTGTCGCTCATGTTGAGTATTTGAAATATTCTAGGTCTTGTGATCATCTATCCTTCCAGCTACTTATTTATATACTTTTATTACTTATATATACCTATATACACATATGTATGTGTGTATATATATATGTGTATATATATACACATATATATGTATATAATATGTAAGAAGTAAAAATGTTGACTAGAGACTCAAAAAGTGAGCAATATAAGTAGTATATACTATTATTTATATAATACATATTATATATTGTATAAATGTATAATCATCAATTATATAATAAATATATATAATATATGTTATATATTAGGTATACATTACATTCCATACATTATACATTATATGTTATAGGTCATGCATGTTATACATTGTACATATAATACATGTTACACATATGCTGTATAATACATGTGTTATATATTATATCATATAATAATAATATATGACATTATTATATAATGTAATTTATACTTACAGTCTGTACTGTAAATGGAATTCACTAATAAATTAATTTCCCAGAAGAAATGGATCTTTTAACTTCATTTACAAAGTACATGATATATCATCTTCCCACATACCCGGGGATTCTTATTATTGACTGAAAATGGTAAGATACTTGGGAGGATTCAGGGATATGGCCACCTGAAGATAGATTTTTCCAGTACAGTGGGGAGGAAAATAATGTTATTACTGGCAGGTTTCTGACAACTTGTCTGCTGTCCTCTTACAGCTTAATCTCTCAGTTTTATTTTAGACACTCACCCAATTTATTATTATTCATTGATTCCACCTTAAAATTGATATTCAAACTAGATAACATTTTAAAAAATGAAAATTGAAACTAGATAACATTTCTTTCAGTAATCATTTATTTTAGTAAATTTGCTATTTTCTTAATCTACTAAAACAGTTTTTATATCCTCTTTTGGAAACCACTTGTGGAGATTAGCTGAGATAGACTTACAAAGTACAGTGTGTTTATTTATGAAAGTGTATTTTATGTATAAAATAATATGTTTACTAAAACATTTCAAATTCACTTACAGATTTTAGAAAGAAAGAATAACGAAATAGAAGAATTGAAAACTTTATATAAAAAGAAGCAAAATGAAATGGAGGAAACTATTAGAAAACTTGAAAAGAAAGGTGATGTGGTGTTACATAAATCTCCCAGTAACATTTCCATTTTATTTTAGCGGCTGTGCAAAGTAAAAATTTATTTCTGGTGGCCTCTTGGAATATGAGATGAGAGTGTTTCTATTAAATCATTAATGGATATGTTTTGTGAGCTTCCAGATGATGTGTGTGTGTATGTGTGTGTGTGTATGTTGGCATTAGTGGTTGGTAAGATTAAAGAACTGGAAGAATTTCTCACTGTTATTTCCTCTTCTCAACTAACCCTTCTTATTGGGCTTGAATTGCTACAGGCCAGCCACAGAATTAGAACTTAACTTTCACAGGGAAGTCTAGGGAAATTACTCTTTTTGGTCTAATAAAAACCATCCTGTTAATTATCCTTTATACCTATAGCATATTGCCTAATATGGTAGTTGACAGAACATTTAAAAAGCATTCTCCATTTAAATTTCCATTTATAAGGAAAAAAAGCATGCAATCAAGAGTCAAGCTAATTATAATTGTCAGTTAAAACATTAAAATGCAACAAGTAGGCATTAGAGAACGTGTTGAAAATATTTTTTGGAAAGGAGAATTTTAACTTTTTGCAAAATTTGATGGTTCGGAGAGAAGAGTTGCAGGTACTGAAATAGGAATGCTGACATTGGTAAGTGGCGGGAAGGATGCTGTCAAACCATTTCGCTTGAGTAGATATCCCATCCCTATATTAAGAGAGAGCATGAAAAATTTTAAGATAGGTAATTTGGCATGACCTTGAATTTCAGATTTAGAAGTTTCAAATTTATTCTGTAGATTCCCTTCCAACTCAAGGATCTTATGCCTCCATGCTTCTCTATGATGCTAAGGACCCAGCATGCTGGATGATGGCCTTAGGAGTAATGAGGATAGAACTGAAGAAGTCTTGGTGAATGATAAGTTACAGGCAGTGACTAAAAGGAAAGGGAGAGGTTTGCATTTAGGGGTTTTCATATGGAATTTACTGGCTCCCTCCTAAAACACCAAACCCGTGTGTCTGAGAATGCTATTGCTCTAGAACATTTAGTATGGCTGTTACTGTGTAAGTGAATGAATCTGATGCGATAAGGCTTACTTCTAGCCTCAAGTGTTGGTGAAAGTAATTAGAAATTTGTTCAGGTTCTTTCTCCAAATATCAGTCATTACAAAAATATTTTATGTTATTCCTAGGTTTTTATTTCTTATCCTGATTTACATCAGGCAATTCAAACATGTCTCAGGCTTAAAAATAATATTTCCTAAGGCTTTTGGAATGGCAAATAGATTTTAGTTTGAGTTTGGAATTATGAACAAAAGTGATGTAGAAGGTAAAGGCTAGTACTCGGTTCACTTGGGTTCTTCTCTCCCCTTATTTGTTGCATAGTTGACATTTTAGAGTGAGGGAATTTTTATAAAATATTTGTGAAATATTGCTGTTTTGAAATAAAAACCTGTCAGTAAACTAAGACAATATTACCTTCAAGCAAAGATACAGCTCAATTTATTTTACCATCCAGATGACATGAATACGTTAAATTTTACTTAAAGCATTGACAATTTAAATCATTTAAAAAAGAACTTTAAATGACATAGAAGGAAACTATTTTAGATAATTTAGAACTCTTTCTTATTATTAACATAAATCCTGGCAATGGCTTTACCATATTTAGGGGCAATGATAATGAAATTATGGCACCTTTATTTATTCAATGCACTGGGTTTTGAGCACTTGCCTATGCTTTATAGATAAAAGTTGAAATAGGGCCCTCCTTGGTAGCACAATGGGTTAGGATGCAGCACTGCAAGCTGGCTGCAGCTGCTTCAGTGCCAATTGGATCCCCAGCCCTGGAGGTGACCCACATGGCGCGGCAAACCTCTCCTGACCTGCCCGCTGCTCCCCTCAGCAGTGGACTTTGCCTGTTCTACTCCTCTCTGTCTCTGGTGAGGCCTCTCATTGCCCCTGAACTTCTGGCTTGCACCCCAATTCTGTATGCATAAATAAATAAATCTTAAAAAAAATTAAAAGTTTTCTGTTCAAGAAGTAGGTCAGTAAAATATTAGAACACATAATGCAACAGGTGATTTAATGGAGTAAATGAGGTTCCCTGAGCATAAAAAGGAGTTTTTGCCCTTGTACGAGGGGCAGTGAATGGTTCAGAAGTGGTTCATAGACAGCTCACCATGCTGAATTGAGACTAAGAATGAGTAGGAGTTTTGAAACAGGAGAGGGAAGGCTTTTCCGGTAGGCAGTGGCACGTGAAAGAGCTTAGTCTCAGGAACCTGCAGGCAGCTGGTGTGTGCACGATACATATTAAAGGATATGGAATTGGCAAAAGCTATGGCTGGGAAGTAATCAGATTATGAGGAGTTGTTGTCCGCATTGAAGGTTTTTAGCCTCTATGTTTTATGAGAGGGGCTGGAGAATCATTTTTTACTCTGGAGTGACAGTGCTGGATTTGTAGGGAGGACTCCTCAAAGCAGTGGGGACTCAGGGGGATGATGCCAAGCCAGCACATTGTTAAACCTGTCTGGGGAGTGAGTGATGATGGAATCTACCAAGACTGCAGTGGTAGAAATGGTGAAAAAGAGAAAAGTAAAAAGAGATATTTTAGAAGTGAGAATTGAGAAGATTTGGTGAACAATGAAATTATCTGTTAACTGGTACTTTATGTATTTCTTATTATCAGATTCTTATGTGTAGCTAGAATTGGTTTAACTTATGTTTTCATCCTTTCTGACAGTTCAGGCCCTTATACGTGACTGTCAAATTATCAGAGATACTAAAGAAAACCAGATTGCAGAGCTGAAAAAGATATGTGAACAAAGCGCAGAATTTCTGAATAATGACTGGGAAAAAAAGGTAAGTAAATGAAATGAGTCGTGATAGAAAGTATAATAGTTTATCCTCCAAAGTAATGTATTTAATTATAAAAATGATGGATATCTATAGAATTTACAGAAATATATGAAAAAAGTAACAAAATTCGATACTGCATAGTAATACTTATTATTCATGTATTGGTATATTTTCTTTGAGATGTCTAATGGTTCATAGAGTAATTTTCATAAAGAAAATTTATTTTTAATTAGTCCTTAGAATTAATGAATGTTCTGGAAAAAAATTGTCATTGCCAATAGATTTTAAACAAATTCTTAGGGAAATAGCAGTTGGTCAAATATCCAAGTTAATGACCAAGATTCAGGATGCTGGGAAGACCTTTTTTGTACCCTTGTGCCCATTGTCAAATTCTGACTGAAAATCGCCTTTATATTATAGGTCCACTCACTTTTATGGCCATGTTGGCATCCTATGGTTTGCAAACCCTGGCAAAATTTATGCTTGAGAACATACTTAGTATTTTCTCTAAACAATTTATCCTTCAGGGAATCTTTACCCTTTAAAAGCCTCCCACACTTATATGGACAGTTAATCTCAACAAAGGAACAAAGAGTATTCATTGGACGAAGGAAAGCCTGTTCAATGGTGTTAAGAAAACTAGACAGCCAACAGAGGAATGAGACAACCACTGTCTCACATCATACTATCCCACAAAGGATTCAAGACTTGTATGTAAGACCTGAAACAATAAAATCCATAGAAGAAAAATTTTGGAAAAACACCCTATAATGTTCATGGATATCTTTGGTAACTTGAACATCCTATGATGTTCGTGGCTTCGTGATGTGTTTGGTAACTTGATGCAAATGGCAAGGGAAACCACATCAAGTGCAAAAATTTCTGTTCCACAAAAGAAACTATCATTAAACAAAAAGATATCCTACTGAGTGGGAGGGAATATTTACTCATCATATATCTGACAAGACTGTAGTCTCCAGAATGCATAAAGAATTCATACAATTCAACAAGAGAAAGAGTCCAATCAAAAAATGGGCAAAAGAGCTAAATAGGTCCTTCTGCAAAAATGGTCTATAAATAGCTAACAGTGACCTCTGTAGGTCCCTTTCTCAGAGTTACTGGCCATGTCAGTCCACAGCTACAAAGCAGCACTGAAACTTAGGTGCAGTGGGCGTGACTTCATTCACATACCAGGTCAGAGACAAGCTTTTGAATACTAGTTGTAGTACCAGTTAAAGCTGTGTGTGCCCACAAAATATAGCTACATAATCTCAGGGATCCACTTACAAAGAGCACAGCTGCGTATGTTCAATTTGTGAAACCCAAGGGCCTTTGATTACTGAACCATTATCACTTTTTTCTGTTCAGTTAGAAGCTATAAGAAAAGTCTTTGGGACCCGTAGTATAATTAACATAATTCTTGCCTGCATCCTGCCTCTGGTTTCCACCATCTGTCAGCGTTTCTCCTGTTCCTCTAGGATCTTCCTAGTTAAATAAAGTGTCTACCTATATGTATCCTATCGTTGTTTTTCTATCCTGCTCATGGGTGGAAGGTCAAAGGTGTTATTTAGAATATCTTGGGCTCCTGTTCTCCCACCCATAGGTGAGCCTGGGCTTGGAGGTAGACGTTAGGAATTAGAAGCAGAATTTCATTTCCATGAAGAGAGCAAAGGAATTCCCATAAGCTTGCGGCCATGGATTTTCAACTCCCTTTGGAAGCTGTCTGGCGAATCCGGCTTTCTTTACTTCAGTCACATAGACACTAAGTGTCTATGCCAATATCCACTTAAACATCACCTGCATACTCTGCTATTAAAAACCCTGTGTGCGGGCCCTCCCAGGTGGTGCAGCAGGTTAAAGCATAGCACTAAGAAGCTTAAGCCACTTCCACATGAGTTCGGTTCCCGCCTGCCCGGGAGGAGATCCACATGGCTAGGCAGACCTCTCCTGACCCGCCCGCTGCTCCCCTCAGCAGTGTACTTCATTGATCTGCCTGTTCTGCTCCCCACTCTGTCTCTGGTGAATCCTCTCACCCTCTGCATCTCTGGCCGGTACCCCAGTTCTATATGAATAAATAAATAAATCTTAAAAAAAAAAACAAGCCCTGTGTGCACTAGAACATACAGTATATGTTTAGCTGTCCTCATCCTCCATTTGATTTACGGATACCTTCTAAGTGTCCACTTTTGTATCCGTGATGGAGTGGATAAAAAAAAATTCTTGTTGGGGATTAGAGGGAGGGAGGAAGCATTTTAAAACTACTTTTCAACACAATTTCCTACAAATAAGCTGACAAGATTTACTGAGATAGTATTGATAATCAACAGCACTATTCTAAATATTTCTGGCTTTTCAGACTTATCCTAGTGTTGTATGATATTATTTGTTTAATTGATTTCCTCTTTCTTCCTTAGGTAGACAGTTCCCTTTAATAATTATTTGTCCATTGAAATTTTCAATGCAGGAAAGTGAAGAAAAATTGATTCTTAAAGTACGGTTGCTATATGATACCTTTACTTCGCATGATTATTTGTAGGTTTTATCTCATTTGGCATTTAGGTCAGATAAATAGAGAAACAGACAATTTTCTGAATTGGAAAACAGTCTATACCATAGTGCTGAAAGAGTCAATTCTTGATTTCACTGTGTAGCTCCACAATGCTGTAGCAGAAATGGAGAAGGAAAAGTTTGATCTTCAAAAGCGGCACACTGAAAATATTCAAGAATTGCTGGAGGACACAAATCTCCGTCTGAATAAAATGGAGGGCGAATACATGGCACAAACAGAGTCCACTGTAAGTCTCTTTTCCCCGTTTCTGGACATTTTGGGAATCTGCCCCCTCCTCTCCACGTTGCTGTGTTCCCTGGCTTGTGCTGTGCTCACATGTATAACAGACTTTCAAGGAAACTCCGTAGCTTCCTACTTTGAGTGGGGTTATATGAGGTGATGGACAGTCCCTTTAAGTTTGCTGTGAGACTTCACTCGGAAAGCTTCTATAAATTTCTTGTTACTCATTCAATTTTAGTCCAGAGATAATCCCTGCCTCCCTGCCCCCTCCCTTTCTCCACTCTCCCTTCTTTCTTTCTTTATTTTTTTTTGTTTATTTTTTTTAAGCTGAACACTTTGTTGTTTTTCTGAAAATATTTATTGCAAGTGTGAAGGAAATCAAATGTGGGGGTGGGAATAGTGTGACGACTCTGAGATTCAGAACGAGACCAGACGAAGATGTCACGAGTTCACCTCAAAGTTCCCTTCCTGAGAGGATGCAGGAGGAGGACATCTAGTCAGGCTTCGTAGCAGAGAAGCCAGTGACTCTCCCATGGAGAGATGGAGAGATAGAGAATCCCAAAAGAGCCTCTTCAGTGAACTCTTGGAAGCACAGGAAAATTCTGAGGGAATGAACGTCCTGTAGAAGTCAGCAGACTTGCTAAAATTCATATGCCTGGAACAGGTAGGCTGCTGGGCACATAGACCAGTGTTCCTCAGGTACTAGAAAAGTGTGCACCCTGTCAGCCTTAGCCCTAATCTATGACATGGCCTCATGGACTGGAAGAGACTTGTATCTTAAACTTGAACCCTATCCTCATTTATATTCACAGCCTGCCCAGGCAGACCTGGCTTAGTACAAGTGACTCCTTGAATTTAAAGCTATGGAACTGGTAAAAGATTCAGTTACCAGGCATATGTTGGAGCTACTTAGACCAGCTCTAAAGTCTTAGGGTGAAAGAAATGGGATGCAGGAGTCACAGTGATTTCGAACCTGGACTTTAGGGGCTTGGATTCAGATGTCAGCCCCTTCACATCTTGAATGCCCTATAAAGTTTTTAAATGTTAATTTTCCTTGTTTGTTTCCCTGTCCATCAGAAGTCTTTACTTTGAGTCTTTTCCTTTTACAAGCACATTTAGAATCACCATACCAAGTTAGTAAATAAAGTACGGCAAGGGAATTATAAGTGCTGAAGAGGATGTAGAGAAATTAAAACATTTGACATTGTGGTGGGAAGATAAAAGGGAGGATAATGGGATGGTGATTCCTCACAAAAAATTGGACACTAATTATCACATGATCCAGCAAGTATACGTTTGGGCATTTGCCAGAAAGGCACAGTTATTTTAACATCTGTATTCATAGACACATTGTTTACAGCAGACAAAAGGTAAAAACAACACAAGTGTCCATCATAAGTGGATAATTAGTGCGGCTTATCCATATCATGGAATGTTATTCAGCCCTAGACAGGAAGGAGAGAGCCACAGGCTACAACTTGATATTACACGAAGTTGGTGAGCACGGGCAAGTAGACGAATCCTGTGATTCCAGTTGCCTGAAGTATCTGGAAAGGTTAAGTTGATAGAGACAGAGAGTGAAGTGGTGATTGCTCGGGAAAGGGCGCAGATGGGTTGGGGAGTTTCTGGTATAACATGTATGGAGTTTCAGTTTGAGTAGAAAGTTCTAGGGAAGGATGGTGGGCGGGGAAAGTACAATAATGTGAAAGCGCTTAATGCCACGGCACTGTCCACTTAACATGATGAATGGTAAATTTTATGTTGTGTATGTAGGCACAATAAAAAATTATTGCCAAAAGATAAGAGACCTGACCATTTATTTGTGTAATAAATAAAACAGTACTACAAATGAAGGTAAAGAATAAATAAATTTCAGAATAGACAAACAACAGAAACAGGCAACTTAGAAGTTGAAATCTATCAAGCAGTGATCCCCTAACATGTTCACTGGTATATTTTATTATTTAAGTATATTAAAAGAGAGATAACTTTCACAGTCGAATTTTAAATTTTTATAAATTTGAGCTGTGAAGTAAAGGGATACTTTGGAGCCAAGAAGTACCATCAGAGATATTTCATTTTATTTTTAATGAAAGTTGAACTTAAAAATTAACATTCAGACCTTGTCGTTAGGTAACAGTAAATATAGAGAAAAACGGACAGTCTGTCAGCAGGATTGAATTTAAGAATCATCAAAAGTAGACAGATCTTGCTGTGCTGCTCCTGATTTAATAATTAAACAAGGTAGAGTTGACGGCAGGGCTTAAGATGAAAGATGAGACTGTCACTGAGAATTACTTTCTCTGTTGTTCTTTCAGGCTTTTTTCTTTTTCTTTTCTTTTTTTTTGTTGAGTATTGTTTTGTTTTAGTGCTACTTACGGTAAGCAGACACTTGTATAGTTATTAAATTTATGTCTTTTAGTATTGGCAGGGATTTTCTTATGTGAAAGTAATAGAAACATATAAAACTGTAAATGAACGCATTAGTGTATGCAAGTTTGTGAACTAGAGCAAAGTTATTAAATATGGGAAGGGGGAGGGTATGAAATACGGGGCTGTAGCCATTTCAGGTTTTAAACACAATGAGTGTGATTGAGATTTTAGGCTTAATTAGTGGATTTTTTACCTTTTTTGTCCCAAGAATCCTACTGGCACCCTGGCAAAGTCTGTGCAGTCTAGTTAATAACATTTATATATTTACAAGGAAATTATGTTGTAACACAGTTGTCAAAATAGTATCAATAATAAATCAAAATCATAATAATGTAGTACATTTGCTTCTAAATCATGGCAATAAATATCAAGATTTAGCTGGGAGCCTTCTGTAATTCATGAATAATGATGAGAGTAAATAATACTTAGAATTACCCAACACTGTAAGGGTCTATAAAAATAGCTGTGATTTCTGCTAGTCACAGATGTTACTGATGATACCTGGGTTTGTTGACTATTTTCATAATTGAAGAGAGATGCTAAAGGTCAGTTACGGTTGGGAAAAAGAGATGAACACGTTTTTCCATTGAGATTCCCTGACATTCTAAATTCTCTTCATGAACCTGTATCAGAGAGCCCCAGCCCACAGTAATAATAACTATTACTGTTAGAAGTGATAGTTCATAGGACAAATTAATGTATTCTCCAAGATAGCTGAAATTTAGCATTTTATAGTGACCGCCCATATTTTTTTCTCCCATTCTCATGATTATAAAAAGAAAGCTCCAGTAGCATCATTTCATCATTTTCAGTAAGATGACTATTAGAAAAAACAGATTTTAGTTTTTAAACTTACCTACATTTTGAGAAGATGGTACCAAATTTTCATATACCCCTCCCATCTTCCTCTACTGGTAACTTATTATGCTATTTTGGTACATCGGTTATATACATGAACCAATCTATTATTATTAATTGAAATACATAATTTATTCAGTTTCCTTAATTTTTACCCAGTGTTCTTATCCAGGTTCTAATTCATTTAGTTACATCTCCTTTGACTCCTCATTGTGCTTGTTTCTCAGACTTTCCCTGTCCAATTTTGGCACTAATGAATAAGTTATAAGTATTCATGTTATAAGTATTTCTTGCAGATTTTTGCGTGGACATAGTTTTCAAATCAGTTGTGACTCCACAATCTCACTTAGCCAAAGTGCACAAAACTTACATGAAAGTGTTCACAGCACCATTCTTTTTATTAACCAAACATCTAAAAAAAAAAATCCATCAATAAAATGGGTAAATTATTTTAGGTTCACACATGAAAGATTGTGCATAACAATGAAAGGTTTAAACTACTCCAAGCCACGCATGGGTGAATCTTGCAGACACATAATATGCACAAGGCCTGACCCACAGAAGTGCACACTGTGACTCCATTTATAGAGTTCAGCATAAGGCAAAGTAAATTTCTGTGCTGCAGGTGAGAGCACCTTACCTCTGTGTGGAGGATGATGGCCTGTAGGTTTCAGAGCAGTGGTGAGGCTTCAGAAGTCTTGCAGTGCATCATGCGTGTTTCAGTTTGTAGAAAACACATGAAAATATGTACTTAAATCCATCTTTTGTATATATGTCATATTTCAAGAAATTATATATGAAATAAAATAGAATATGTTCTTCCTTTTGCTTGGGAGTTGAAATTTTTACTCTTCTAGTTGCTAACTTTGTCAAAGTTTTGACTCCTGTAGAATTTCAAACCCACTTGGTACATAAAACCCTGGCATCTATCTTCAGTCTCGATTCTCATTCTCTCTATTTGAGATTTTATATTTTAGAGATTTTATATCAGAGATTTTATATTTCCAGAAATCATTTCTATATTTCCTATCAAAATCATACCCTGTCCCAAACTTACTTTCAATTTCCAATGTGTGAATTCTCTTGGTATACTGGATTTTCATCTTGGAGGAATTAGGCTTTCCCCCCACTTCTCATCCCTTTCATTAAGTATTTCACTTACTCATACTTTCTTTTTCTGGAAATCTGGAATCTGTTCTCCCCTTCTGTTTCCACAGCAACCACTTGGGTTCAGGCCATTGTTGCCTCACCCCCAGACTCTTCCATTCACCTGCCAGTTACTCTCCTCATCCTCTCTTGTTCCTCGTCTCTTTTTCCCCTAATCAAGAACTTGAATCACTCGTCTAATGCCTATGATAGCTTCTTACAAGCCATGTCCACTCAAGAACTCCAACCTAGTCTTCCGAATGCCATCTTTGAGTTCACAGTGTGGGAAGATTTTATGTGTGCCGGAGGTAATCTGTCATCAGTGATACTTGGTCTCCCTAGATCCTCCTGTGCACCCCCGAATTCCCTCTCTGTATTGTCTATTATAGTCTGAAAAGATGATTCCACCTCAGTGTCACTTTTCCTGTGTAACTTTTTGTGTCTTTTTAAAGACTCCACTATTTTTTTTTTCCTGTCTTTGTATCCAGTTTTAAAAGATTATTGTGATCAAATGTTAATGCCCTGGCGGTATTCATATGTATCTCTAGGTGTTCCTTTGACATTGTAAGGAATGTTTTTATATTTTTATATTTCTTTCATTTACTTTTTGCCTATAGTCTTTTGTGTAAGACAGAATTATTGTTAAGAAAATGATTTAAAATAAACAACACAAATGAAATAAAAGTTAATAGAATAGCCGTCACTACGCATTTTGCTTCTTGAATCAAACAATTTGTATCATCATCTAAAAAAGCCTGTGTTCAATAAACATAAACCTTAATGCAGGAGCGAGTGTTTCCATTCAGTGTCATGCTTACTGGCACAGTAGGCCAGCCTTCAGTCCTGCCCTTGCCTAAGAACGCATGCCAGCTTCTACCACAGCTGCTCAGTGTTCGAAGAGTCAGCACTAGGATCGTCCTGGCTTTTGTTTCAAACCTTCTTCTGTCTTACTGCCACCCCTGTTTCACCTTGTCTTTCTAGTTTGATTGACAACTATTTTTTTTTCTTCTAACATTTTTTCTGGTTGGCACAGTCCCAGGACTTCCTAATCTTGTGTCTGTTTTCACAGGTAGCCCCAACTTGACTGTTTTGCCCATCATGTGGCTCTCATATTTATAATAATAAATATACATTATTGGTGTATAGAGATGTATCCATACATATATATGCATGCATGCATAGATCCTATGCTATACACCTATATTCTTTGAATTAATTGCTAAGAGACTTTTAGCAGTGTGATTGCCCGATTGCATGAGTATGTTTAGTTTTGCAAGAAACTACCAGACTGTCTTCTGAAGTGATTGTACCATTTTGTATCCTCACAGGATCCTGTTGTTCCGCATACTCATCAATATTTGGTCTTGTTAGTGTTTTGGTTTGACCATGCGTACAGAGATAGAGTGGTATTTCATTGTTGTGTACATTAAATCTGGCTACCTGATGTGGACTGCCTTCTGACATGTATATCTTCTTTGGTGACATGTCTATTAATCAGGTTATTGATATTCACTTCTGCAGTCATTTTCTCTGGTTTGTCTTTTTCTGTTCCTTGGTTTTGTTTTTCTCTCTTCTAGATATGAGTGAAATCAGCTGGTATTTGTCTCTCTTCTTCTGACTTTGCTTAGCTTAATCCCCTCCAGTTCCATCCTTATTGCAAATGGCAAGAGTTGATCCTTCTTATTGCTATGTAGAATTCCATTGTTTATATATACCACCTTTGTTTTGTTAATTTAACATTCTTATCAGATTTATTGTTTATTTTTGTAACCATCCCTGGTGTACCTTATCCCTGCCCCATACCCACTCTTCTAACCTCAGAGTCCTCAGAACATTTATTAACATACACTAGTCTTTGAAAATGTTTTATATTATTGAATTTCTATTATATAAATATCCAGTATATGTTTTAATCATATTTACTTTGCTGCACAAGATTTTCTTAAGTTGCTTCCATTTCATTGAAAATGGCTGCTTCCATGTTGTAAATAATGCTGCTATGAACATTGTGGAACACAATCCATTTTTAATTTTTTCCAAGTAAATAAAGATTGCATGCGATAGTCATACGATTTCAAATTCCCACCAGCAGTGTAATAGGATTCCCTTTTTCCACATCCTCTCTAACACTTGCTGGGAGGTTTTTAAATATGTGTCATTCTTCGCACATATTAAAAAACTAGCAACAAGTGTTGGTGAAGAGGTGGAGACAAAGGCACTCTCCAACACTGCTGGTGGGAATGAGAACTGGCCCAGTCACTATGGAAAGCTTTGTGGAGGTTCTTCCAGCTACAAAAATGATCAGCTGCCTTGTGACCCAGCAATTCCACTCCTAGGAATTGACCCAAAGGATACCAAAATATTAATCCAAAAGGATACCTGCATCTGTGTTTATTGCAGCACTATTTTCAATAGATAAGTTATGGAAGCAACCCAGATGCCCCAAAATAGATGACTGGCTCAAGAAGCTGTATTGTATATATATGCAATGTAATATTATTTGGCAATCAAAAACGATAAACTCATGCCATTTGCAGCAACATGGATGGGGCTGGAAGCATATGTTCAGTGAAACAAGTCAGAAGAAAAAGAAAAATATTGGATGTTTACACTTACAGAATATAGGGACACCAAATAAGGGATCAGGAAAAAAAATATTCTAAAAAGAAAAAAAATTGACAGGCAGCTATAAATCAGAGACATTCTGAAGAGCAGGGGAAAGGAGAAGGATTGAAACAGGGGTGGGAAGACCACAAGAAACTATGGTGATGGTGCACAGTGAGTTGGTAGCAGGAATTTTATAGGACTATATCTGATAGTAGAAAGCACACATTTTACAGAAATAAAGATGATGTAAAATATATAAAAAAGCAGACTGTGAACAAAAATGAAATTAAAAATATGTTTTAATTTTATAGTTTTAATCTGTGTCTCTTTTGTTAGAAATGAGAAACATTTTTTCATATGAATATCTCTGTTGAGTTATCTGTTCCTATCTGTTGCCTATGTATCAGTTGGGTTACTTTTTTATTATAGAATCATATGAGTTTTCTTCCACATCTTGGATGGTAGTCCCTTGTTATGTATTGTGTGAATATTTTTCCTATTCAGTTGAGTGCCTATTTAATCGTCCTGTATTTTCTTTTTTGTATAGAAGCTTTTCAACTTGAAGTAAGCCCAATTGTTTATTTTTGTTTTAATTTCCTTGTCATAGGGATTGAGTCACTAACACTATATTGTTGATATAGTGGAATGTATTAACACTTTTTTTCTATTTGTTTTAGCGTTGTCTAAATTTTTATCCATTTGGAATTTATTTTTGTGTACGGTGTTAGTAAATAATCCATACTCATTTTTTCAGAAGTGTGGTTTCCACGTTTCTGCAACATTCATTAAAGAGTCTGTCATTTCCCCATTTTATGGTCATAGATGCCCTATCATAGATTACGTGTTGCTATGTAAGTGGATTTATTTCTGAGCTTTCAGTTCTGTTCCATTGTCCATGTATTTATTTTTGTGCCAATACCACATTGTTTTTAATACTGTTGCTTTATAGTAAAGTTTGAAGTCAAGTAATATGATATCTCCATTTTTCTCCTTTTTTCTTTGGGCTGCTTTTGCAGTTTAAAGCCTTTTGTGGTTTCATGTAAATGTCCCTATTTTGAAATTTGAAAAGCATTGCTCTTTGAAAAACATTGCTCATATATTGATGGGGACTGTGTCCAATTTGTACATTATTTTTGGCAGGATATCAATTTTGATTATGTCCAGTCTCCCCACCCAAGATTATGGGGTATCGTGCTAAGTCCTTTCATAACACCTGTATTTCTTGTTGTATGTTTTTAAAATCCTCTATAAAAGCCGATTCTGAGGCAGTTCATTATTCTTGGAGCATTTATAAATGACATTATTTTCGTAACTTTTTTGCTTTTTGTTCATTGTATATAAAAAGACTGTGGATTTTGTATGTTGCTTTTGTGACTTGCTACTTATTCACTTATTTCTAATAACTTTAAAAATATTTATTTACTTATGCATATAAGAACTAGAGTATAGGCCAGAAGTGCTGGGGGCAAGGGGATTCACAAGAGACAAAGTGGGGAGCAGAGCAGGCAGATTGACTGGAATACACTGCTGAGGGGAGCAGAGGGGAGACAGGAGAGGCCTGGGGCCCTCTGTGGGTCAGCTCTTTTGCAGGAATGAACCTAAGCTGCAGTGATTGGCAATAGACTTAACATGCCACTAGGGAAACCCCTGTTTCAAATAACTTTTTAATAGAGATTTTCGGATCTTCTGTATAGTAGCATATTTTCACTTCTTTTCCTATTTGGATTCCCTTTATTTCTTGTGGTTGTTGTATAGCTCTGGACAAAACCTTTGGTATAAAATTAAACATACATAGTAACAATGGGCATTTTTGCATTCCCAATCCTGTGGGAAAACTTTCAGTTTTTCACCATTAAGTAGTGTGTTGGTTGTTTCTTTGTGATATATGGCTTTTGTTAATATTGAATTAGGTTCCTTCTATGCCAATCTTGTTTAGAGTTTTTGTCATAAATTGGTCCTGAATCCTATCAAGGTTTTTTTTATCTGTAGCCATTGATAGTATCTTTTATCTTCACTCTTTTGACATAGTGCTTATTATAATTGCTTATGTTTATTAAATCACATGGCACCCCTGTGATGTATCTTACATGATTATGGTGATCATCCTTGTGCTATACTGTTGAATTTAACTTGTTATATTTTATTGAAATTTTTCCCATCAGTATTCATTAGAGATACTGCTTTATAATCTTCTTGTAGGCACTGTTTTTGTATTAAGGGACCATGAAATGCATTAGGAGTTTTCCTTGTATTTTTAAAAACAATTTGAACAGGGTGGGCATTTGTTCTATAAAAATTTGATAAAATTCATTTGGAAAGCCATCTGGTCCTGAATTCTTGCTTTTTGGAAGACTTTTTAGTACTGCTTCAGTCCCCATGCTTCTGATCAATATGTTCAATTCATCTGTTTCTTTCCATGTTGGTGTTGCTAGGCTACGTTGACATAGAAGTTTATTCATTTTTTTCAAGGTTATCATTGGCATATAAGCATTCATTATAATTTCATGGCCTTTTATATTTCTGTGATATCTGGGGCAATTTCACTTTGATTTTTGATTCTATGTATTATTGTTCTCTTTTGTATTTGCTTAGCCAGAGGGTTATCTATTTTGTTTATCTTCTCAGAGCCCACTCTTAGTTTCATTGATCTTTTTTGTATACTCTTTGATCTTTGTTTCACTTATTCTTCTCTCATTTTTATTATTCCTTTCCTTCTGATAACATTAGGTCTTGTTTTTTCCTCTTTTTCAATTGCTTTGTGTGTTATATTGCAGTTATCTTCTACCTAAGACTGCTTTTTTGCTGCATCCTATAGGTTCTGGTAGTTTATATTATTTTTGTTCATCTCAAGGTATTTTAAAATTTCTGCTTTGATTTCCTCTTTTTTAATGATTTTTATTTATTTATATATACAGAAATGGGGTACAGATCAGAGGCACAGGGGTAGCAAAAGGATTCTCCAGAAACAGAGTGGGGAGCAGAACAGGCAGATCAACAAAGTACACAGCTGAGGGGAGCAGCGGGCGGGTCAGGAGAGGTCTGCTGCGCCATGTGGGTCACTCCCGGGGCGGGGATAGAACTAGCACTGAAGCGGCTGCAGCTGGCTTGTAGTGCTGCGCCCTAGACCCCTGCCCACCAGGGCAGGCCCTGATTTCCTTTTATCCAATTGCTATTCAGCAGCATATTCTTAGTATCTGTACGTTCATAGTTTTTCCCATTTTATTTTCTTTATAGTTGCTTTATTATAGTGTTATGATCAGAGAACTTAGTAGGTGTAATTTTGATCTGCCTGCCAGCCTCCTGCCCCCCCCCAGTTCCCTTGCCTACCCTGTACCTGCATGCTCCACAAACTTGGCATAGAGAGAACGTTAACGCCTATAAAGAGCCATTGAGGGCTCCAGGATGTGCCTTTTCCTGTCTGCCCAAATTGACCGAGAACTGGCCCTGAGCTTGCTGCCCTACAGTGCTTATGTTGATCCCATAACTTGACTGTTGTGAGCAGTGCCACCATGAACACGGAGTATACCACTCAAATTGGTGTTTTTGCCTCCGCAAGTAGAGGCTTACTAGTGGAACTGCTGGGTCATGTGATACATCCATTTTAGTATTTTGAGAAAACGCCATACTATTTTTGACAGGGGATGACCCAGTCTACATTCCCACCTGTGGGAGTTCCTTTACTCCACCCATACCCTTGCCAACACTTACTGCTTCTGGTCTTTTTGGTATAGGTCAGTCTTACAATTCTGAAGTGTTGTGACATGGTGATTTTGAGTTTGGTTTCCCTGATGACATGATGAGCTTTTTTTTTTTTTTTTTCATGTGCCTGCTGGGCATCTACTAGTCTTCCTTGGAGAAGTGTCTATTTAGATCTCCTGCCCATTTTTGAAAATTGGGTTATTTGGTTTTTGTTGTTGTTGAGTTATGAGTTCTTCATAAATCTTGGATATTAATCCAATGTATGATGTGCAGTTTTTTTTTCTCTCATTCAGTAGGATGTCTTTTTGTTTTAATGATAGTTTCTTCTGTTGTGTAAAGCTTTTTAGTTTGACGTAGTCCCATTTGTTTATTTTTGCTTTTGTTTCCTTGTCTTTGTAGTTGAGTCCCCAAAGACATCATTGAAGCCAGCGCTGTGGAATGTTTTGCCTATGTTTATTTCTATGTATTTTGTGGCTTCAGATCTTACATAATTTTTAAAAGTTTTTAAAAACTTCAACTGATAAGTGAAAAAGAGTGCTGAATATTCACCTATCATTAGAATATGAATTTATTAAGTTACATACGGAGAATGTAACCTTGAAGATAGGAACTTTATTTCCCTCAGCAAATGATATGTCCCTAGATCCTGCAATAGTACCAGATTTAGGAGATATTTGTTGAATGAATGAATGATGAGTGATTAAACAAAGTAAACATGATGGTCTTACAAGGTTAGACAGTGTTCTTTCAAAAAATACTTGGTTAATTTAGAGATTGGTTTAATTTCTATTGGTATGACTTGATACATTTATTTTCTTCAGTCTTAAATAGGCTATGTACTTTCTTCAGGCTACTTAATGATAAAGAAGTGTTGCAAAGTCAGTCAGAGGCTTTCTTAACCATGACCTATTCTTTCAGAACCAGATGGTCAAAGAATTGGAATCCCGTGTCCAGCAGCTAACTGGAGAAGCAGAGAACAGTAATTTACAGAGGCAGAAACTACTTCAAGAAAAATTGGAACTTGAGAGATGTTACCAGATAACATGTACTGAATTACAGGAAGTAAAGGCAAGGTATTGTCTGACGTCAGATATCTATAAGTGTGGCTATAAAATATCGCTATTAACTTTATAAGTTAATCACACCCTGTGCATTTAACTTTGGGTGGTTTACAGCCTAAATTCTGCCATTTATTGCTTACTTTTAAGTTCTATTTAATATGAGAAGTATATGTTTACAAATAGTTGATAGAAATGTGGATACTTATTTGACATATTGAAAGATGATAAATTTCAATCTGACTGACAGAAAAACTCCTCTTGAGAGATTGAGTAAGTGTATCAGAAGCGTATATCTAGTAACATGAGTGCTTTTGTTTTATTCTCATATTGCATTTTAGGTGCACCACTCTGCATAAAGAGAAAGATCATCTTGTGAATGACTATGAGCAAAACATGAAGCTGTTACAAACCAAATTTGATGCTGATATAAGCCTTCTGAACCAGGAGCATGCTCTTTCGGCATCTAAGGTATTAAATATGCAATGTGTGTATGCACTCAAGAGTGATTGTTTACTTTAATCAGCACATGGTGTTCAACTACTTAGAACCGAAGTAGTTGGCATCAGAAATTCGTCTCTGGTTTATCTTGCAATGTAATTGAGATGCCAAGAATTTTTATTGGCACTTAAAAAGCTGGAAATGAAAATGTCTACTATATAGCATAATGTAAATATGTAAACAATAAATTTTGCTATAATAAGCCCTTTTAAGGATTGCAGTTTGTAAAGGAGGAAACAAAGAAGTAATCAGTTGCCTAAAGAAGCCATTTTTACAGTAACTGTACACATCATTCATATTATTTTGAAATCCTGGTTATGGTTTAGTTTTTCTGCTGTCACATGTATTAGCTCCTGGGCACCCACTGGCACCCACACATAGTTGTGTCAGAAAATTGAAATTGATTTCTGCCAGAGCTACAACTCTGAGGCTGTCAGTTACTTAATATTTCATGAATTGAATGTTCTATTGAATTTGATTTTTTTTTTGGGTAAATCTGTTTTTACATCATTATACTTTAATAACTTTAAATACTCTGTATACTTTGTATTTTCGCGTTGAAAGATTTTTAAAACTTAATTTTTTTTTCATTCAGATTTATAGATACCTTGAATTCTGAGTGAAATTTCAGGGAGAAAAAGTTATTCAAGAAGTTGTAAGGAGTTGTAAAATCAATATTCTGTCTTTTTGCTTCTTAAAATCCTTCTAGGCATCTGGTATGATTGAAGAATTAGAACAGAACATCTGTCAATTAAAACAGCAATTAGAGGAATCAGAACTTCAAAGAAAGCACCAAATAAGGGTGAGCTCTGTATACTTAAGTTCTTTTCTTGACTCACATATATAAATGAGTCAATTAAAAAAAAAAGCTCAGAAATGCAATTTTCTATTGCACTTTATCATTTTTCTTCTCATTTATTTTATTAATGTTGCTGAAAGAAGATGCTACTGAAATATAAAGAATAAAGAACAACTTCAGTTTGAACAATCAATCACCTTTTGGAGATTAATATAAAATTAAGCTTTACTTATCTGTATTTTACTTTAGAGTAATTCCCATCTGCCAACATTGGTAATTTTTCTTCATCATCTATTTTACATATATCCTTTAGATTTTACCTTTTTCTTTATGGCTAAAATGCACCAAGAACTTATATATGATAAAATTTCAAATATAATACTTTCATAGTAAATTAGCTGTTTTTAAATGAAATCCTAATGTAAAGGCTAGTGTTTCTCCTCCACTGTAGGTACTTTGAAAGCAGAAACATCCAGATAACTAAAATTTTATGGTTTAGTTATAAAGCTACTCTTCCTACTTGTAGTTTAGAAAATTGGCGGGATAGGGTTCTCTTACTAATATTCAAAACTTGAAGTTGTGATTAAGTAGATGTCTTTATTTCATGAGATTACTAATTTGACTTAACAATTTTGAGTATAATAAAAATAAATACTTATCATTCACAGGATCAAGAAAATAAGTTTCAAATGGAGAAAAGTCATTTAAAACACACCTATGAGAAAAAGGTAATATGTTTTATGGGAAAATAAGACATTTGAAGTAGCAAATGAAATGATGAACAAAGACCAGTTTTATAAAGCTATACATTCTAGCCCTTAAAGAATAATTCATTTCTACATTTCCATTAATTAGCCTGTAGTCAAATTTTGCTTCTTTAGTTTCATGTTTATAACAGCTTCTTCAGTTCAAGTATTAACTTAATTAAACATCACTGGTCTGTTATATTTAAAAAGTGAATAGTACTATTATGTTAACCCATCATAATAAACATTTGAAATTATATTTTCTAACTGCTTAAAATATGATCTATCAATGGGAGCTACATTGTATTCTATTGTATCACGTATAGTAGGATTTCTAAATATTTAACCAAAAATATATAAAACTGTGATAGCATTGTCTGCTACTTAAAAAACATATTAGTGATAGTTTCTCATCACTTAGAATAGTTAATTTTACTGACTTTTGCTAGAATCCCTATTTTCAGTAATAATGGACATGTACATGTTTGGCAATAAAGTATGGAATTCTATTGGTTTGTAACTTTTGTCAGCCTGTTTGTCTGTCTGTCTATCTATCTAGTTGGCATCTGTCTGTCTGTCTGTCTATCATCTACCTGTCTATCATCTGTCTGTCTATCTATCTAGTCAGTCTACCCAACAGGTTTAGCAGGGAATTTATTTGATACCAATGTCTGCTTCTAGAAGCAGGCATTGCAAATATGTCTTTGACTACTGCCCCTTGTTGGCTTATGACTTTTAAGCTTCCGTTTTGAAATTATTTGCTATAAGACATGCAAAATCAAAGAGTACTTGAAACAGCAAAGATTTTATGGCTGCTTTTGTATTTATTGTTTGAACATTTGTAAAATTCATACATAATTAAAAATGAGAAACAAATTAACCCTGATACTAATTAAAATTAAACAGTTTTATGGCACAAAATTCTTAATACACTTTGCAGTACTGCAGCTAGATCTGAGGATATTTGTCATTAAGAAGTTAGTAAATGCTTTCATTGGACAAGGTGCTGGGACTGGGAAGAGGGGTGAAGATGAATTAGACATAGATTCTGCCCTGTATGAGCTTAATATATGGGAAAGAATGTTTCTTTCATTTGTAAGAGTATTTTTACTGACATGTATTTATGTGACTATGTGTGCTTTCAAATCATGATACATTTTCTTATTGCTATAGTTTTTTTTTTTTCCTGACTGCAATTTTAATACAGCTCAGTGCAAGCTCCTGAATATTTTTCATGTCTCCAAAATGATACCTGAATAGGAAGGGGAAATCTTGCTTTCTTTGAAATAAAGAATTTTTTCAGTTTCTACTGTTGAGCCATGCAGCTTCATAAATATTTTACTTACCAGAAAAAGACCATACATTATCATAAGCTTGCTCACCCGCATATGAGGCATCCTCATCCTCTGGGTGTTCTTGTTAGTCCATTGTTCATGCTTTGTGCAGATATTTGGCTTCCCAGCCATGAAGGAACAGACTGACCTACTGCTCTGATACGCTGTGCGGTCAGCTCTCTTCCTCAGAGATGGATTCTGCATACCTGGGAGACCGAGAGAAGGATGCTAGCGAGGAGGAAGACATGCACTGAATAATTTGAAAGAATTCCTGTCCCAAACTTCTTTAAGTTTCGTGAGGTTGTTAAATATGGAGACAGAGCTGAACTGACAGACTTTCTGTTACCACTGTCTTTTGGATCCTCAGTCCTACAGTATAGTTTCTGGACCAGCCCTTCTCCCTCAGGGTCACACACAAGAAAAAGAATGTTAGAGCTCGACTCTGCTGTATCCACTCACCTCGCAGCCATTCCCTTTCTATTTCACTTCAGGGAGCAGAAGTAGGCCCTTTTTAATAGACCTCGTAACTGTGGCTTTTCCCTTTCATGAAGTATCAATTAGACTAGCTTTTTCCTAACGCAACTCGAGTGTGCTGTTTTCAGGGTAAATATGATGTGTTAAAATAATAGCAACCTTTAAAAGAGCATTTGTTCATACTTCATATAGTTAACAGTATTTAAATTGGAAGAAAGTGTGGCTCAGCATGCCACTTTTTGCTTTACAATTAATTCCATAATCCCCCCCTTTAAACTGACATCTGTTCTTCTTTCTTTATTAAACCTGCTGTGATCTCAGTCCTTGAAGATTTGATGCCTTGTACCCCCTCAGGGAATATCCTTTTTGACTGCTCCAAGAGCTGACATCAATCTTGCATAAGCCCCGGACTATGTAACTGGATAGTTAAATGGGGTGTACAGGGCTCGTGTGTGTACTACACAGTGTTACAGGTGTGCACATTCAGTAACTTTTGCTACAAAACTTAGTTGTCAAGATCTGTCCAGCAGAGGAAATGCCATCTGAATGACATTATTTCCTCATGGCAGCAAGAAAGCAGCATGACAGATTCTGACTTGTCTGAGGTAAGAGAAACTGCATCAGATGGTGTCCCTAATTTAAGCACACACATTATCTAGTGGCCTTTATTGATCTCTGGTGGCTATTGCCTGCTCTTAAGATCTTTGAACATCAAACAAATAATAGGTAGTAAAACGACATGTCATTGTTTGATGAAGTGTCCTAATCTGTTAAATCAGGAAATGGTTAGGCTAAATGATTTTACTAGCAAGGAAACACCTGCCTCCTACAAATAACCTACTGCTTGTTTTCCAAACAGGCACCAGAGAGTGAAAGACGGTGCTGTTTACCTAAACGAGGTTCACGAGACAAACGTGAAGCACAGATATTTTAAATTTGTGCCAGAATTGAAATATTGGCTGCAAGTAATTCTGATGTAACGTGTATAACAGATGAAATACAAAGTTTGATGGAGTTCAAAGCTATTACAATATGGTTATTCCAGGGCTCGGCTTTTATAGATAATTATTTTATTGAGGTTAAAATAATCTGAACATTTTAAAGTGTGGCATATAAAATATTATGTAGACTTTTCCAGCTACTGCTGGCATGGTTTTCTCTAAGAAACTGTGTTCTTTGAGGGAAGTTTTAAAATATGCAGTTGTTCAGTGAAATGATTTTAGACATTGTGCCCCAGCCCTGCCATTTCCATGTCTGCTAGGTGTTGAAAGCTAACAGCAGCTCCTAGCCGGTCCACGTCTGAGTCCACAGTGACCCAGGTCCCTCCTCTGTATCAAGAAGTCCACCAGTCCACTGTATCTTACCCGTTACTTATCTAGGGCAAAATCTCCTAATTTATACAAGTTTCCCTTCTTGATTACTTAACATTTTCAGAGGTAAGGAAGTCGATATATATATAAATGCTTAGTTAATGTGCTTAAGGCTATTGCAGTTATTACTTACCATGAACTCTCAGGTTTGAGAATATATGCTGTGTAGTTCTCTATCTGGCTTGCATTTTCATTACTTACATTTTTCATATTTATTTTTGGAATTAACAATATCTAGTGGGGAAAGGATTACAAGCAAATCAACTCAAGCCTCATTCCCTCACTACCATTATTATATTAAAAAGGAAAGGTTGATAATAGGATTATCTCTATCACCTGCAAGCATTTGGAAACTAGGTAAAAACTTAAAAAAATAATTGAAAAATAATTAAAAAGGGCCTTAAGGATACAATACAAAAGTACTCAGTTAAAAACCAACCAACCCAGGACAGCATTTATCAACAATTCTGGCATGGGTAGGTATTGTCTGGGTGCTGGTGATATAAAAATAAATGAGAAACAGCTTCTAGCTTTAAGAATGTCCCCAGCTCACCAGTCTGAGCACTGGCACATGCATGTTTAACTCAGAGGGAAGTCCTTCAGCCTCCCACCCAGATAGTTCCATTCCTGTCTAAGAAATGGTTCTAATGTTTAGCAGCAATAAATTAGATCAAGGTGCTTGAGTTAGCACACTGGCCAGCATCAGGAAGTGGCAGCTGAAACTTGACAGAAGTTAAGATTGAATAGGGAGTGATAAAAAGCACTTACAAGATCTCAAAAATGTGTAGCAATTCAGGGCCATTTACTGAAAAGGGAAACAGTTCATCTGAGGAAATTACTGTTGTGACATGCAGTGATTCTGGGTGTTCATAGTGACTTTGCATTTTCAAAAAATGTGCATAATCAATTGGAGAAGGCAGTCCTAATAATTTTCAAAATTTGTTTAACATTTATTATGTTCCCAATATTGTGCTAAGAGGTTTCCATGAGATAATTACTTCACAGATTTTCAAATGTACTCATTGCTCCTGTTTTTTCAGAGGCAACTGAGGCCCATTGTCAAGTAACTTGCAGGCTGATGCTAGAGTTTGCATTCATAATCAAGTGTGATTTTTGTTCCTCAAAAGTGACTAATGTTTTGAAGTTTTTAAGAGTAAATCTTAATTATGCTTTTGTGTAGAGTTCTGAGTTCCAGAAAAAAACTAAAGCAGGAATTACAGAGGAAACCCCTGTAGTGTCCAGTGCTTTGGAGACAGGCCCCAATATGTAAATGGCTGTGGACTCATCAGTTACTCTGGTGTGGCTCCTTGTTAGTACTCGTCTAGGTGTAGTTGAGAGTACTGGAGAAGCAGGCTGCGGGGTCAGGATGAGACATCCTCCTCTGTAGAAATCCCCAAATCCTCCTGGGGATGTTCCAGGAACTGGATTTTTAGCTGTAGCTCTGAGAAAGGACCACAACAGAAGCATGTAGTAGAAGCAAGATTAAGCTCTCTATTTATGAAGCATTAAATATGGTTGGTCAACATGCTGTTCTATGAATGAGTAGGGAAAAAAAAGCCAAAAGAGTGTTGTTAGAAAAATATCACAGAGCAAAGGCATGAGGACATTCTCCATAATACAGACGACACAAAGAGAGGAGTTTCTTCTAAGTGGATTACTCCGAAAGAACTCAAGATATTTATCTGAAGAAATGATGTCTATGAAAGGACAGATACCACAGGGGGAAAAAAGAAGCAAAAGTGGAGGATTATATAGGGAGGGTTGTAAGGAACCTAAAAATACAATAGCAGATGTAAAATCTACGTAGAAACTGGCTAGGGGTTGACCAGGTGGAAAGAATTAACTCAGTGATAATGAAGAACAAAGAATTATCTTTCAGACTGCAAAGGAAAAGGACAGGATTATAACTCTGAGAAAGGAGCTAGATGTTAGGCAGAAAAAAAGGAAACCAGTAAGCAGCAACTGATGTTCCTGAAGTATGACTTAGAAAATTAACACAAAATTAATCAAGTATATGAGAAAGTTTTTCTGACAGTCTATGTACAGCAATTTAGAAGATTCGCCCTACATAAAATAAAGATCAATAAAAAGAGATTAAGAAACGTTTGCGTGGCAACATGAAGAAAATGGTCTGGTAAGTTTCCAGGCCAAGGAGAGTGGAGGGCAAAAGTCAGAGGACATCACTCTTCTTAGTTGCAAAACTAAACATCATAAAACTAGAATAACATATGCTCTTGTTCTTATGCCAACATGTTGTGATTCAGTCATTTTGTCCACATGCTTTCTTCATAGGTGGAGACGGCAGACTGACAGTCTTGGATTTGCAAAGTCTGAGAGTTATATCTGTGACTCAGATCATCTTTTTGGAAATAAAATAACCAAATGATGCATTTTAATCAATTTAAAGATAAGCAAAAAATCAAGTTGGAAAGAAATACAAAGGAACAAAATTGAAGTGGTAGTGAATGCCAAAATTACCTAGAATTGAGATTAATTTAAATGTTTAGTGTGCACTGAATATAAAACAATGCAAATGTCAAGATTCTTGAAAGGATGTAAAAGTAAATATTGTGAAAACATACTTGGATGAACATTCTCAGATTATTTTTTTTCTTGGTGATTAGGTGCTATTTATTTCATTTCTCTTTGAATGATTCAAGTCATCCTTGAGGAGAAAATAGCATGGGACAGTGGAAGAGGCATGTATTTTGGGTCATCAAATACAGGGTTGGACCCTCCGCCCATAATTAAAGGGGTCTTTGGAGGTGTGTGGAGGAGCTACAGCCCAGTCGGCTTTAGAGAGGAATCTATATAGGTTCTATATAGAACCTCCATATAGAGAGGTTGAAGTGACATTCTTAGATTATTAAAAGATACACTAAAATGGATAGGAAAGGAGAAGTGGAATTGTTTTAAGTTATTATTTAAAGAGAAATAACACAGAGTTGACTTTCTCACTTGCTAACTATTTGAGAAATGTAAGTTAAAATAATTATTACATCTCTCATCTAATTGTTAGTGAATTTAAGAACCTTATCTCTATGTACCAAGCAATCTATCAGAATATGGAGAAGGGAAGAGGAAAAAAAGCCAAGTAAAAAAGGGACATGAAGAAACCAGAAAACATAAAATTGCATAAATAAAAATAGTTCAGTGAGAACTATGAAGCAAAAAATTTCCCTAAAAAAGGAGAAAATGTGTAATTTGGGTCAAAAGCAAAATCTGTGATATTTATAAGAGCTTTAAAATTATCTGACACTAAGATTAAAGCAAAAGGATAAGTAAATGTGTCCGTGTAAATATGTGTGTGGATAGTTAAATATGTGTGTGATGATATTTGAGAGTAACAGGTAAAATTTTAACTGCACTAATACTAAATTTTCTTTTCAACTGTAACTGCCCCCCTCCCCCGTCTTCTATTCAAATTTGCTTTTTCTTTGTTTTTGTTAGTGTTTGGATTTTACTGATTTAATGTTATATATATATATATATATATATATATATATATGTATATATGTAACATCTTTTTTTCATTTTGTACATTTTTTCATCTCAGTTGTAATCCCTCTGGACTTCCCACGACCAATTCACCATGTGTCATCATCATAGCCCTGTGATTTTTAAGAGAAGATTTTGCTGAATATAAAAACATGAATGTTTCAAAAGCATCTAGCCAGGTCATCTCCAAGTTTCATTTTGAACTTATAGTCTTTGCCCTCTGAAGAAATAAGGTCCGTGTTGGAATGGCACTTCTGTTGTAGATTTTTGCTTTAACTCCAATTTAGCATGACACTCTTCTGTGTCAAGTTAGCATACCTACTACATGGCAAGGTAGCACACCTACTACGTGTCAATTTAGCATCATGCTTTTTCTGTGTCAAATCCTGTACTATTAGAGGTCCAAGATATCACTGTGATTTTAATATTGAACCTGATAAAATTTTGAATAGACTTTCCTCCCCTGCATAAAGTTAGATGAATGTAGTGCCAAAATTCTGTATGGCAAGTTGATCTTTCTCTTTCCAGTAAGGAAAAAAAGAGTCTTATGAGATGATTTTAACTTTACCAATTTCATCATAATCCACCCTCCCCAATGCCCTGTGTGTTCCTCTCTGCTTCTCAGTCTTTTCTCACATAGGAGATTCCCATCACTTACAGATATCCCCATGGAAATTTTCCTCTTTCTCCCACTCCTTTCAAGTTTCTAAGGAGATAGTTGAATTTATTTATTTTATTAATTCACCAGGAAAAAATACAAGCGAGTTATAAAAGGAAAAGTCAAAGGATACAGCTAGGCTTCATCCAAACCAGTATCAATAGCTAATGCACCAATTCTTGCCTGGCACCAATTTCATTCCTTTTCAGTAAGAATAGTTATTGTGTGTTTGTGTTGTTTGTTGCTGCAATAGCTCCTCTTCTTTATGCACCTGTCACCCTGTCAGCCTCCCGGTCGCCAGCAGGTGTGTAGTTGGTGTCTCCACCCGACTGCATATCCTGAGTTTTCTCATTCAGCACATCAGCACCTTCCTCCCTGTCAAATGTGGCTGTCCATGCCTCCCTTTCCCTAAGGATGCACCAGTTTCCTTACCCTATTTTTCGATCCTCATAATTTCCACATTGAGTATGCTTGTCTGATTTTGCAGGTAAAAAGCTTTCTGTGAGGAGAGATTTTCAGTTAGTCCTCCATTTACTTGTTAGCGTCTCACCACACTCAAAGGATGCCACAATTAGGAAAGGCACACTCATTGTGGGGGACTGTTCCCCAAACTCCATCCCTGGTTATAGGAAACACCACAGTGATTCATGGTCATGAAATAGATGATTTTATCATAGCCTGTATGTGCTTGGTGACTAGACAAGGTATTATTGTGTTCCCTTGAATCTCAGGAGATTTCTTTCCTTTGGCTAATATGTAATTAAAAATATTCAAAATTGATCGCATGTTTTTTTGACTTTCTTACATATCAGTGTATCTTAGAAGGAATCCACATGCAGATAGATTCGAGCAATTGTTAACTTTGACCAGAAAATTGGAAGTATAGTTTTGAAGTAGTTCTGTGATAATGATTATAGTAAATCAACTTTCTCTCTTGAGATAGCTAAATCTCATTTTATATAGAAAAATGAATTTAAGTTTGCAGCTTCATTATTTATATTTCTCCTTTGGTTAAACTTTTATCTTCTAGTAAATTTTACAATATCCTTGTCGTGGCAGGTTCATGACTTACAGAGTGAACTTGATAGAGAAAAAGAAGATGCTCAAAAGAAAATTCACAAATTTGAGGAAGCTTTGAAGTGAGTAAAATTGTACTATAGTTAATTTTGAAAGTTTTCTTATTCTAAACTATAGGCCTAATTAATTCACTGTGAGCCAAAAGAACTAGAACCTAAACATATTTTTATACAAGTCTTGCTGCATTTTAATTTGACTTGCATTTCCATCATGAATCTCTATTTTCAGAATTTTATTACTGGCCAGTAATTTTTTTTTAAAGGGAAAAAATCAGTACAGCTGTTTTTAAGTGATAGGAATGTAAGAAAATAGAACTTAGTGGTTTCAGATGCTTTCTGTCTTTTAACTGAAAACAGATTTAAATAAAGCAGGATTTAGGTCATAAGACATTTAGAAATCCCTTTGTAGGTTTTGTTAAGACATTTGGGTAGTGTAACACCGTAGTTGTTGAATTTGAAAGTGGACTACTCCACAGGTATTGCTTAGGGAGGGTTTGACCCATGATGTAATCTTACACATTCACATTAAAGTATTAGATTTTATTTATCTTCTCCATTAATTTACTAACTTGATTAGACTTTACTGATCACTGGGTTTAGCTTGTAGATTTTTGTTGGAAAAGTTTATTCAGTGACTACCAGGTTTCTTTCATGGGTCCGGCAGTGGGTAGCCCCTTCCCAGAGGACCTGATAGTCTGGTTGGAAATATATTTAAAAGCTCTGGCAATTAAAGTGCAGGGTGAGAAGAACTTTAACAGGAGAAAGGTCAACAGATGCTTGATGTAAGGGAGTGATTTAAAGAAGAGAACCGTACTTGAGTGTAGCGTACCTAGTTAACTCCCAGGGAATCAGCTAATTCCTTTTTTGCTTTCCCAAACCTCCTAACAGAATTAACTTAAACAAGGCCAAAAAGAACATCCAGGATCAAACAAACTTAGTATCAAATTCTGCTAGGAAGATTGCAAAACCATTCCCTCTCCCTCATTTTGCCTATTAGTAAAATATATTGGCTGGGCTGCTGGGTAGAACATCTTAAAATAATTTATGTACCATGGCATCACAGGATATCATTTTTTTTTTATCTGCACAGGCCTTATTGCTTATTTGTTTACATCACCAAGTTTGGATTAGATGAAATCAGAAAAGAGCCATGATACTCATTAAACATTGAATCAAAACTGTCTTATATGCCAGTGGATAGACAAAACTAGGGCATTCTGTTTTTCTTTACGGAAGGACTCCCTTTATTCTCTATTAACTCATTTTCTTTCTTAAAATGTTGATTAGCGATTTTCGTCAGCTAATCAATTCACCACACTTTTGTTTCTCCTTTGCAATTTTATAATACTTTCACTGGTTTGCTGATTTGTATTTTATATTTCTTGAGGAAGAGATAATCCTTTAGCAGTAGGCCAACAGATACCTGTTTACTACCTACAATACATGCCTATTATAGTACCCTACTAACGTATACAGAAGGTTTAGAAGATTCAGCTCATAACACTGTCCTGAATGATATTATAGTTCATGTTTGACATTTGAAGTACTTACGGTGCTAGGTATTAAGATGTTGTGGTAGTACAATTAGAATTCAGGAAGATTTTTTGTGGAACATAACTAGTGGATATGTAATACAATATCGTATCTCTAATGTCCACTGAGGGATAAAGAAAGAACACTGAAACTTCCAGAATTTTCTATTTACTGAGACAAATAATACTCTCTGAGTTTTAAAGGTCTTTACCAAAATATTGAATTTTTTAGTAGTTTCCTTTAAAAAAATTTACTTGAGGTAACCTTGGTTTACACTGTTATATTTTGGAAGTGTAGGACTCCTCCTCTAGGTGTTGTTACCAGAACATTCCTACTGCCAAATCACCTACCACCATCATCCTCCATTGTTCCTTTTTCCCATCCGAATGCGTCAGTCCTAAACTCAGCTTTCCAGGTTGGTTTTCAGTTTGTCTTTGTCTGACCCTTGACCCTTTGTTGCCTCCGTATCCTACAAATAAATGACACCACTCAGTATTTGTCTTTCTCCTTTTATTTCTGTTAACATAATTCTTTCCACCTCCATCCATGTTACCACAAATGACATAAGTTTATCTTCTTCCTCGATGAGTAGTATTCTGTTGTCAATATATGCCACATCTTCTTGATTCACTCATCTGATTTTGGGCACTTACCTTGTTTCATGGTTTGGGTATTGTAAGTAGTGCTGCAGTGACCACGGGAGAACAAGTTTCCCTTTGAGTTAGTTTTCTCATGTATTGTTTGGGTAGACACCTAAGAGAGGAATTGCTGGGTTGTATGGCAGATCCATTTTTAATCTTTTTTAGAAACCTCCATACTTCTTCCCAAAGGGGCTGGACCAGTTTACCATCCTACCAACAGTTTAAGAAGGTCTTTTGATAAGGGCTTTGGGCCTTTTTGATCTTTTTGATAAGGTCCATTCTTACAGAAATGAGGTAATATCTTGTGGTTTTGATTGACATTTCCCTAATAGTAACTGATAGTGAACATTTTTTCATGTGTCTTTGGCCATCTGCTTCTTTGCAGAAATGCCTATTTAGCTTTTCTGTCCATTTTCATTGGAGTCTTTGTTTTCTTTTTTCTTGAGTTGTATTGTGTTCTTTGTGTATCGTTGATATTAACCCCTTGTCATATTTATGGTGTGCCAATATTTTCTCCCATTCACTAGGATGTCTATATGATTTAGTTTCTCTTGCTGGGCAGAAGCTTTTCAGTTTGATGTAGTACCAATTGTTTATATTCTGTCTAAAATAATTAATTTTACTTGGAAAAAAAAAGCAACTTTATATTTTAAATAAAAATCCCCTGTAGACTTATTTCTCATAATTCCTATGTAGGTGATACCTTCATTTTACTAAATGTCTGGATGATCCACAATATGGCACCCCATATAGCTGAAGTAATCAGGGCTAAAAGTAGTGTCGTACGTTTTTGTGTGGTCTGAAGTTCACAGTACACAGCAGGAGTTGGCTCTTTTTCCCAAGGAAAATGTCTGGGGGTTGGGTGGGTGTGGAGGGCAACTGCTTTGCTTTTGAATCTACGAATAGTGTGTGACTTAGTTGGCCCAGAGACTATTGCGTTTTTCTCAAAGAGAAAAAGACATTCTAAGAAGTCTAGAAAACATGCAGTGCAGAAATTTGCCTTGATGATGAACACTTTTTTTTTCTTTACTAAATATATAAAAAGACAAAAATTCTCACTTTCAGAATGAGGTTGTTTTCATAGGCTTATTCATTCATTCAGTGAGGATTTCTTCTGTGTATGTTAAATGTGTAGTAGAAGATATCAAAGAACACTGGAATATGCAGGTAGGGGCTCATATACATAGAGCTGCCTGATGTAAAGGCATGTGAGAAGATAATCGTAAGATGAATAGGAAATGGAGATTTCTTAGAGAAGGAAAGTCTTCCACTAACAAGTGAAGGAAGAGTGGAGAAAAGATAAAGCATCTTGGGGCTCAGTGTCACCCTCTCCATTCTCTTCACAGATGCTGGCCTCTGAGGGTGGCTCACCCTTCTTTATTAGTTCCAAGTTCTCCTTCTCAGCTTTCTGTTCCCCTTGACCTTGTTACATTGTCAGATGTGCTCCTTCCATGTAAGACTTTTCCTTTCCCCCCAAGGGCTTGCAAGGCTCAGATTTTATGATTCTCTCAGATCATAGAGCTTTGCAACGGTGTAGGAGTGTGGTGGATGGGGACAATAGAGCGCATGTTTGAGGTGATACTGGAAACACTGGGTGACTTATTCTGACATAATAGCTGTGTCAAACACTGCAAAACTTGGCACTTTTTCTTTGAGAAAATGATTTGAAGTTAGTATTCACTTTAGCTACTAATTTGCCTATCGCTATTGTTTCACAGAATTAAAAGTAGTAGTCTGCCTTGCTGCTGTTGTACAGTTTTTATTCTACCATGTTCTAAGCAATTTTTGTTGTCTATCTTATTTTTATTGTTGAAAAGAATTTTAACAACCCCCAGCAACTCTAAGTTATCTGAAATAGTAACTCTAAATGGTATAAACTGTATGTGTTCACTTTTCAAAGGCAAGTGATTAAAGCATATGGAAAACTCAATAGAATAATACGTAGAAAATGACCATATATAACAAAATAATTTGGTGTACCTCTTGGAAGGACTAACTGAAAAAAAGTTTATTTTTGTTTTGGAGGACTTAAAACTCTATCAAGAACAGATGTAAATAATATAGGTCTAGTTTATTCCTTCTTCAATATTCATATGTTTGCCACAATTGACTTCTAAGTTCTTGGTGCTTTAAAGAAAAACAAAGCATGGTTCTTAGATATTATGTAAATTATCTATTTTGAAGTATTCAATAAGGCATTCCAAAGTTATCTTTTTGATGGAAACCTTTTCAGATTCCTCTTTTGCAGTAAACACAAGATACCTGAGCCAGATTTAGCTTGATCCATTTGAACATTTTTTGAATTGTCAGTGAGAATTTTTTAATATGTCTACCCTGGCACTAATATGTATGTGAGATTTTTGTTTTGAGGAATATGTGGTGCTACTTTCACTAAAAAATACTGTACTATTGGTCTTTGGATGATAAAGTTATGAAGGACTCTGCAAAGAGCAGGCCCAAGGTATTGTTCCGATTTTATGCCTGGATTGGACACAGAGATGTATACATGGTTGTGTGCAAATGTGTATACCACAAATAACACCTTTTAAATCATTATCTTGAATTACCTCCAATTACTTCATTACCCTGACACATTTTAAACTTTTCCAATTTACCTAATATGTAAACTGTAAATATTTGATTGATAATATTTATTATTAGTCTGTTAAGATTTTTCTTGCTTGGAATTTTCTGGAAATAAACACAACATAGGGCAGATGATACAGTAGTTAATTATATCCTTACAATTAGGAAGATAATAGAGCCCCATAGTTTCAAATCTAAAAGATGAAAAATAGAACAGTGAGAAGCCTCCTATGACAAATCTCTTGCTAAAAATTTTTCCTCCTTGCAAGAAGCAATGTTACCAATTCCTTGTGTATCCTTCCATATAGAGTATAAATCTTCTCTCCCTGTTATCTCGTCCCCTTATATCTATATAATATTCTGATTTTTGTTTGATTTTACTTATCAATATGTCTTGGGTGTTGTTTCATGTAAGGTAGTAAAGAACTTCCTCATTTTATTTTATATATTTGATATACTGTATTTTATTTAATTAGTTTTGTATCGAGGAACCAGTGATGAAAATTCCTCCAATTCTCTTCTTGTACATACATGGCTTGATTTTAACATTTCATTCTGTGACCCATTTGGAATTTATTAGTATAGGATGTGAAGTATGTATGGTTTTTGGTTTTTGCCCAAAAACCATTATCACAAAATCATTGATGTAACAATCTGGTGTTTCCCTCATCAGAATGTCTGCCACTGAACATTTAGCTTTACACCTGTTTCTGGATTTTTTCCTCTACTTCAGATATGTGGACACACTAGCTACAGCCCCACAGGCTTTTAAGGACAACAGTTTAAAAATAATGTTTAATGTCTTGTAGGACTTCTTGTTCTGTCGTGCTGTTTTTCACAACCTTCCTTTTTTGGGGCTTGTTTATATTTTTCATTTGAGCTTGTAATTTACTTGTCTAGTTAAAAAAGAAAAGGGACAAACAACAACAATGAGCATTCATCTTTTTATACTGTTTCTGACCCCGTAGAGTTTAACAAAGAATTGACTTTGTTTCTGATAAGCCTTTGCATGCAAGAATGTGATATGTGTTTGCATTTGTTCAACTTTCCCTCTGTCATTCTGCTGCCATATAACCTTGTCCAAAACAGACTTTGTTCACAAGAAATTTATGGTACTTAAATATCACCAATTGGTTCTTTCATAGTAGGGATGTGTGCTAATATTTTGACTATTATGTGAAAATTAAAATATGTGGGGAGCTGCACATTTTAAGTTTAAAGATGCATACAGAATTTGAGATATGGATCTTAACCTTTCAACTTTTGGACTTTTGCTTTCCTGTGAAGAACATTTAAACTCTTGTGGGGATCCCATTTTGTTTATGTGTTTCCCATAGCCTTTCAATATCATATATGTGACTTAAATCAAGTTAGTTAATCCAATTCATCCCAATATACGTTCTGTTCTAGGAACTCTGTGGGTACTGGGTATAAAGTGCTGAGCCAAGCAGGCAAGGTCTTTGCTATGCCACAACACACGCACCTCACGTACACGCTTAGTGCTGTCATACAGTGTGTGACACACTCGTACCACCATCCAGAAGGGCTATTTGTGTAGCCTCCTGTGTGATAATATCTAGAAGCTAAGTATGTTTTTTTTGCTTCAGTCGATAACCTCAGATGTTCTTGATTTTCTGTCTTCAGTATAAATTAGTTACTTTCTATTGAACTATTGTTTGGGTCACTGCATTGAGAGAGTAGAAGTCCTGTAATAAATTTTTAAAACGAGGAGTTTCAGTCACTATTCTAAGAGGTAGGATGAGTAATTCCTAGGGAGTCCAGAATCAGTCTGCTTAGCCTTCTGTGACCATAACATCTTATTAGGTCAGTGCCTTTGTTGAGCCTCCCAACCATCCACTGCTCATTTGCCTTTCCATTTGCTGGTTTCCATCAGAACAGATGTTCAAATTGTATCATGTTCCTCTTTTGTGTAATTTTTTTCTCTGGAGACTAAGAATCAGTATTTTTTTTTTTTTTTTTTTGCAGAGGCCAACCTAATAAAATGTCTCTTAATCCTGCCCAAACTTTTCTTTTTTTTTTTCTTTTTTTAAAGATTTATTTATTTATTCATTCAGAATAGGGTACAGGCCAGAGATGCGGAGGGTGAGAGGATTCACCAGGGACAGAGTGGGGAGCAGAACAGGCAGATCGACAAAGTACTCTGCTGAGAGGAGCATTGGGCGTGTCAGGAGAGGTCTGCCACGCCATGTGGATCTCCTCCGGGGCAGGCGGGGATCGAACTCATGCGGAAGTGGCTTAATCTTCTTAGTGCAGTGCTTTAACCCTCTGCGCCACCAGGGAGGGCCAAAAACTTTTCTTTTTTGATAAAAAACTTTTTAGCTATTTAAATACAACGTCTTACTTTAAAAAAAAAGTAAGTTTTAATTTTCATCAAAGAATTTCTATCCAGAATGCTCTAGAATGCTACTGATTTTTATTTGTAGTGCTTATTTCAGACAGCACTGTGGGTTTGAATGCTTTCAAGATTTAGTAAGAAATACTAAATACTTTAAAGTATGTCTATTTCTAAAACAGCTTAAGTGTTCATACTATAAATACAATGAACATATGATTAAAACAAAACATAGCATAAACATGTAGACAAAAATGGCTATTACTATATCAGAAGTAAAAGTTCTCTATTTAAACCTTGAATTTACACTGACCTGAATTTTTCAGATGATTTGGTAGGTGTTTCGGTTCAGTGTGGGTAAGAGCCCAGACTCTGGATACTGCAATCTTGGGTCCAAATTCCAGCTTTATATTCCTAGCTGTGTGACTTTGGGCATGCTTCTTAAGTTCTATGTTACTTAGTCTTTGTAAAGATTGTAAAAGAGACAATAAGGTCTTCTTTTTAAGACTAGGGAAGATTGGAAGAGTTAATATAAAGCATTTAGTTCAGTGTCTTTTTTTTTTTTTTTTTTTTGTACTAGTCCGTATGTTCCTTCTCACTGTCTTGTAAAAGGATACAAGCAAGTTCTTCTTCAGAAGAAATCTTTTCGTGGCATCAGTTTTTTTTTTTTTAAGATATTATCGAGGCATAATTATCACACCATAAAATTTACTTGCCTTACATGATTTTCAGTAAATTTACAATTTTGCAGTCATCACAATAATTAAATTTTAGAACCTATACATTATTTCAAAATAACTTTTTGACACCAGATTTTAGAAGGAAATACTCATGATGTTTTCTCCTGAACAAAATGAATAAGTAACAAACGACAAAATCTCCAATAATTATTTTGCAGAAAATGCTCACTGGCCACTTCTTAATTCAGACCTTAATGAAATTGTAGTTATAATGTTGAAGTACGCTTTGACACTTTGTAGAGACCTACGTTAATGGAGTTTTAATATGTTGATATAGGTTGTTTAACTTTGCGATATTCTAACTTAGATACAAGGGTGAATTTAGTGTGTGTAAGTACATGAAAAAGGATCTGGAAAAATAAATATATGCCTAAGTGTTTGAATGAGAGGAGAGGTTCTCATATTCTCCTTCCTTTATTTGCATGTAGTTTGAATCTTTTTTCCATAAGTATATTGTATATATATATTTTTAAAGATTTATTTATTTATGTATACAGAACTGGGGTACAGGCCAGAGGTGCAGGGGCGGTGAGAGGCTTCACCAGAGACAGAGTGGGGAGCAGAACAGGCAGATCGACAAAGTACACTGCTGAGGGAAGCAGGGGCAGGTCAGGAGAGGTCTGCCACGCCATGTGGTCACCTCTGGGGCAGGCGGGAATCGAACTCATGCGGAAGTGGCTTTAGCTTCTCAGTGCTGTGCTTTAACCCGCTGCACCACCAGGGAGGGCCAAGTATATTGTATATTGTTTTTTCAGCTTAAAACAGTAAGACAAAAGAAATCAAGGTTTTAAAGAGAAAAAGTATAAAATAAATGGTGATTACCTCTAGTTGGTGAACGTATTAGATTAAAAAACATGTCTCTATACTTAACGTATTTGAAAATAAATGTGTCCAGGAACACAGGGCCCTGAGATACTTTTAACTTATCCCAGATCACTTAGCCAATGAGGAATAGAGAGGGTGTAAGCCCAGACTCTGGAAATATATGAAGTCTAATAATTTTGGGGTTTTGTTTTTAAAAACCTTTTATTTATTTCACATAATAAGTGAGTAGGGGGTGGGACGGATACTCCCTATATTTTTTTTTTCAGGTGGGTATTTTTCTCACTAGAATGGAAAGCTCCTTGACCACAGATGTTTTAAGAGAGGCTATTAGGAGGCCTTTGGGATATGCAGTAGGAAGTATAGGTTTCTAAGAAGTGTGTCATTTAGGATATCTTTATAACAAAAGTAGATCTTCTCTGTGGAAGATACATTTTAGACATACTTTACCTTTTCTTCTTGTGAGCATTTACATTTAACTCCTAAATGCATCTTCCAATTTTGATGTCTCGGACGTTGGGTGGTGGTGTGTTTCCTTAATTTTTTTCCTGTTCTTGAAGTTTTGCATTGCTGTCCTCACCTTGTAAGTAACAGCTACCTAGTATGTGGCTTCAGGAGAGAAATAAGTACCTTCAGTTCTGCTAGTTATTCTGAAGTTTTTCTCAGCCCTCCTAGGGTTAACTGTCACCATGCTTCTTTCTCCCTCTTGCTGTACAGTTCTTTTGCTTATAAGCCTTTTCTCAGTCCTGCAGCTTATCAGCATATCTGGCCAAGTGCTGACAGTCTCTCTTTTACCAATGTGGCATAAAAACTCAAGTCTGTGTTCTCTCCCTGGCCCTCAAATTTGTGCCAGCTTACTGTGCATTCTTACTAACCATCTGCTGAAGCTTGCTCTGTCTGGTTGCCATGGTTGGGCGTGTGCTCAGAGGATAGGTCACTAAGGGAAGGGGTATATGAATGAAGCATGGGGGAGGAGCCATGAGCCTACTGGGGGAATCTGGGTAGGCATTCCCAGGGACTCATAGGCAGGAATTTTGTAGTTCTTGTCACATGTAAAAGGATTCATATCCTTTAAATGCCCTCCAGGATTCTCGTTGCCTTTCTCCCAGCCTTACTTGACCATCCCCTTTCCTTTCCCTTCCCAGTCATGCAGGTCCTTATTCAGTACTTTTAATGGGGTTAGCGAGATGAGCTGCTTTTGTCCAACATTTTGGTTTATGAGATCTATTGTTAGATATCATTGTAGTTTATTCATTCTCATTTGCTGAATAGTATTTCAAAATGAACATACTGTATTGTATTTATTTTGTTACAGGGCAACCCAGTGTGAACTGGGATGCTTGTCTGTGGGTCCTCACCTGCACTCTTAAAATTCAGTTGTACTGCAGGCACAAACAAAAAGGGTCAATAATGGGCTTATTTACAAAGGGGAAAGTAAAAGGTATAACCCAGAGAAAGAGAGAGGATACACATTAACTAGAGCATCCTACCCACTCCACTGACTTGGAATGCCAATAACACACTGAAACCTCATCAAGAGCCAAGCGACCAGCCATGAGAGAGTGTCCATGAGAGACAGCGTGTCTAACATGGCTCCCTTATATACCCCCAAAAGTCCCAGAATGTCTGCTTAGCTCTGTCCTTGGGTCCTCACAGTTCTCTCCATGGTATTGCTGGGAGTTTTAGTTTCAGTGACTGGAGTAGGGGGTGGAGTCCAGAAAACTGGAGTAGGGGGTGGAGTCCACAAAATTCTGCAGAGTTCTTTCTGGACATCCTTCCCCCCTAACATTTTACCATCAGTTTCTAGCTTTATCATTAATAATGTTGCTACAAATTTTCACATTACATTTAGTTTGGTAAAATATATATACATTTCTGTGAAATGTATACGTACACCCAGGTTTTACTTGCCACGTAAGTTATATATGTGGGGAGGGCAGGTCTTTAGACTATTCATGGATGTTAGCAAAAATCCAGTTGAAATCAGTGGGGAATCAAGTATTTCTGGGTTGAAAAGGAAGATGTTATGGAGGTCTTTCCTCAACTGGCCACCCTGTTGTGCTTTGGAATCTCTAATTCTGAGAATGCAGACATTATATCAACTTTGTTGTTTAAGATGATCTAAGGGAAGTGATTGCACTCATGGGCCTGCTGGGGGTCAAATGGGTGGCTGTAAGTCATTTTAACAAGCATTGTAAGTAGGGAAAGTGTGGACATTTATTAAGGTTTACTTTATCATATTTTTTTATTTTTAAGTTAGTCTTTCAATAAAGATGCTTGAAGGGGGGATTCTACAACACAATATGAAAACAATGATGTAAAGCAATAAAAAAAGTTTTTTAACAAAGTAAGAGATGCTTCAAAAAAAATGAAAGATTTTTTTTTCTTATTGGTAGCTGGTTATTTTTTTCCCTGAAAATGTAGAACCATATTTTCATATATCATTACCTTTACAAGTACAATTTCATTTTCTCACAGAATTGTTAGGAAATAATTCTTCATTTTTTAAAAGTAATTCAGAATGTTCTTGAATTATATTTTTATTTGACCCTGTTTTGAAGTCAACTCTCAAGGTTGGGTGATATTTAGCAAAAGACACCATCTGGTTTATTTAAGTCATTCTGTAAAATTATTTATTTATACAAAAAATTAGTTTTACTTACATTTTTTGTTTAAAATGAGGAAATTTATGAGATAGTTTTTATTTCTCCAGCAAGTTGACATACAGCTTTAAAAGTTTCTTCTTGCTCAATGTACATAGTATTTATAATCTCCCATGACAGTGGAAAAACAGATTATTTACCCCTAAAGTTATATTTCCAAAAAATGTTTATTTTTAAACACTTATAGTATTAGTATGAACAGAGATTAATCTTCAAATAGGGATGCTGTGGAGTAAAGATAATAAAACTACAAAGGTATAATGACAGTGTTTCTTACTTTTATGCTCTGAAAACTAATCTTAAAAGAAGACATAAATGGAATATTAAACAATCTTATGATTTTTCAAAGAGGGAATAGACTACATTTTGATTAAGTTTGTTTTTTTTTTTTAATAAAACATTGCTTGCTGCAAAAATTCAGATGAGTTTGCATTAAAAGCAGATAACCTAGTTTACCCAGGAGCTTGAAATTTTAATTTGGTAGAAAGCAAGAGCTAGGCTAAATCAGAGTTGTGTTGAAATTTAAAAGTATAGCTGGATGGTATAATTCTAAATTTAATTTTAAATATTACCCAAGTGAGGAATTAAGACTTGTCCATTTTGTAAGTCTGGTGACAAATATCTCAAAGAACTAATAGTGAATACATACTTTTAAAATATTTTATATTGAATATATACTTAAAAATTAATAAAAGCTATCTAGAAAGAAGTTAAAAGGAAACCTATATATTTAAATAGTCAATCTAAAGATTTCTCATCCTAAGAAGTGAAAAATGTAGTTCAGAAGAACATTCTGGATCACTTTTAAAAAACACCAAGAACTAATCTCTAAGAATTCTATGTGCAAGTGAAACTGTAGTTCTTGTAAAAGCAGTGGTAAGTATGTGAAAATATGGTTCCACATTTTCACAGAAAAAAAAGTTACAATTAATAGATTCATCTAGTTAAGAAAATAATATTCTATTTAGAAAACAAGCATATTTTCTATGAGTTTTCTTGGAAGACAATGATAAAACTAACCTCCCATATATAAAAGTAGCCTGTAAATTCTGATGCATATTGAAGTAGTTGTGGTGCTGGCTTTGACCATACGCATATGAATTTAAAGACTAATTGATTGAATTTGTACTTTTCAGTAATCTTTGCTATTGCAGTTATTACTAAAATTAGTAACATATATAGTTTGTAATGTAACATTCAATCAAAATATGTCAGATCTTCATATCTGCCTATAATGTTACTTCTGACAGCCCAGATGTTGCACTGAGTGGGGAATCCCCACATGAGCACTGAGATTGTTTCCGTAACTACTGTAAGTAATGAGGCAATGAACTGGGGAGGGCAGATGTCTCTTTGAGATAACAGTTCTCTTTCTTTTAATTCTAAACCCCGAAGTGGGCTTGCTGGATCATACATATGGTAGTTCTGTTTTTAGCTTCTTGAGGCAATCGTGCTTTCCTAATTTACAATTCCACCAATAGTCTACAAGTGTTCCCTTTTCCTCATATCCTTGACGACACTCCTTCACTTTTCGGTGGTAGCCATTCTAATAAGTGTGAAGCTATATCTCATTGTGGGTTTGGTTTTCATTTTCCTGATGATTAGTGATGTGAAGCACATGTTCGTGTGAAATTCACGTTATTAGTGATCCTTCATTTTTCTTAACATATGTATTGATCATTCAATCTCCCTCTTACACTATTACGTCAGCATCTAAATTTCGATTGTTTTGTTTCATTTGTCTTGAGATATTCTTTGAATTTTGATTCCTTGACACAGGTTGTTCAATAACATGTTTAATTTTTGCAACTTTATGAATTTCCCAGTTTTTTTTTCTTGTAATTTATTTCTAGCTTCACGCTATTGTTGATCAGAAAAGATGTTTGATATGATTTTAGTTTGATATAATTGGAATTTATTAAGACATGCTTTGTGCCCTAGCATTATGTTAATCCTGTGGACTGTTTCATCCACACTTGAAGGTAGCGTGTGTTCTGTTTTGTTGGGTGGATGTTCTTTGAATGTCTGTTTTATCTGATCTAACATTTAGTTCAAGTCCATGCTTCCTTCCTGATTTATCTCTGGATGATCTGCACATAATTGGTAGTGCCGTCTCGCCATCCCTTACTGGTGTAGTATTGCTGCCTATGCCTCGGACAGTTGACATTGGTTCTCAGGTGGACCTGTGTAGTTTTTTTTATTAAGTCACTTCCATGTGCTTTGCGTTTCTTGATGATTCCTCCTAGGTTCTTTCCTTGGGTTGTTTATTATTGGGATTTAAAAAAAATTTTTTTTTTTCTCTTTCTCTTTCTAGATATTTTAGAAAACCCACCAGAAAGGCAATTCTAGCAATACTCATGTGAAGTCACTTTGCATAGATTCTAGAATTATTCTTAACATATTTTTTGATGTAATTGTTTTGAAAATGTAATAGTTACACTCCCATTCTTTTTTTGTCATTGCAATATGAAAACAATTTATGGTAAGTTATTCCCATCATTTTTACAGTCAATTATTGTGATTTTCTATAGATTCAATTATAGATAAGTTCAAGTCTAGATACACAGTGACTTTCCTATAACCTTGAAACTTGATTTAAAAGAAGTCCTGATCCCAGCTTGCTTTGTAGTCTTTTGCCTTTTTCACAAGAGCGTCGTGAGCCACACGGCGCATGCTCCTCCTGAGCAGTGTAACACTGTTAGCTTTCTGCAAAATTAATAAGTGAATCAAAGGCTGAGTCAGATATCCCAAATGTTTTTTTTTTAACTCCAGAAAGTCATCATACTCTGTTGCTATGAGTGTTCTTTGATTTTTCACACCACTGATACGACGCTTTATTAGCATAATAGACCATAGTCAATACCTTCTGAGTTTTTAATCTTTATTTTTTTCCTGGCATAGTTTGTGAAGTAGATAGAAAGCTGTGGTCATTACTTTGCCATCCTCTCCTCCTTCTCTCCTACCATCTATCAACAATGCCAAGTAAAATTTGGTCTTATTTATATTCTTGTAACTTGAAACCAAAAATGTTTCTGACTTCATTATCATCCTCATGAAAACACTCACCTTCTTCTCGGATGTTAATATTTAAGGCATGGCGATAGTACCAACCCTTCTGCCAGTTCTCCACATCCTTCTCCTTTGTGTGGTCTAATTCAGTGCCTCCTTGTTATTCTCAATTGCATTGTCCTCTATCATGCAGAAAAAGGAAGATATTGGTCTTAAAAGTGTCTTTCTTGACATGGAATCAACCCAAATGCCCAAAAGTAGATGACTGGATTAAAAAGATGTGGTACACATCTGGAATATTACTCAGCATTCAAAAAGATAAACACATACCTTTTGCTGGAAGGGATCATGCTTAATGAAATAAGCCAGAAAGAAAAGGAAAAATACTGGGTGGTTTCACTCATAGCAGGACTATAAAGAACCAGAGGAGAAAATAATAATAATAATAATGAACAACTATATCACAGAGACAATTTATGGGTCTGTGGTGGGGAATGGGATAAAAAATGGGGGGCAGGAAAGTGCACTACTGGACTATGGTGGTGGCACCGGGTGATTTGGTGATGGGAAGCCCATGGGGATTACAACTGAGATGGAAAAAGGCACAAAATGTTGTAAAAATAAGCTATTATATTATTTAAAAAAAAAAATCTTTCTCAGTCTGTACACCAGCCCCTCAGTCCACAGATCCTCTCTTCTTCTTTGCTCTTGATATCAGGTTTCTTCAAGAAATATGGTGCTCACTGCCTCCATTTCCTCATTTCCTGCTTCCTTTTTCAGCCCAATCTATTTCCGTTACTTTTTCATGCTATGAAACTTCTTGCAAGATCAGTTACTCCAATCTGGATTTATATAGTCTCCCTTCCTTACAATATTCTCCAGTTTTGATGAAACTGGAATTCTCCTAATTTTCTTACTTTCACGTTATCATCTTTGGATGTTTGTAATGTACTCACTCCAGATTCTTTCCTTAGACAATCCAACTCAAATTAAAGCTTAGAAACCACTGTTTTATACCACCTTTGTAACACTGATTTGCAAATGTAAATTTAATTTCAGGTGATTTGCTTCTTTATTTTCATTGTATTTATTTCTGATATTTTAATGTTTTATTTCACACTTTTTACACTTTTATACAGAGTTCCAGGATATTTTGTCAGCCTTTCCTTTCCCTTCATCTTTTCTTCTACATATCATTCTTACCTCTTATGCTTCTGTGATTCTTGTTCATTTTGACAAATGACTGTTCATGCTTTCTAGTAGCTGTTAGAAAACTGGACTACAGACTCTTTCTTTACATGTGTTTTGGTTGGCCTGCAAAATATTTTCAAAATTTGAATTGGTTGTCAACGTTATAAATTCAAGAGGTTTCACATGAAATTTGGACTTCTAATTTTCCTTAAAACATGCTATCCAGCAACACTAAGCCATCTTCCCTCATGACAAGTTGCTGGAGCTGACTGATTATTGCTTGTATTAAGTTATAAAAGAATTCACAGTTTTTCAAAGAATCATGAGATCACATTTTCTGTTCTTAGTGCCATTAGATTAGTAATAATATTAAGCAGCCAGTTTTTTGTTTGTTTGTTTAAGCCCTTGTATTTGGAAATTTAGATTTATGCTTTTCAATAAGTTATAGTTCAAGAAGAAATCACTATTAAATTTGATATATTTACGACTGTTATATAATGAAAGTATAACTCTTGAAACGGTGTGAAACGTCTCTAATTTGGTGTCTGCACTGGAATGTGCAGAGCCATTACCTCAAAAATCTAGATAAGGTGAGCAAAGTAAAGATGATGAAAAGAGGAAACAGCAAAAAGCAGAAACCAATAAAATTGGAAACATAACACAGAGTATCAGCAAAATCTTGAAAAAGTTAATAAATGATAGAGGTCTCTGTTAGACAGGCCAAGAAGACAAAAGACTAAAAGGAAAATAAATTAAAGAATGTTACGGAAAAATCCATAACCAGAAATGAATACATGCAGAATTGCTATTTTTGGCTCATATGTTTCATGTTTACCTGATTCCTTTAGGTATTTAAATACTGCTGCAGCGTTTTGGTTACTGATTTTTTATTTTTTTTTTTTGAGGTGAAATTCACATAACATAAAATCAATCATTGTAGAGTGAAAAATTCAATGACATTTAATACATTCAGAATGTTGTGCAGCCGCCACCTTTATCTGGTTCCAGAACATTTTCATCACCCCCTAATCAAACTCTGCCCTTGTTCAGCAAGTCAGCCCACACCCCCACCCTCACCCTCCCACCCAGATCTGCACCACTACCAGTCTGCTTTCTGTCTGTGTGGATTTACCTATTCTGGATATGTCATATGATGGAGTCATACAACATGTTGTGCCTGACTTCTGTCACCTAGCAACTTATTATCCAGGTCATCCACACTGTAGTGCTTATCTTTGCTCATTCCTCTCTATGGCAGAATAATATTCCTTTGTGTGTATAACATAATTTGTTTGGGTTTTCAGCTGTAGATGAACAGTGGGTGTCCACTTTTTGCTATTGTGACTGTCACTGCAAACATATACATGACTTGGTTTGAGTCCCTGTTATCTGTTCTTTGAATGTCTGCTTAAGAGTGGAATTGCAGGGAAAGCTCTTTATTCTTGTACTTGACTTCTTTTATTGGTCTTCCAAATGATATTCTGGCAGGACACACACATTTCCCTCTTTTCACCGGTTACAGCAGCTGCTATGGCCTGTACAAGGACAATGGTCCCCAAGACATATGTAAAGGGCCCGAGGTGATCAGAGCAGTAGTTTCTAGAGGAGTAGGCTTTTCAGCCAAACCACTGAATAAACGACATCTGAAATACTGGGCACCACAGTTTTCATGATAATTTCTCACAGTTATATTGACTGTGAGAAATTATTATATTAGCCATCAGATACTTTAGTTTCTGCATAAGTACTGAAAAAAATACATTTCATCAGTAATAATTTGCATAAGCCAAATATCAATATGGTCTTAAATTGAGTGGTAGGATTTTTTCTGATGGTGACCCTCAGGTCTATTTTTAATACAGTAGTTTGTATACTCCAAATATTTATTCTTCTGTGTAGTACAATTCACCCAGCGAACTGGAAGAGAAGCTAGTGCATAGAGATGGAGAGTGCTGAGTCTATACAAAAAAGACCTGGGAAGGTAAACCCTGCTGGTCTGGAAAGTGAAGGATACTGGTGGTCAAGACAGAGGATCCTCATTTTTCCCCAAAGTAGGGGAAGAAGGGTGTACTTTTCCCCATAGGGGAATAGAGTGGTTGCAGAAATGGTAACTGTGGTAGTTGATAAAAATGGCATTGGAAGGAGAATTATGCTTTTGAATATTTCTCTGCAATTATCTAGGTTTGGAAGAAAGGACGGAAAGTGAACTGGTAGAGAAGAAAGAATTTCCCTACCAGAAGGACTGAAATGTTTTAGGGACATGAATCTCATAATGTGTTAATGTCCAAGCATGAGGTTAGAGTAAGGCGAGCAGGCTTGATTTTTTTAGCGGAAAGATTTTTGTCAAAATATAATAAAAATAGATAAGCAAATGTCAAACATTTCCATTTCCTTAAAACAAAAACATGCTTTTATTCCTTACTAAAATTTCCTTTATTCCGCCTAAAATACAATCCCTGAACTTTGATGTCATGAAACATAACAGAGGAATTTTAAAATTGGTGACTCGGTTAAATTTTAAATCCTCTAATTTTTTTATTACTTGATATAAAATTTATTCATTTTAGGTGTGACATATACAAATGTCAAGGATCTTTGAAGAAACTCAGTAATTTAAACCATATATCTCTATTCTTAGTGAAAAATGAAAACACTCTGGAGAAGGTTTTATGTAAACTAGGTCTGGAAATGGTCTGTAGTGAAAAGACCTAATGGCCTTTTGATGTCTGATTCTTTGGTTTAGCTTTTTCCTTTTAAATGGGTGCTATGTGATTATAATTGGAAACATTTCAAGTTCTGTACTTGGCAAGTTAATTGTAAGCTTGCCCTATACACTAATCGCACTGTTTAAAATTATTACTAAGGAGATTCCTCTTGTTAATAGAGAAAGTTCCAGTTCATCATAAAAGTTATAGAATATCCATAATGTCATTCATTCTGCAGGTAGTGTCTATAATGTGAACATATATTTATTATATACTTAAAATGTTTTATGTTAATAATTATTTAAGCAATTAATAGGAATATAGTAATTTACGTTTCTTATTGCTCAGATAATTATATTTTAGTTGGAAATTATGGATAAATTCTTCGAAGGCACTACTGTAAAGCTGTTTTTTTTGTTAAGTGATTTCAAATGTATTCTGTTTTGCACTGATCCATATGTCTTATCTTGAGAAAAGTTATCCGTACATTTTAAAAAGTGTCTAAAGACCCTGAATATGATTTTCTTCTCAAAAATAGCTTTCTTAAGTATCAATGGTGGTGGTGGGGACCCATCTGTTCTCTTTTCTGCACTCTGCTTGAGCATCTGAAACCATTTTAAGTGGAGAGCAGTCAAAGTTTCCAGTTTATTGTGAGCATTCTTTAGCCCAGCGAGCATGCTGACATACCCTCGCTCTGCGACGCGTGGTGCAAAGCTTGAAGAGAGGACAGAAAGATGTGGTGATCTTGTTTCAAGTTGAAAAGGGAATTTCTATCCTATTAAGTATTCCTTTATAGATACATCTTCACAGAACTCTGCATTTCTTTTTACAAGAACTTTCCATGAATGTCTGTACAATATGAGGATCATGAGACCTCTTGTTGATGTAAACATTTATGCCACTATTTCACACAATAGATTTAATTTATAACATGCCATCTTTCAGTTTTGGATGCTTAGTTCAAGAATTGAGTTGGAAAAATTTTTCTATTTTTTTTTTTGCAACTTATAAACTTTGTGAGTTTTACGGCCATCAACATTTCCTTTAGCTATGAAATATGGCAAAATAAATATAATCCTGGTGGAGAGCTGAATAAGCTAATAAAATATAGCAATACTTTAATGTTTCATAGTTAAGAAAACAGTTTTAATATATATTCTTTCTCGCTTTTTTCTGCTTACCCATGTAATAATTTTAGTTTTTTGTTTTTTTTTTTTTAAGTTGAGGCAGCATTGTTTTGCCATACTGTCTGGTTTAGAGCTAGAGAACCACACCCATCAGGTGTGTGTTATCACACCACACCCACCATGAAAGCACCCACATCTTCCACCATGTCCTCAAGCTGGTTGGTTGTTGTGATCTACATTTTAAAGGGAGAAACTGAGACTCACAGAGAAAAGCAGCTCAACCACAGCTAATATGTGGCCGAGCTGGGACTTAGACTCAGATCTCCGGACTCCTAATTGAATGCTCTTTGCACGATAGGATGCAGACTTTTACCTTCATGCTTTTAAAATGACTTGATCCAAGTGATTCATTGACAGCAGTGTATCCTCTTGATGGATTTATCATTTCTGACTGCTTCCTTCGCTCCCTCGTGTGAGAACGTGCTCTGCCACAGCTTCAGACATCAAGCCCTCTGCATAGGACCCCTCCTTTCGCGGCTAAGCTTATTGAGTCTGGGCTGGACAGGTGATCCAAAGGCACAGATTCATTCTACTGTACAGAATTCAAGGTCATGTAGCTGATAAGTGGAGGTGCCAGGGGTTGAATTGTGGGTACTTGACTCACGCTCCTATTCTTCCCCACTGTGTTGTCCTGCTTTGTCCCTCCTCCCACGTCGTGGGAATTTGAAACAGGAAAATCTGGAGAGTAAATCAATGCTGATGCTGAAATCCTGGGAAGTTACTGTGATGTAGAGAGAGAGAGAGAGAGAAAGACCTGGAGCTGAATCCTTTTGTGTTCTGTTTTGTCTTAAGTCTGAGAGCATTTGATCCAAATGTGTTCAGATTGACTTGCTTATTTCTTCCCTCCTTCATTGTGATTATGTTACCAATACATGTTTTTCTGTTTATATTTCACTTTGGGATTTTCCTCTCCTAATTTTATTTCTAATTTGTTGAATAAATGGAACATTAACATAGTTCCAAAAACATAAAGGTCCTTCAGAAATTGGATCATTCACTGCCATTCCTTCTGTCCTTTCCATCCCCACCTTCCTGTAGAAACGTGACCCCTCCATCTCTGAGGAATCCTTTTTGTGTCTGTTTTTGCACAAATGAAGAGGTAGGTGTAGGTCTCGTAATTTTCCCTCTGTCTGACACTTTGCATCTTCCATTTATTGTGAACCAGAGGCCTCTCATTCTTTTGACATCAGCAGCTGTGTGCCAGTATGTGAGTGTCATAGTTTATGCAACTGCTGTCCTATTCTGCTTATTTCCAATTATCAAATGATTCTGTGATGAATAACCGAATAGAGATTTTTTTTTTGTTTAATTTGAAAAGTATATAGCCAGGTAATTTTTCAGATATGGGGAAGCTGGGTCAAAAGGTAAATGTCTTGGTAGTTTTGCAATGTTCTGCCAAATTTCCCCCATGAGAACTACACTGATTTGAATTTCTCCAAGCTACAAATTATAATGAATCTTGACCCACAGCCTCCAATACATTGTTGTTATTTTTTAATTTTATAAATCTGATAGGTTTTAATAGAGTTTTAATTTGCAGTTCTCATAATAAGTGAGACTAAATGTGGATTCACACATTTAAGGTCCATTGTAATAGCTTTATTGAGTTCTTTTTTAAAGATGTATTTATTTATGCATACAGAACTGGGGTACAGGCCAGAGGTGCAGGGGCAGTGAGAGGCTTCACCAGAGACAGAGTGGGAAGCAGAACAGGCAGACTGATGAAGTACACTGCTGAGGGGAGCAGCGGGCGGGTCAGGAGAGGTCTGCCACGCCATGTGGGTCACCTCTGGGGCCGGGAATCGAACAAACACATGCTGAAGTGGCTTTAGCCTCTTAGTGCTGTGCTTTAACCCCAAGAAATAGCTCCACCTCACACCACCCTAAATTGCACCAGATGATAACTCATGCCGATATATGCACCTGCTTGCCCACTTCTGAACTTCTGAACCTAATTCTAAATACATACGATTTATGCAGATTGGGGCTGCCCCTCCTCTGAGCTTCTTACTGCTCCAACCCATTTTGGGCTTGGAGTAATCTCTGTCATCCGGTGCTGTTCCCAATGCTGCTGCTCTGTGAGGAGGCACCTGCCTACCAAAAAGTTGTCTCTGAGAGCATACAGTCATTCCCCAAGAACCCTCATGCTTCGATAAAACCTGCCAACCCTTCAGTCTTCCCCATACACAGGTAACCCCCGACTCTATCACCATATTTTAATTTCTAGAATTTTAAATAAATGGCACAAATAGTACATAAACATGATCTATTTTCTTTCCGTTGCCATGAACTTGAGATTCATCCATATACTGTATAGTTTATTGCCTTTTGTTTTTGAGTACTATTTCACTGTAGGGACCTATTCTAATTTGGATATATATTCTATATGTATATTCTGTACATACAATATTCATATATTCTCTATATATTCTAATTTGGATATATTCTAATCTGATGATCATATACCTGTTAATGGATGCTTGGACTACTTCAGATAGAGCTTCTGAGAAGATTAGAGTTCAGGTGTTAGTGTGGACTTTTTTTTTTTTGTTGTTCTCTAAGATAATAACATAGATGTGAAGTATTTGAATTCTGTGGTAAATATGTTTAATATTTTTTTCTGCTTAAAATTATTTTAATTATTCTTTTTTCTTTCTTTCTTTTTTAATTGAGGTAATTTTGGTTTGCAATATTATATTTGATCTCAGAAAATAGATTTACGCCTCCTGCTATGTATGTCGCTATGCACACCACCACTAGAGCACCCATCGACCTTTACTGTAGACTATGGGGACCACTTCACCTTTTGTTTCCACTTTTATTCATCTGCTTCAGGAACCAGCTTTTGGCTTCATTGATTTTAATCTAATATTTCCTGTTTCTGTTTTACTGATTTCTGTTCTGTTCCTATTATTTCCTTTTTTCTACATATTTTGTATTTAATTTATCCTCTCTTAGTTTATTAAGGTTAAAGCTCGTGCCAATGATTTGAAGCTCATATATGATCTCCTAGTACATGGAATTTAATAAACTTCTCTTACATGCAACTTTGGCAGCATCTCTATAATTTTGATGTTTTATGTTAATTTTCATTAAGTTCAAAACACTTTTCGAATAATTCATCTTATTCCCTATTTGACCAATGGCTTATATATACCAATAGAAAATTAGATGTAGTTTCCAGATATTTGGGTGCTCCCTAGAGATCACTTTTAATGTATTTTTAAGTTATTTCTACTCTGATCACACATTGTGTGATTTTGAATTCTTTGAAATTTATTGAGAATTGTGTTATGTTTCAGAACATAGCATGTTCTGGTAAGTTTTCATGCACGCTTAGAATAAGTGTGTTCTACTGTGGTTGGGTAAATCTTCTACAAGTGTCCTTTAGGTCATGCTGAGTGAGAGCATTATTCACTCTGCCATCCTGTCTGTCTGCTTCTCCTGTTTATTGTTGTTTTCTGACATTTTTCTTCCTTTGACCTTTGTTCTAATTTTGCCATATATTTTACTTTTCCATTATAACCCCCAAAATACATTAAATTATTTTTGAAGAAACTTAAAAACACCATATATTTACTATAGTTATCATTTATAGTAATTTGATCTCTATATATTTGCATATTTCTTTCAATGTAATTATCCTTCACTGAAACACTTCCTTCTTTCCTACCTTCTCCCTACTTAGCTTTCTTCTGTCTTGCTGATGAATTCTTTAAACATTTATGTCTGAAGAGTATTTTGAAAGATACTTGATATACTGACTATAAAATCCTAAATTGAGATTTTTTTTTCTCCCAGTAATTTAAGTGTAGCTTCATTGTGTTTTTGCTTGCCAGAAAGCCCACTGCCAACCTAATTTCTTTTCCTCTTTAACTTGTCCTATTTTGTTTTCATGCTTTCAAATGTCTTTTTCTTTGTTGCTGGTTTTGAGACTAGATTATGCTATGCTTTGGTGTAGTTTTCTTCTTGCACTTGGAGTTCTTTGCTTCGTATCTGTAGAGTTACAATTTTCATTAATTTGAAATCAGATTTTCAAAATATGCAGAAACTTATTTGTATCAAAAGGACAATAACAACAATGTTATCATTTCTTCAAATATTTTTCTGCTCCAGTCTCTTTTCCTGAAGGATTCTAAATATGCTTATATTATGAAAGTTGTCACTGATGCTTCCTTTTTGTTATTCTGGTTTCCTAACTGTGTTTTCCTTTGGTTAGTTTCTACAGCTACATCTTCAAGTTCAGTAGCATTTTCTGTAGCAATGCATAACCTGCCCCAACCCCATCCACTAATTTTGCATCTTACACATTGCAGTTTCTCTACAAAACTACAAACAATTCTATATCCCTTGAATGAAATACAGTCTTCCCATTTCACAGCTTCTCCACTTGTTATTTCTGCTGGAATGCATTTACCCTGTATTTTCTTTTACCAAATTCACCTCATCCTTCATGTAACTTTAATATCACTTTCTGACACCCTGATTGCTAGGTAAAATTTTTCCTGCTATACAAATTTTTAATATCCTATCCTATCCTCTTTTATTTGTTGTTTTGAATTTTCATTATTTTATTAGTATTAATTCAGTGTTTTGTTCTCTCTACTACATTGAAAATGCCCTTGAACAGGAACCAGGTGTAACTAAGTCAGTGATTTTTCTCAACATTTAGCAGGTGCCTTGCAAATAATGAGTACTTGAAGAATTAGTGGATACCAGGTGGTAGCAAATCAACAAATTATTGAACTTGTTAAGCACTTGTAATATAATAACTGGAGCCTTTGGAAAAGGTTAATATAAGGTTGGAAGAAGTGGTCAATGAAATATGGATGCTATATTTATAAGATAGATTGGTGTCTGAAAACCAACAGAAATTCAAGTAACACACTTTTATATACTTATCAATGGGGTGTATACTTTTCATAACTAGTAAAACTGGTTATATATTTTATTAAAAAATACTATTTTAGGAGAAATGTGGCCTCACCATAGTCATATTCCTCTTAAAAGAATTTTATTAGCTTACAAACTGTATATGATTCCAAGGTATATTATGTTACTGCCCCACACCATAGTCCTCCACCATAGTCCACTGTCTGCTACCCACTTTGCTCACACCCCATAGCTTCAATTTTATGTCAGACTGCTAGGATTTGTTATTGCTGTAGATTCCACATATAAGTGAATGCATCTGGCCTTTATCTTTTTTCTTTGGAGTATTTCACTTAATACTATTTCCTTCATTTTCATCCAAGTTGTTGCAAATGGCAAGATTTCATCTCTCTCTTTTTTTTAAGGTTTATTTATTTTAAGCATAAAGAACTGGGATACACGGGCCCTCCCTGGTGGCGCAGCGGGTTAAAGCACTGCACTAAGAAGCTTAAGCCACTTCCGCATGAGTTCGATCCCCGCCTGCCCCGGAGGAGATCCACATGGCGTGGCAGACCTCTCCTGACCCGCCCGCTGCTCCCCGCAGCAGTGTACTTCGTAGATCTGCCTGTTCTGCTCCCCACTCTGTCTCTGGTGAATCCTCTCACCCTCCACATCTCTGGCCTGTACTCAGGAGAGGTCTGCCACGCCATGTGGGTCACCTCCAGGGCAGGGGATTCAACTCTGCTGAAGTGGCCCCAACCTCTTAGTACTGTGCTTTAACCCGCTGTGCCAGCAGGGAGGGCCTCATCTCTTTTTTAAAATTTATTTTATATTTGTGTAGCATTCCATTATGTATCTATGCCACATCTTCTTAATCTACTCACCTGTCCTTGGGAACTTAGGCTATTTCCATAACTTGACTATAGCAAAGATGCTGTAACAAAAATAGGATTGCATATAGCCCTTTGACTTAGTCTTTTTGCATCTTTAGGTAGTGTATAATTACTCAGTGGCATGGTAGGTCTATTTTTACTAGTTTGAAAAATCACCATATTGTTTTCTATAGGGTTTGAACCAATGCACATTAATACCAACTGTGTAAGAAGGTTCCTTTTTTCTCCACATCTTTACCAGCACTTGTTTCTAATTTTATTTTTAATATGGGTCATTCTCATATTAGGTGATTTGCTAATGGAGACTTTCTCACTTTCATGGGAAGTATAATACTAATAAGAACAATAAAATATATTTTACAAGTATCAAATAAATGTTTTAAAAACACATATATTTTATATACATGTAATGAACATAGTATGTGTAACATTTTATGCCTCTTAAGGATTCCCATGATTATTTTGCCAAAATGATAAAATTTATTACTCTAGTCATTCTTTCTTCATAGTTTATTCATATTACTGTGTAGCTTTTATCACACTGAAAATGGTAGTAGAGTGTATTTTCTTTCCCTATTGGAAGCAGAGAGTATGTCTTGATTATTTCTGTATTTTAGCACCAACCACAGATCCTGGCTTATCATAGGTACTAAGAAAGCTTGATAAACCTTTCAGCTTTCATATGTTCTCAGAGGGATTTGAAAAAAAAAAAAGTGTGATATGCAAATAGTGTTACATAAGGAAAAACTATAGCAAGGACCAAGTTGTAGGTTCAACAAATGAACATCAAATGATGATTTAGTTAAAAATATAAATTTTTTATAAGATTTAAAGACCTAACATGATGTAGTAGAAATACTATGGACTTTGAAGTCAGATGGATTGGTTTAATTCCTTGGTCTGCCATATACTAGATATATTTGAGCAATTACTTAACTCTTCTGAACATCATTCTTACCAAAAATTAAATAATAGCCTTTAGAGTTATAAAATTGAAATGAGATATTAAGCGAACTGCTCTACACTAATGAACAAGAGTAGACAGTAAGTGTTCCTCTGCTTCATTTGCCAATAAATCTAAAAATTTATATGATGATTGATAACAGCATTTATCACTAAAAGCTGGGAAATACTATTTTAAAGGTATTTTATGTAATTTAGAATAATTAATTTTATGCAGGAAAACTTCTATCAGTGATAAATTTATATTTATATTTGGCAAATAAAGAGAAAATTGCCTACTTAAAATTTGGTTTGTATGCATAGTGATGCATGTAAGTGAGAATATTTTCTAGCTACTTTGAAATATTGAACCGCCCAGGGACAAGGCATGGATGATGTTTTGAAGGAAATAAATATTTCAGCTTCACATTTCAGCCTTTCTTCTTTATTCCTTTGATCTGGCTTTGGTTTACTTATCATTCTGCTTGAATGGCTTCACACTGCCTTTTTCCTCTCCCTAGCAACAAGAAGTAGTCCTGCACCTATTTCAAAATATTAGGCTTTGTCATTTTACAGGAGGAACATGCATTTCTTTGCTATTTACTGATATAACCCTCCTTCTAAAATAAGGTGCATTGGTGGGTATGTGTGCAGTTTGGTATGTACAATGTGTAATTTATACTTGGAACTTTTAATCAATAGTTTCTTAAATATAGAAAACATAAAAGGAAACAACATTAGATCTGGAATTTATTTTGACATTAAAAGAATTTAAAGGTTTTAAAGGAATTTTTCTTCACTGTAAATGTTGGCTGTTTTATCTTTAAGAATTATTTTCTCAAGCTTTTCCTCTTTACCATACAGATGTGAATTTCTTTTCTGTTTCTTGAGATAGATTTATTTATAGATACATATCCTAGTCAGAAGTTCATTTAGCACATTAATATGCAAAACTTTAACTTTTGGAACATTTCATTAAATTGACCTATATTGTTTTATTTTATACACAAATATGGTTATCTGAGATTGATATTCTTTACATAATCTCACTGCCTCTTTCCATTTTTTGTATTTCTATTGTGCTTACAAGTTGCCACACATGCTTGATTACTTTCCTTGCATTTTCTTTTCCACTTAATCAGTTTGTAGGTTCTCTGACAACCCACATTTTTTTCACTTGTTGCAAGTTTTCTGCAGTATTTGACTGAGTAGAGCTCCGTACCATGCTTGTCTCAGACTGGAACTGAGAATGAATCTGGAAGATTGAGGCCAGGATGAGTTTTTTTTTTGAATCTTGACTCAAATCCAGTAATGTCAAAAGATTTATGGGGCTTCCCAGCTGAAATCCTTATCTTCTTGAGATTTTTGGATGGTTGAAGATTGCTCATTATATCCAAAACTAACAAGCTTCAACCAGTCAGGTTTCTTGGAGACTGGAGTATTAAGCCCGAGGATATAGTTCTGTGGGTAAACCTAAATCATTGACAATTAAAGATGCTTGTCAGAAGTCTTTTAAAAATGATGTTACCATACCTCTTTTGAACATTTTTCTTAGTAGCAAGAAGAAAATATCTAGCAGTTTGGTCCTGGATCATTATAGTTCTGTTGAATTTTATTGTGTGTTTGTCTGCAGTGATATCATTGCTGTTTTATTTGAGTCAGACTCACACTGCATGTACGTTTGACACTAAGGACTGCTGGCTCTCCGTGTTCAACATTTATGGTTGTGGCATTAAGCCCACTTGCCTTTGAGAGGTCACTAAGAAGGTTGTACTAGTTCATATAGTAGAATGGAGATTCTTACAGAAGGGCTCTGTTAGCAACATACCCAGCCTCTTGATTAAATGGAGTGCGATCCTTCCATTTGTTTTTCAAAACACTTGAAAACCTTTTTTTTTTAAAAAAATAATATTTGCTGCTTGTCTTTTTTTCCTTTTTTGATGGGGTCCTCTTACAAAAATAGTTTTCTCATCTAATTTTGTTCCTTAGTATAATAG
>NW_004567139.1:2951683-2972561 GCF_000260355.1 Condylura cristata
AAGTACACTGCTGAGGGGAGCAGCGGGCGGGCCAGGAGAGGTCTGCCACACCATGTGGTCACCTCCGGGGCAGGCGGGAATCGAACTCAACGTGGGAGCGGCTTTAGCTCCTCAGTGCTGTGCTTTAACCTGCTGCGCCACCAGGGAGGGCCTCATAAAACGTTTTAATGATGATTCTGCTGCAAGCTCAAAACATTATGTCCCTTTAGGTGGAGGAAGCCTGGAGAAAATCTTCTACTGTGGACATTAAACATGGTTTTGTTATTTATCCTAAGAAATATTCTTATGACTGTCCAAGATATTACAAAACATGCACTTGCATTTTTTTTATTGATGATAATGAGAATTTTAAAGATCTACTCTTTTAACATAGAGTACATTGTATTATACTGGACTATGTATGATACTATACTGTACATCCCCAAACTTACTCATTTACAACTGGAAGTTGTACTCTCTAAACACCTTTACCCATTTCATGCATCTTCTCCCAGATCCAACAAGTCAACTTCTGCCTGTCTTCTCTCTGTGCCTAAGTTATGATGTTTAGAGTTTACAAAGAAGCGAGACCATACAGTGTTTCTTTCTCTGTCTAGCTTGTTAACTTTAGCTTGTTAATTTAGCATAATGTACTTAGGGTAAATCCATGTTATTGCAAATGGGAGACTTCCTTTTTTTTTTTTTTAGCTAATATTTCATTATGTGTGTATCTCTTATTTTCCTTTCTCTATTAATTTGTTGATGAATACCTTCTGTTGTTCCATGTTTTGACTGTTGAAACGAATGCAGCAATGTATATGAGGGTGCAGATATCTCTTTTAAGTAGTGATCTCAGTACCTTCAATTATACATTCAGAAGTGGAATTACTAGGACATATGGTAGTTTTCTTTCTATTTTTTTGAGGACCCTCCATAGTAGTTTCCTTAGTGATTGGATCAGTTTGTATTTCCATCAGCAATGTACAAGGACTCCCTTTTCTCTACTTCCTAGTCAACAGCTTTTATCTCTTGCCTTTTTGATAATAACTTTTCTAACAGGTTTGAGGTGATAATCTCATTACAGTTTGATTTGTATTCCCTACTGCTAAGCACGTTTTCATGTACTCATTGGCCACTTGACTATCCTCTTTTCTTGGAAAAATGCCCATTTTCATCCTTTGTCCACTTTTAGTTGGATTATCATTATTATTATTCTGTTATTGAGATTTATGAGTTCCTTCTGTATTTTGGACATTAACCTTTTATCAGATGTGATTTGTAAATTTGCATTCTTCATTTTCTTGATCGTTTATTTTGCTGTGCAGAATTTTCATTTTAATATAGTCTTTGTTGTTTATTTTTGTTTTTGATATTTATATCACATCTAAAAAATTGTTTCCCAGACCATGGTAAGATGTTTTCTCTATTTTCATCTAGATGTTTTATGTTTCTAAGCTTTAAGTTAATCTGTAATCCAGTTTGATAATTTTTTAGATTTAATGTAAATTTCATATATAAATTGGCCTATGAATATCCAGGCTTCCCAATACCATATACTGAAGAAACTATCATTTCCCCATTGAGTATTTTATACTCCTTTGCAAAATATTGATTATATATGCACCAGTTTATTTCTGGGTGTTCATTTCTATGTTACTGGTTTAGGACTTTTTCTAAATGCCAGCACTACACTGCTTTGATTATTATAGCTCTGTAATATAGTTTGAAGTCAGGAAGTGTAATACCTTCAATTTTGTTCGTATTTGTAAGGATATATTTCACTAAGCTGGGTCTTCTGTGGTTCCATATAAATTTTAGGATAGTGTGTTCTATTTCTGTGAAAAATATCCCTTTGAAATTTTGATAGATATTACATTGAATCTATACATGTATTTGTATATTTTGAACATTTTTATAATATTAATTCTTTTGATTTATGTCCACTGACTATTTTTCCATGTGTTGTCTTTTATAATCTCCTTCACTAAAGTTGACATATAAATCTCTTACCTCCTTTGTTAAATTTATTTCTAAGTAGTTTATTCTTTTTGATGCTACTATGAATGGGATTATTCTTTTTCTCTTGCAGGTGATTTGTTGTTAGTACCTAGAAACACAACTGATTTTAGTGTGTTGATTTTGTATCCTGCAGCGTGACGGAATATTTTATTAATTTCTAACAGTTTGGGTGGAGTCTTTAGAATTTTCTATTTAAAATTCTACAAAGACACTTTTGGATTTTCCTTTCAAAACTGGATGGTTTTATTCCTTTTTCTTGTCTAATTGCTTGGCTAGGGCTTCTAGTACAGTGTTGAATGAAAGTCTTACTCTTGACCTTAGAAGAAAAGCTTTCAGTTTTTCATGATGAGTATGATATTAGCTGTGGGCTTGTCACATATGACTCTTTTTATATTATGGTGTGTACCCTCTATACCCAGCTTGCTGGAAGTTTTTTTTTTTCCCCATGAATGAATGACATATTTTGTCAAATGCTTTTTTGTATTTTAGAAATGATCATGTTATTTTTATGTTTTAATCATATTAATGTGTAACATCTATTATTGATTGCATTTATTGAACCATTCATGTACCTCAGGGATGAATTTCACTTGATCATGGTGTGTGACCCTTTATATTGTTTATTTGACAATTGATAAATTGTTCATTAATATTTATGAAAATATAGAACTTAGTTTTCTTGTGGCATCCTTATTTGACTTTGGTATCGGGTTAACTGTTGTCTCATAAAATGAGTTTGAAATGTTTCCTCCTCTTCATTGTTTTTGGAAAAGTTTGAATATGATTGTAATGATTTGTCTTTGACTGTCAGAATTCACCAATCAATCTGGTCTTAGTTTATTCTGTGTTGGAAGTTTTGCCATTGTTGATTCAGTTGCCTTACTGGCAAGTTGCTAGTTGTACTTTTCTACTGGAAAAATGTTGTTGACTGGACTTTCTGTTTAAGAGGAATCTCCATTGGTAGCCACACATAGGGAGGGCTACAGAATATGCTGTGCTATTGGCCAGAGGCTCCCTGTTCTGTTTCCCTCATTGGTTAGAGCATCAAGCTGTCCTTGGTGATTGGGTCGAGTCACTGGCTAGGTTCATATGAGATACACAGTGGATAGCTTGAATTGAGTCAAGTTATTTATCTGCAAAAACAAATGATTAAAATCATCCATATGGGCCCTCCCTGGTGGCACAGCGGGTTAAAGCACAGCACTAAGAAGCTAAAGCCACTTCCGCAAGAGTTTGATCCCTGCCTGCCAAGGAGGAGATCCACATGGCACGGCAGACCTCTCCTGACCTGCCCGCTGCTCCCCTCAGCAGTGTACTTGGTTGATCTGCCTGTTCTGCTCCCTGCTCTGTCTCTGGTGAATCCTCTCACCCTCCACATCTCTGGCCTGCATCCCAGTTCTGTACGAATAAATAAATAAATCTTTAAAAAAAAATCATCCATATGTATTGTTCAGATGAAATTAGCAAAATTCAGGACTTTCTACAATGCATCATTCCTAATGATAAAAAACAAAATTATTCGATATTGGAACAAACTGGAAAACATGACTTGTTCATTCTCAAGAGAAAATATAATCAATAGAAACTGCCTCAGGATTAAGTAAATACTAGAATTAGCAGATAAAAATTCTAAAGTAGTTGGTAGAATTTTGCTCCAGGTTAAAAAAATTGGTAACAATGAATGCATTCTAGGAAATCTCAACAAAAGAAGTTAAAAACACAATATTTGAAATTAAAATTCTTGGCTTACTATAAAACAGAATGAACTAGAAGAAGAGAGATCAATAGAAACTAGCCAATCCTCAGATTACTATGCTAAACAAAAGAGAGAGAGCTGCCAGGGCTCACAGGACAATAACAATGTAAAAAATACATATAACTTGAGTCACAGAAGTAAAGGGAAGAAGGTAATAGAGCAGGAAAGTATTTCAATTAATAAGAAAATTTCCAGTTTTCATGAAATCCATAAATATATGGAATCAAGTTCTACAAAGCCCAATCATGGTAAGTAGAAATCAAAACAAGCAACACTTGTTACTATCTGTCTTATTAAATTACCTGTGTAGGCATGACTAGATATGTATACTAATAGCTCACTGTGTTTTTTTTTTTGTTTTGTCTTCATTGTGGTTTTGAATTGCATTTTTTCTGATGATTAATGATACTGAGCTTCTTTTAGTGAACTTATTGGTCATTTGTGTATCTTCTTTGGAGAAACAGCTATTAAGATTCCTCACTATTTTCATTATTTATTTATTTATTTATTTTTAAAGATTAATTAATTAATTATTGCATACTGAACTGGGGTACAGGTCAGAGGTGCAGGGGCTGTGAAAGAATTCCCCAGAGTCAGAATGGGAAGTGGAATAGGCAGATTAATGAAATATACTGCTGAGGGGAGCAGCGGGAAGAGGAGAGGTCTGCCAAGCCATGTGGATCACATGGAGGATCGAACTTGCCCTGAAGCATCTGCCGCTAGCTTGCAGTGCTGCATCCTAACCCGTTGCTCCACTAGGGAGGGCCCCTTGCCATTTTTAAATTGTGGTGTGCATGTTTTTATATATACTCGATACAAGTTTCTTTCTTATTTTTTTTTAAAGATATGTTTATTCGTACAGAACTGGGGTACAGGCCAGAGATGCGGAGGGTGAGAGGATTCACTAGAGACAGAGTGGGGAGCAGAACAGGCAGTCGACGAAGTACACTGCTGAGGGGAGCAGCGGGCGGGTCAGGAGAGGTCTGCCACGCCATGTGGTCACCTCCGGGGCAGGCGGGGATCGAACTTATGCAGAAGTGGCTTAAGCTTCTTTGTGCTGTGCTTTAACCCGCTGCGCCACCAGGGAGGGCCATATACAAGTTTCTTTTAAAGGATTTGCCAAAATATTCTCCCATTCTGTGGCTTGTCTTATTTTTGTTGTTGAGATAACATTGGTTTATGCCATTATACATGACTTGGAGGATAGGATCACACTCTTGAGGTGCATATTACTCTTTAACACCACTTGTAGATGCTCCCCACAGCAGCAGCACGAGAGTTTTAAAACTTGTTGAAGTTCAATCGGCCTGTACTTTTGGTGTTCTATCTAAGAAGGTTTTATTTAGCACAAGTTCATAAAAACGTATGTCTGTATTTCTTCTTAGAGTTTTGTAGTTTTCGCTGTTACATTTGGTCTTGTGTTTGTGTGTATCTTCTAGGGAAGAATCCAGCTTTGTTCCCTTGCATGTGCATATCCAGTTGTTCCGGCACCATTGTTGTAATGACTGTTTTTCCCCGTTGGCATCCTTGCTAAAAATTAACTGATGATGAACGGAAAGATCTGTTTCTGGAAATGTACACCTACTCCATTGATTTGCATGTCTGTCCTATGCTAGCAACATATTGGTATGGTTACCAATGTAATGTAATAAATTTTGAAATCAGAAAACGTGATTTCTCAACATTGTCCTGCTCTTCAAGATTGCTTTGGTTCTGTGGGTTCCCTTGCATTTCCAGATGAATTTTAGCTTGTGAGTTTCCACAAAACACCAGCTAGGATTTTGATAGTAGCTGAATTAAATCTATACATTTATTTGAGTAGCATTGTCATCTTTCCAGTAACTAAAGCAAGACTAATTTCCATTTACTGTGTGTTTAATGGTCTTTCTGGCCTTGAAGTTTTGAGGTTTGTGTCCATAATATTTACCATGTAAAATATTTTTAAAAGAATTCAGCAGAGACCACTAGACTTGGCAGTCATGTGAAGAAGAGGTCAAAGTTTATTCATTTATCTTGTTTAGTGAAAGGTATTAATTTTAGTGCCTTTTAAGTCACAGTTCTGTCAATATTTTTGACTGACTTGCTCTTAATCAAGCATCCATCAACAGCCATGAACATAGGTGGTAGAACTGCTTGAAGGTCTTGTTTTCCATCCTAGCTGGAAAGGAATGGAGGCTCTTCTAGTTGTTTCTCAGACTTGTTTGAAGTGTCTTGTTTTGTTTTTCTTGGAGTTTCCAGTGGAGATGCCAAGCTGGCAGCAAATGAAGTTACTGTAATGTGAAACCTTATAAATATATGTTGGATCTCTGCCATCATTATCAAAAGTGCTGGTACACAAATGTGCAAAGAGAAGATTTTCAAATTAAGGTTGGCCTGGACATATAAATGTTAGCTTGTAAAGCTCAAGAAATACTAAACTGCACTCTATTAGTCCTATACATTTTATTGCCTTTGTGGAATAATCATGTACTTCAGTACATCCTTTAATCTGAGCTGGCTTGTGGTTATATAAGTGTGTTGCTTATTTTTTCTTTATCTTTTATATATGCAGGCAAGGAAAATCCACTGCATTTTATAAATAAATGCTGGAAACATATTTTCTTCCTACCTTTTTATCTTCTTGGAGGCCCAGCTTTAAGGCATTTGAGTGATATATTTTGTGCCAGTGCTGTAACTAGTTCTACTGAAAAAACAAATAGCCTTCAAAGTCACTTTCTCCCCTCCCCCTCCTTCTTACAGGACACAGTATTTGGAATCATTGTATAAAGGATTTTGCTGTAATAGAAAGCAGTAGTCTTCTCTCTTTTTCAAAGTCTCAAAGTTTTCACTCATCAATTTGATAGAAATTAAAATGGACTCTTTATTAAAATAATCATCTCTTTTTAAGTAGAGACATTTTATTTATATTGAGAAGGAAGACTCCTAAATACTAGTGCATCTCAATGCATTTGCCATGGATTAACTGGAAAGAAACATTGATTTACATGGAGTGAGGCTGTCTTGACATTTCACTTTATTACCAAATGAGTGCAGCAGGAATATTAGGACTGGGAACTAGTTGGCAGATTTCACACATCTCCCAGTACTTGTTGTTTAATATAAAATAATATTTACTATTTGTAGATCAGGGTAGAGATCATCAGTTAACAGCTATATCCCTTCTTGCATGGAGTTTTATCTTAGCAATCTTTTGATATGGTTTCTAACATATACCTAATAATGGCTAAAGTGACAACTTTGCTTTATGTGGCCATAAGTTAGTTATAAAATCAGTGAGCTGAACTTGGCAGGTAAGAATGAGATGACATCGATAAATTATTTGTCCCAGTGAATTGAAAGTGTTTATGTTAGCTAAATATCACTAAATATCACGTGTGAATTATTGAGCAAAAATGTAAAACAGTGGACTCATAACATAGAACAAGGTCAGTATTTTAGCCATCAGTCGTATATATTTATGAAAAAGTCATATATGTTTATGATCTGAATTGGTAAGATTTTTTTGACTAATCAATGGTACTTAATGCTTAATGATAGGATGTATGGATTTTAAATTTTTAAAATATTGTCCAGTGTAATTTCTAGTTATAGACAGACTGACCAAGCAAAGAAGAAGTTTGCAGAATTATAACCTAAATTGTGAAATAGTGTTCCCAAGTGCTCCTAGGAGACCTCAAAAATGAACAAATAGCACAGTGTGAACCGGTCACTGTAGTCCCTTAATGGCAGAGCAAAGCTCTTGCATTGCCTAACCAGCCTCCACAGTGGGGTCAGTATCCACTTACCACAACAGCCTTTTCCTCTGAGCCTGGTGGAAGAATTATTTCACTAGAGCTTTCTTGGCAGCCCCTTCAGGTCAGCGGGTCCATCACACCGAGCAGATGTCCATTCCCCATGTGTTCATGGCAGATGTCTATCATATTTGCAAACCTACGTCTAGGTCAGCTTCCCAATAGGATTTACATGGCTCTTCTCCCCTCATGTGCTGTTTTAATATTTTAATATGGAGTACTCAAATAAAATGCTCAGTGTCTATCAGGCTTACCATCCATACAGACACAAGGCTTCCTGCTTCTTGGGCAGAATAAGATTGGGAGACTGAAAATGTCCAATCAAATTAAAATTTCCTGTAACCATCAGAGCAGTCTTTGATGCAATAATAGCTCTGGAATCATTATGAATCCAGTTACAATTCACTGTTGTTATGGACTAATACTAACATTAAGGGTGGGGGGGGAATCACTAATATTAAGGCCTTCAAATTTGGCAACTTGTTAAGATTAAAGGTGGTTTATTTTAACCACATGTATGAAAAAGGAAGGTTAACCTGATATTCAGCTTGCTGTTAAATAGTCAACCAAAGTGGACAATTATAGAAAAGCTTTAAAAAAGCTCCAGAAGCCTGTACACGATGCCGTAAAATGCAGTGGTGGGAGCGTACATGTGGCTTGCAGCAGAGTCTGAAATGACTTCCTCCCTTGCAGGTCCGCAACGTATTGGTGCAGAGTATTTATATTGACCCAGTAGTAGTCACTGAAATGGTGGCCACAACCATTAGACAGAAACCTACAGGAAAAGGGGTGTGGTGGAGAAACGCTTTATCACAGGGGTGTATTGATTATTGCCAGTTTGAGGCAGCAAGCTGCATGAGTGCATATGAAGACATAGACACTAGTGTTACTGAAAATGAACAATAAAGGACAGCTGGAAACAGTGTATGCTTCTAGCTGCTTATTTGCAGATATGCCCAAACACAGGGGGGCGCTAAACTTACATATGCACTCTGCCACCTCTCTTTACAAAGGGCCAGGACAGTGCTGTTAAGATAGAAAGTAGACGTTTTTCTTGTTAGTCTTTTGGCCATGTAAGCTTTGGAAAAAGTTGTCAATTTGGGAAGAAAGAGTAGATATTTTGATGTTTTACATGACGTATGTATTTTTCTTAAAGCTTGGAAATTATTGTCTTGGAGGGGGTTTTTAGACTCAGATCTGAATAACTCTAATAAGTAAAAATGATCTTTTACCCTCATGTTAAAAAATAGTGACATCATGGTTTGAAAAATGTCTTCCCTGTTCCCAAAGCTCTGTTTCTATAGAATTTTATTTTCATGAAATCTCTCCATCCTCCAGTATCTTCAATAGTCCAGTTAATCGGATAACGTTTTGTAGATAAGTAAACCTTCCCAATAGGGAAAGTGAGCCAAAATAAACTTTCATGTGATGTTTCAGTGCATTTGGATTGCTATAAGATAACACTGCCCACTGATATCAACAAGAGAAATATGTTTCTCACAGTTCTGAAAGTTGGGACATCTAGGATCTGTTCTGGCCCCTCTATCTGGTTCACATTTGGCATCTTCTTGTGGTGTCCTCATATGGTAGACAGGACCAGGGACTCTCTGAAGCCTCTGTTACAAAAGCATTAATCTCACTTAGGACACATTCAAACCATAGAATTTAGCATCTGGGAAATCGGGGAAACATAACACAGTAGCAAACAGCAGGTGTTCTAGAAGCACACCAGAGCCCTGGCTTGACCTATTGTTCAGTGTGTATGTAGCCTTGTAAATACTCAGTAGGCCCAGTTTTCTGTTCAGTAAAACTCTAACACATGTGTATTGTGAGAAGAAATGAGAGAGGACATATATAAATAGTTCTCACAATGCCTAGCACCTAATCAGACTCAGCATTAGCCATTACTTTCATCATTTGTAAGCGCATGTCTTTATTTATTTTTATCAACATGCAAACATTTGTAGCTTTTGTGCTATATTATTTTAGTTTGAGGTATAAAAAAGTGAGATGGTTACTATATCTTTTCTGCAAGTCTACTAGAGGATGGGAGATTAATTTTGTTTTGTTGCTTTTCCCACCCTGTAGGTCAATTGCTATTAACATGCATACTACAGATATTTTGACTGGTACATTTTTAAAAGAAAGATTTGTTTGTTTATGCATGTAAAGAGCTGGGGTACAAGCCAGAGGTGTGGGAGGTGAGAGGATTCAACCGAGACAGAGTGAGGATCAGAACAAGTAGATGTACTGAAATACACTGCAGAGGGGAGCAGTGGACAGGTCAGAAGAGGTCTGCCACACCATGTGTGTTACCTCCCCAGCTGGGAATCGAACTCATGCTGCAGTGGCTGCAGATCACTTCATAGTAGTGTGCTTTAACCCATTGTGCCACCAGGGATGACCCAGTACATATATATATATATATATGTATATGTATATATATATGTATACATATACATATACATATGTATATGTATATATATATGTATATGTATATATATGTATACATATACATATATATATGTATATGTATATATATATATGTATATGTATATATTTTTTTAACAGAGATGTTTGTTCACTTACTATAAATTCACCATCTTAAAGTTAAAAATTCAGCAACTACTAGGTAATTCACAAGAATTTGCAATCATCACTGCTCCCTAATTCTAAATTTTCCTCACCAAGTAAAGAAACCCCATATCTACTAGCAGTCATTTCCCAACCTCCAGGAGCCCCAAATCTACTGTCTTTATGTACTTACCTATTCTAGATAATTTACATAATTGGAATACTCTAATATTGAAACCTGAATTTTATTGTACAGAGAGCTAAGTATTATTCTTTTTTTAAAAAAGATTTATTTATTTATGCATATAGAACTTGGGTACAGGCCAGAGGTGCAGGCCATTTGTGACCATTTCTTTCATGTAGCATAAAGTTTTTAAGGTTCATCCATGTTGTAGCATGGATCAGATTTTCATTCCTTTTTAAGTCTAAATAATATTCCATTGTACGGATACATGACATTTGATTTAGCCTTTCATTGGTTGATTGAGATACATGGTTTTAAATTTTTTTTAGGACAATCTTTGAAAGTACTTGTGCCCTTATCATAACAGATAGTATAGGTTTATTCCATTTTTTCCCCAAGATAGATATTAAATTGTCAACTTTTAATGAAATTTACATGAAGACAATTGAAACCTGAATTTTATTTTAGAGAGACTTAAGTATTATTCTTTTTTTTAAAAAAGATTTATTTATTTATGCATACAGAGCTGGGGTACAAGCCAGAGGTGGAGGGGTGGTAAGAGGATTCACCAGAGACAGTGTGGGGAGCAGACCTGGCTGACTGATGAAGTACGTTGCTGAGGGGAGCATTGGCGGTTCAGGAGAGGTCTGCCATGCCATGTGGGTCACCTCCTGGGCCAGGAATCGAACTAGTGCTGAAGTGGCTTTAGCTTCTTAGTGCTGTGCTTTAACCTATTGCGCCACCAGGGAGGGCCCTAAATATTATTCTTTAATTCAAATTTTTGAACTTTTTTATTTCTGATGAGTTCTTTAACTTCGAAACTTTTCTGAACTTTCCTAGAGAAAAAGAAGAACAACTCACTCGTGTGACTGAAGTTCAGAGGTTGCAGGCCCAACAGGCAGACGCTGCTCTGGAAGAGTTTAAGCGGCAGGTGGAACTGAACTCAGAGAAAGTGTATGCTGAAATGAAAGAGCAGGTGAGGATGCCACAACTCTCTCAGTAGGAAGCTGCACTCTGATCTTAAATATGATGATAGCATACTCACTTAAAAAAAATCTATTTCAAAATTAGCCATATAATTAGGTCAGGAATTCAAGATGAGAAAGAGATACTAGTCCTGGCAGAGGACACACACCTCCAACAGACCCTCAAAGCAAAATGTAGCCCCTGACAGTCAAGAATGCAAAGCTTAGTGAAGAGGGGTCAGCTGATCTTTGACAAAAATTCCAGATACTTGTGCTCAAATATTTAAAATATGGACATTATATACATGTAGTGATTGTGCCAGCTTAGCTCAATTATTGACCTTTCAGTGTGTCTTTATGTTGTTCATTTGAGACTCTGGGGTGAAAGGTGATATAGCACTTCTGTTTTAGTAATTGCAGCTTAAAATATCCAAAGTCGATGATTACTGAAAGTTTCTTTCCATCTAATGAGATAGTCTGGTAATACCTCGTTGTGTATCAATAGAAATATTCCACTGTGGCATGTGGCCCCTTGATACAGAATCTGGGTTTCTGTAGAATGAAGCCCTTTTCCAAATACAAGAGTTGAAGACTTGCCCCTGGGAGTAAAGTGAGTGGATGAGTAAAACGATCTTATGTGGGAGCATTTTCTTATAGGAGTTTCATCTAGATGAAAGTGTCACTGGAGGAATTGGGACTTCTCGGTTGCATATAGTATCTCTTTATGGAATGTGTCAACCATTTCTGGACAATAATGTTGACATTATTTGAGGTGGCAGGTCGGAGGTCTGTTTTCTGATGTATTTGGGTGCATAGCTGAGCCAACCAAGGAGAGATTGAATGATTTAGTGAGAAACTAGGGATTAAACCAAAGACTCTATTCAGCAACCAAAAATCTTAATCTTTTTGCAGCTTGACTCACTGCTGGCCTATATTTCCCCTTTTTTCCAGCAAACTTTTCTTGGGGGTTATGTTATTGAGGAATGAGCTAAGATGAACTATGTGGAAGTGTTGTTTAATAACATAGTGCACTAGAAATCTAAAGATCAGCAAATTTAAAATTCCAACTCATTATGACTTTTAAAAGAGATTGTACAATTATCAAAATACACATGATCAAATTTTACTATACCATATGATGGGTTGAGGAAGCTATTGTACCAATTCTTTCTTTGAAGTCTCAGTAATGGTTTGACAGTGAAAGAATTCTGTGCCGTTAGCAAATTCAATAAAAACTAAATATATGAAAAACTAAAAAGAAACACTCAGCTATCTTTCTATTTTCTATCCTTTAAATATATTAAATTTTTATTTCTGTGAAAATAGCTGTAAAAATCAGTAGACCATAAACAGTCAATATATTTTTAAAATTTGAAATGGCAGAGAGCACATCTTTAATTTTTTTTACCACAGTGCAAAAAACGCTAGAAAATAAATTTCAGTAAACTTGCTACAGTAGACTTCACCAAATTAAAATCTTTTTTTTTTTTCTCTGAAAGATACCATTAAAAAAAAAAAGCAACAAAAGAAAGACAAATTGAAGAATGGGAGAAAAAAGTGACAAATAGCTCTAACATTTGTATCTAATATATATGACCTCTTAAAAAAATATGACATCTCAAAGCTAAGTAATAAGACAAGCAATCTAACTAAAAACAGGCAACATATTTGAACACATACCTTGCAGAAGATATGAAAATGACTAATAAGTACGCCAAAAAAAAAAAAAAAACAGTATTGTTCACTAGGGGGTGCAAGTTAAAGCCAAAATGAAATGCCATTAGAATGGTTTTAATTTGTAAGGATTGGTTGATAATACCAAGGACAGTGAAGATAAAATCTAATGGATCTCATATGCTGCTGATGGGTAAATACCCATTTCTTAAAAAGTTAGGTACACAATGACCATTCTAATGTATTTAATCAATAGAAGTGAAAATATACCCAGGCAAAGACTTGTATATAAATGTTGACAGCACCTACATTCACAAAAGTAAAAACTTGAGTGGCCCAAATATTCTACAAAAAAAAAAAAAAAAAAAAAGAACATTCAAAGAACAGTGGTACACTACACATTGGGATAATAAAAAGCAGTAAAAAGATATGAAAGACTAATGCCTGTAATAACAAGGATACCTCAACATTTTGCTGAGTCATGTTTGCTGACAAACAGAAAACAAAAGTTCATATTACATACTCTCTGAGTTATGTAAAAATTCCTGAGATAATATAATGACTTTTGTTTTACTTTAGTAGATATTAACCCAATTTGTTTCACAGTAAGTTTCATCTATGGGAAGATTCCAGCTTCCAGTTCAAGAGGTTATGTTTCAAAACCTTTAATCTGCTGGTCTGGGTCTGTTTTTATTGTGCACTCATGAGTAAGTGCACAAGGGATTTGAGTGGTGATTTAAATCATTACACTTGATCACTGCAAGCACTCATGGAACATTCTCCAGGATGCTTGGCTACAGAACAATTCTTGATAAATCTGAAAGGATTAAAATCATTTAAAATATGTTATCTGATCCCAAGAGCAATAAATCAGAAATAAATAGCAATTGGAAATTTAGGAAGTTTCTCATATTTTTGAAAATTAACTAACATATTTATACATAGCTCATGGGTCAAAGAGATACTATAAGAAAAGTTAGAAAATATTTTAAACTGAATTTAAAATATGGTGTATCAAAATTTATGGAATATAATGAAGCAGCTCTTGGAGAAAAAATTAAAGACCTATGTATATGAATAAAAAATTCTCAAGTCAGTATCCTAGTTAATTTGTTAAAATAAATTAAAATATCAATCAACTGCCTTCCAACTAATGCTTAGGTAGAAGTCCATAAAGGCCTAAGGGAATATATATTTCAATATGTATAAATATGAATAAATTTGTGTCAGTTCATATATTTTTTTGTCAGTTTGTATATTTTTAGTGGATATATAAAGTTATATCAGCTTTCTAAAGGATTGCCTTACTAGTGCATATCATTTTTATCTTCACTTCTAGGATTTAATTTTTTTATGAATACAGAATATGTAAGCATTTTTAATGGTATTTATTTAAAAAAATTAAGGTCTTTATTGTTGGGTTATTTGTTAATGTTGAAAAATTAGAAAATAAGTTGGAATGTAGAAATTGTTTAAAAAATTTTTTAGGTTAAAAAAAGAAATCTCAAGAGTTGTATGGCACAACTGAAGTCCTTAAAGATAATGTCACTTCACAACCCGTTGTTGTAGCCCTGTGTAAACATGGGCATGAAGAGTTGCTGGGATTAAGTTCTCTTGGATATAGTAAATAAGGGAGAAGCTGTAGCAAAATCCAGCCAAAATTCAGACATTATGAACAGGATTAGTGACCCAGGGAGAACAGGAAGAATGTAAAAGTAATGGAAGAAGAAATGAGAGGGAGCTATCAATCAGGACCCTGTCCACCCTCCCCCACCTACAAACCCTGAACACCTCAGCCAAGGAAAGAAAAGAAAGAGAAAAAAACATGAAAGCAACTGGGAAAAGCTGAAATATCTGAAAACCCCAGAGGGAAAAACAAAGGTCAGCAAGTTGATTTGTGTGGAGGGGAGCGGGACTACTAAAGAATCACGAGGATGAAACCTGTGGAAAGGATAAGGATGGTTCAACATCTGAAAACCAATTACATCAACCAACAGAAAAGTGAAAACCATATAATCATATCAATAGATGCAGAGAAGCCATTCGACAAAGCTCAAAATCCATTTTTTGTTTAAGGCCCTCGAAATCCTAGGAATAGAAGGAACATACCTCCACAGGATAAAAGCCATATATGACAAACCTACGGCCATTATTATCCTCAGTGGAGAAAATCTGGAAGCCTTTCCTTTAAGATCAAGAGCAAGGCAAGAATCTCCACTGTCACCAGTGCTGTTCAACTTAATACTGTAAGTCCTAGCCAGAGCAGTAAGACAGGAAAAAGACATGCAAGTAATCCAAGTATGGAGAGAAGAAGTAAAACTACCTTTATTTGTAGAAGATATGATAATTTACATGGAAACCCTAAATACTCCATAGAAAAACTAATCAAAACAATCAACCTAAACAATCAGTTTAGTAAGAGAGCAGGATATAAAACCAACACACATAAGTCAGTATCCTTCCTATCCACAAACAACCAATCAGAAGAAGTGGAAATCAAAAAAAATCATTCCCTTTACAATTGAAACAAATAAAAAAATCAAATACTTTTACAAAAGGTAAAAGGTCTATACAAAGAAAATTATAAACACTGTTAAAAGAAATACAAGAATACACAAAGAAATGGAAAGACATCCCCTACTCATGGATTGGAAGAATTAACATAATTAAAATGGCCATTCTACCAAAATTGATACACAGATTTAATGCTACTCCAATAAAAATCTCAGTGACATTCTTCAAAGAAATAGAACAAATATTGAGATTTATATGGGATCACAAAAAACCTCGAATAGCCAAAACTCTCCTGTCTAAAATGAAAGAGAATGGAGGCATCACACTCCCAGACTTCAATCTATACTACAAAGCCATAATAATCAAAACTGCATGGTACTCATACAAGAATAGACATATACAAGAATAGACATATAGACAGGTGGATTTGAATAGAAAACCCAGATATAAACCCACAGGTTGATGGGCAGCTAATCTTTGACAAAGGAGTAAAGAATATGCAGTGGAACAAAGGAAGTTTGTTCAACAAATGGTACTAGGAAAACTGGGCTGCTATGTGCAAAAAAACTAAGCTAAATCACTACCTCGCACCATGCAGAAAAACCAACTAGAAGCGAATTAAAGTACTAGACATAAGCCCAACACTATAAAATATCTAGAAGAAAAGGTGGGCAAAACATTACATGACATATACCTTAGTAGATACCTGGATAACTGGATTAAAAAAATGTGGTACATATACACAATGGAATATTACTCAACAATCAAAAAAGATAAACACATGTCTTTTACAATAATGTGGATGGAGCTGGCAGGGGTCATGCTTAGTGAAATAAGCCAGAAAGAAAATGAAGACTACTGGATGGTTTCATTCATAGTAGCAGTGTAAGGGATTAGAAAAAAAAAGAAAAGAAAAGAAACTGTAATAATTAAACAATGAAAAACAACAAGCAGCTATAAACCAGAGACATTTTATGGGGATGAGAAGGGAATGGGATCAAAACTGGGGTGGGAAGAGTACCCTGGACTGTGGTGAGAGCACACGGGTGAATTTGTGATGGGAAGTCCATGGAGATTACAACCAGATGACAAAATGAACAAAATGAAGAATGATGTAAAAAAAAAAAAAAAAATTCTGGAAGAGTCCTTTCAATTGATCCACCTGCATATCTCTGTTTTGTTCCATGTCTGTTTCAAGGTCTGACTGCTATCTTACTAAACCAGCTCTATCAGACTCATTTGACTCTCCTCTCCCTCAAGCTTTTATGCCTTTTCCCCTTCTAGCTGTCACATCTCTGTGGACAGGTTAAATGATTCTCTGAAGGCCACCCTTGGTGCCTACCTCTTTTCCCACCCCCACCCCCCAATGACACTATACTTGTGCCCTCTCTTTGTAAGCAGTTCTCATCAGGCATGGTACTGCAGTGGTGCTAGACATAACAGTAACAGGGATGGCAGTGCTCTTCAGTGGTTTCAGTCAAGTAGTTTGGCCAGGTGCATTTGAGGTTGAGATAAAGATAGCAACTTTGGTGCATATTTAATAGTAAGAAACCTCATTTATAATGGTACCCATATAGCTAGGCTAATTAAAAATATTAGATACTTCTTATATGGTAAATTTTAGCAACACTGAGCAAAAGATATATGTCAATACAGGATAAATTAAAAGTGCTCTATTCCAGATAGTACTTGAATAAAAGGTGTGGCTCTGATGTAGCTCAGCTTCCTAAAAGAATAATCAGCCAACAGATTCATTATTTAGAGAATCATGGTTTTGGATTTTCCACAGTCTGTATTTTTAAGTTTCCTTTTCTATTATTGTTTTGAATACTTCTTTTTCTCACTGACTCTTTTGTGTAAAAGCAAGCAGAGCTATAGGGTATCCTTTTCCGTTTGGAAACTGCTGCAGAGAGCAGACAATGGGAATTTGAATTAAAAAATAAAAGCTTTGAATCTGTTTTTGAAAGAGAATGACTGTTTCAAAAATAAGACCCAAGAGAGAAAATGGAAGTTTTAATTTTTTTTAAATTGCTTCATACTGTTTGTATCACTTTGAAGAACTTTTATCTCATTCGAGATTGCTTAAATAGCCTAATTTTTACTCCAAATGGTGAAATCCATTGTCAATGTTAACTGTCAGCAATTAGTTGTATAAAACATACTTATTTTATTGTGAAATGCATTTCTCTGTTAAAATTACTTCTGTATGTATCAATCATTTTAAAAGAAACAGTATTCTATATTTACCTATTCTCTGTGAAACAAATAAATGACTGAAAAAGACAGCTATGTTTTTTGAAGTATTGGCAGCAGTTGTAAAGTGAAATTTTTTAATCTTGTAAGTGACTGCATGCATGTCATCTAACTACATCCTCCTGGGGCTTTCACTAGCCACTTGACTTTTGTAGTTAATTTTCTTCCTCTTGAAAATAATCCTCAAATGGTTCTTGCTTCTAAATATTTGGCTTTAAATTCTATTCCTTTTTTTAAAAATAGTCATCAGCTACAGGATATTAATTAGCTTTATACTTGGAAAAGCACTTGTTTGTCATGACAACATTCTGGAAACCACTGCTGTTGACGAGTGAGATTGCTTCTGGCTCCTAGTACAATTGAGACTGGTTAGCCAGATTCTTAAATTTTAGAGATTAGAAATTAAATTAATCATTCTGTTATTGCTGCTGAATTAATGAAAACCATGTAAAGTTATAAGGAAGGAAGAATGCCATCTGGATGTGTTTGTGCCATTAAGCATAGATAGATTACAAACAGACTTTAAGAATCATCAGATAAACCTTTCTTTGTGACTTAACTGTTGTCCTATTATCCTTTAAGGGTCATGTAACTCTAAAGATATTTAGACCAGGTTTAAGATAAGAAAATAGTCAAGGTAAATGCAAGCATTTTTTCTCATTTACCTTCAGATTATAATAGAGAAATCTCTTCACCCTTTTAATATTTGGAATTTTGTCTTTAAATGAGATCATTTAATAGAGGTAAAATCCTAGAGTTATATTTAAATGTTTTATTAGAGGTTATTATAATAGCTCAGCAATTCCAATGATAACATCCAAAGAATATGCACTAGTGTTTGGCTTTTAAAAAACAAAATTAAACAGAAAAACTCTAAAAAAAATTTAATAAAAATCTTGGCTTGAGCATTAAATAATAGAATTATAAGTGAAGCTGTTTTCTAATAATATTCTTCAGTGACTAATCTCTTTTACAAACCAAATATATATATTGTATGTATATATCAACTGAGAGCACTGAATCTGTAAACATGTCATTCTTTATTTGGCAGATTTGAAGGGTTATTCATTTGAAAAATAATGACATTCTTGTTTTAAGACCTCAACTATTTCATTGGTTTACTGATCAAGGACTCTAAAAACTTGATTTCTTCATTTACTAACAATTTATGAATGCTTGTTATCATACCAGCCATTGTAGATTTTGGGAATATAAAGATTATTAAGCAATGTTTGTGATTTGTATGACAGACCAATGCATAAAGCTGTGTGGTTTAATAGCTGATCTAACTTAGTAAAATAAATAGGTCATTAAGAGAACTCAGAGGATAGGTATGTATGGTAGGTCATTGAGTTATGCATCTCAGCATCTTTCTGTAACTGTAGTTCTCAAATGTTTGCTTGCTAAAATATTATTGGTAATGAATTTAGCAAGCCAGTAAACATAAGGTCAAATATACACATTAATTTTATTTCTATTATTAACAACAAACAAATAGAAAATAACTGAAAAAAATCATGTTTTATCCCATTTATAAAATTAATTCCAGAAAGAATGTGGATATGTAAGATATATAATGCAGAATGACATAGCTTTCAGAAGAAAATGTAGAATCATTTTTGATTGCTGGAACTAGGCAAAGATTTGCTTAATAAGAAACAAAAGGCATAAAAAATAAAAATATTGTTAAATTTAACCTTTTAAAAAAATTTTGTTCACCAAAAGAGACTAAAAAATGAAAAGTCAGCCTAACAGTGGATTAATATATTTGCAAATCAAGTATTGAATAAAAACAATCCATATTGAGCATAGATAAAATGTTCCTATGAATCAATAAGAAAAGGAAGACACGAAGTAAAAAATGAGCAAAACATTTGAACATATGTTTTTCAAAAATCAACTTGAAAGTACCCAGTTAACATAAAAAAGTTTCTCAGTTTATTTAGTTATTACAGTAATGTAAAAATAACATAACACTATACTACTACTATAAATTTACAAGTGGCTTAAACAAAAAAAGAGAAAATACAAAATGTTGACAAGGATGTAGAACAATGAAATTCATATATATCATTGATGGGAGTGTAAGTTGGTGCAACTACTTAGGAAAACTATTTGGCTATCTCATAAGATTGAATATATGCATAACCTGTGCTTAGCTATTCCATTCCTAGCAAATGCATTGATCGTTTGCCAAAACCTACACATTATAATATTAATAGCATCATTAATTATAATAGCAAAAAAACCTAGAAACTATCCAAATCTATTAAAAGTAAAGTAGGTACATAAATTATGGTACATTTCCCTGTGGAATACTGTACATGGATACTGTACACACAATGGAAAACTATAGAAAGAGCAGTGTAGAGTTTCACCTAACAACATATTAGAATCTTTCAAATGTAGTGTCAAGTAAAAGAAAACAGACATAAAAATCATAGTGTTTGTTATCTGCTTCCATATATGTAAAGAATAAAATTTAAGTGAAATTGGCAAAGGAAGTTACCCTTGGGTGACTTTTGAGGTACCATTTATTGATCTAGGTGCTAGTTGCTTTGAGATGTTTGGTTTGAGAAGAAAATTCACCTATGTTTCTGTTTCTATATGTAATTGTATTTCACTTAAAAGTTTTTTTTTTATAAAGTATTAACAATTTCCCCAAAAGGAATTTATCATTTTAGTATATATGAAAGCATTTTAAATGTAGCCTAAAACATTGGTGATAATCTGCATTCATGATGATAGTTAGAAAACCAACAATAATAACCCATTTAATTTTATTTTCCCATATTAATAAAGAAGAAACAGTCCTAAAGAAATATAAAATTTGAATGATCTGAAAGTTGTCAAATGGGATAAGGAATAAGAAGCAATACTCTGGGTAGGGAAGAATAATTTACTAGTGAGTATATTAAACCCACAATTTTTAAAATTTAGGTAAATTTGTTAGTAAACATAAGGTAGCTATATTTCTGGAAGTAATTAAATATTTCATTTCTTTTCTATTTCATACTATTTTTTCCCGTGACGATTCTTATGACATTTTCTGTCATATAGATTATTGATGATTTCTTACAATATTATTATGAATATAAGTAATTACTGTACTCATTGATTTTTCCTTTTAAGAACATTATTTTCTACTGAGTCTTCTTTTTTTTTTTTT
>NW_004567139.1:2972781-3136275 GCF_000260355.1 Condylura cristata
GCCACCAGGGAGGGCCCCTCTACTGAGTCTTCTTTAGCCAAACATAGAAATAATTATTTAACTGTCTCTCTGTCATCTGTATCTGCTCACCTGACTGTAACTATTTTTAATTTCTCTCTATGTACATATATCTATTATTGTATATTGAATACATATTTATGTAAACTCTAAAGATAAATGACATAAGAAATTAATACATCTTATACAATTGTATATAATTATAAATCATACATATCACATTATCAATATAATGACACAAAGTACTTTCTGAGAGTCAAATTCACACAATGTTCAAACAATGTCCATTCCTACTTTCTTATTAGAAATTGTATTTAGGGCAACATTTAATAGTTTTAAAACTTTAGTTTCTTACCTTATATGTGGACCTTGCCACTTAATGTAGTTTTAGTGAGAGATGCAATCAGCATCATTAATTTGCTATGGACAGAACCATGCAGAAAAGCCCCTTATTTGACTAACTATATGGACCTTTGCCCTCATCCTTCCAACCTTAGCCTTTGCGCTGCCTTCCCAGATGTTTAGAGCTGCTGAAGGCATTTTGCAATGATTATAGGAAAGTTGGATTGCACGACCTTAACCCTGACATCTTTGAATTGCCGATATAGCAACCTCATTCTGAACTTTTTATTATATGAGGAAACATAAAGGACCCATGTCACTGAAGCTGTGGAGATTCAACGTTTTCTTTTACATGTAGCTAATGCCTGAAACTCTGCGGAAAGAAAATGCAGCATCTTTTTCACCTTTTTGTCTACTTTAAACACTCACCTGCTCCTGCTTCTAACTTGGCCACCACCTTTAATTCTTAGATTTTTTTGAAGTTATACAAGAAAGGAATTTTTATTTTGGTTTGCATTTGAAGTTGAATGGAACATGGAATGATGTCTCATAAAGCAGAATCTTTGTATCTATGGCAACTGAAAATCTTGTGTTATACAAACTAAGTATTTTACAAAACTTGTTTTCTGATTTTTTTTGTTAACTTGTGGAAAGAAAATGGAGTGGGGTCTTGCATTTTCGGTCAGTATAATCTAAAAGAACTTGTGTTTCATTTTCTTTATCATTTATTTTTCTAGAACATCTTTGTAATGCTTGGATATAAAAAGTCTTCATGTTTTTTAGATTATTTTCTATTTTCATTATAGAAGATAATTACATCGCTGACAGAAGATATTCCATTTTTACAGACTGAAGTACATGGCACCCTAAAGTTTTATTTTAAATATTTATTTTTAATATTCAATCTCTGATGAAAAAAGATAAGAACCAAAAATGAATTGTAGGAAGATTAGTCTTGAAAGTACTAGATAAAAGCCCTTCTTTCCCTTTCTGACTTCTTTTTCACTCTTGCTTTTCCCTACTTTTTCATTCACCCTTAAGAATTTAACACACAATTATTCTTCTACCATGGCAATTAGTTAATTAAAATACAGTAGAAAGAACTGTAAGTCACAGTTCATTTATTTGGGAGCTCATGATCTAGCTGAAACATCTGACATATTTCCTTGCACAATGGGCTAGGAAGATAATGGCCTCAGAGTAGGGAGAGAAGACATTGATGAGAGTACTGGGGCTTAAGAGGAGACTCGCATCGACTTGAAGACTGATTGTTTGGGTGAGGAAAAATATGAGGGGCCTTTTCCAAGTAGTGTGAAAGGTGAAAGGCTGTAGAGTCAGGGGCAGCTGTGGATTATTTGGGAATGTGGGACTAGAGATTGTTGAGGTCAACTAAGGAGCCTCCTGCTTGAGGTCTAATGTGAAAAGTACTGAAGGAGAATGAGATGCTGTGTTGAGTTAGAAATAAAAGAAAACAAGGGGCTTAATTGTGCTCTTTTAATAGTTCTCTAATACATTTACCCTTGATGACAATACTGATTACCTGTGGATCAGTAACCTCAGCATTCTGATCATTGAATTTTGAAGTAGATAACTTAGTATCCTCAAGATTGCAGACTTTTGTTATTTGCAGTGAAATACCTAGGTGTGTTGTAAGCTGAACACCCCAGACTTCAGTGTGACAGCCCAAAACCGAAACATGTTGTTAGATGGCTGTAGTGGATGGTGATAAACATCCTCAATCAATGAAACTGGTTGCCTTTCCTGAACATATTTGTTCGGGGAACCTTAAGCTTATCCAGATCTACATAAAAACAGTTGAATTGTTTTTCCAAACTTAACATGAAAATTTGAAAGATGCTCTTTCATGGTTCTTTGTCCTTCATACTCATTTTACCTAATCTTAGCACTTTTCAAAGGGAAACCTGAAAGAGGCAATTTGTGTATGTTGAAAAGAAGAAATATCAAGAGATTGGTAAAGCCGAATAAACAATATGAAGTCACCAATGATAGATGGTTTTCATGTGTCAGAAAAAATCTGATTATAAATCTGGATAGGAATACCAGTGAACTCTAGTTCTACCTTGAGTAGGACATTCCATTTTCATATTATTTGTCTTTTATGTTACCATATGTAAGAATATTGTCCCTGACACATAAGAAAAGTATCCGATAAGAACAAGTGTGGATAATCTACTAAATTTTCAAGTGATAGAACACATTAAATTCAACACTATTTTATTTATTTCATGTTTTATAAAGAATTTGACACCACTGAATGTTGAAAATCGTCTAGGAAATGTCAAACCAATATGTGATATATTGCTATGTCTTAATTTACTCATTCAACAATCATTTTTTGAGTCTGTATGTACCAAGTGTGCTCAGCCCTGGGTTCTATTCCAGTGAAGAAGTCAGACATTAAAATAAGCCTGGAAAACAAAAAATGATATAATGTAACTGAATGTGCCTGTCTGATGGCAAAAAGGAGTCAGAAAGCCAGGAAAAGGGGCTAGAAGGATAGGAGAGGGCGGTATGTTAAAGAAGGGAGTTCAAGAGAGACCTTAGTAGGAGGGTGACATTTTAACACTGTCTTTTCTTTGAGAAAGAAGCTCAGTGAATATTGGGAGGATCATCTAGATGCCAAGGTGAGACAGTTTCTGGCATGTTTTAGAGTTAGTAGGGAGGAAGGTAGACTGGAGTGGTGGTGGAAGATGTGTGTGGTTTAGAGTAGTCTGGATAACTGGGAGATCTCATTGAGTGTAGTCGTGTCTTTTGCTTTTACTTTTTTAAGTAACAGTTTTATTGAGATATATTTCACTCACCAATATGTACTCGTAAGTGTACACTTCACTGGTTTTGGTATTTTCTGTACATTCACTCCCCAGTCAATTTTAAATTCCATCTCTCCAAAAAGACACCCTTTAGCAGTCACCCCACCCCAGGAATACTCTTCTTGTCCTGATCTACTTCCCACTTTGTTTCTAGGCATTTGCTTATCTGGACACTTACTCTGCCTTTTTCACTCAGCATAGTATTTTCAAGATACATCCATATTACAATGTGTGTCTGCCCTTCAGTCTTTTATATGGATGAATAATATTCCACTATATGGATTTTTTTTTTACTTGATTTATCAGCTGAATGACCTTTAGTTTTTTTCCTTTATTATTCTAGCTAATGCTGCTGTGATCATTTGTATATAAGCTTTTATGTGGATGTAGCTTTTCATTTCTGACTATAGAAATCCTGATTTATATGATAGTTTGTTTGACCTTTTGAGAAACTGCCAAAGTGGCTACACGATTTTACATTGTACAAGAGTTTTTTTGTTATTGTTGTTCCTCCATATCTTCAACACTGTTTTTGTCTGTCTTTTTGATTATAGCCATTCTAGTGTGGAGAGGTGATGTCATTGTTTCAATCTCAAGTTGCTTAATGGCCGTGGTGTGGAATGTCCTTTCATATGCCTATAGATTATTTGTACTCCCTTTGGAGAAATATCTTTTCAGTTCTTTTGCTCATCTTAAAACTGGGTTTAAATCCTTATTATTTTTTAAAAGATTTATTTATTTATTCATACAGAACTGGGGTATAGGCCAGAGATGTGGAGGGTGAGAAGATTCACCAGAGACAGAGTGGGGAGCAGAACAGGCGTCGTCAAAGTACACTGCTGAGGGGAGCAGGGGGTGGATCCGGAGGGGTCTGCTGCGCCACGTGGATCTCCTCCAGGGCAGGCGGGGATCGAACTCATGCGGAAGTGACTTAAGCTTTTTAGTGCTGTGCTTTAACCCGCTGTGCCACCAGGGAGGGCCCAGGTTTAAATCCTTATTTATTGTTGAGTTCTAATTTCTTTATATATTCTAGAACCAAGTCTTTTATCAGCTATATGTTTACAAATATGTTCTGACATTTTGCACATACCAATCAATGACTTACTAAAACTTTGTTGTGTAAACATTTGATGTACAAAATTATATTCCCAAGATATCACATTACAATTTAGTCAATTGTATTTCAGTTTTAATGTCCTTGACTTAACACTATTAAAATATCTAAAAAATGAATTGATATACTTTCTTATGTCATCATTTTTATAGTCACCATTATGATTGGTGAGGTGTATAAAATCTATCATTTTAATGAATAGATAAAATACATAGAATATAATTTTTGTTTAAAAAATTTGATATCTTATTTTTTAATTTCATAGATGGAAAAAGTAGAAGCAGATTTAACTAGATCCAAGTCTCTTCGAGAGAAACAATCAAAGGAGTTTTTATGGCAGCTAGATGATGTCAAACAACGATACGAACAGCAGGTTGGTCTTTCATTGATGATAGTATTTAACTTTTTAATGCATGTATAATCTTCTAAAATATCTTTATATTACTAAGTCTCTTCACAGTTAAAATATTACTAAGAATGTTATTACCAGTATATCTGGAATATTGAAAATACGATTTGTTTCAACATAAAATCCAAGAAACAGAATTTTAACTTCTCCACTCAAGTCTATTCCAACAGTTGATTAATCTGAATGTTCGAGATATTTCTAGTGATAGTTTAGTTCTTCTCTTCCTGCTGGTGCTAAGTTTGACTCATGCTTCTGTGTAAAGCGTCGTTTTCGGTATTTCCTATGTATTGAGAACCATTGTTGACTGAGAAGGAGCAGTGTTCCATTTTTCATGGAACTTACATTTTGATGGGTAGCCAGCCATAAATAAATAAATAAATAAAAACACGTAATTTTGAATAGTAATTTAAGGTGAAGAAAGAAAGCATGTACAAAGACTTTGGTGGGTGGAGGGTGGGAAGGCGGTTACTATCAGTACTGATAGATGGTCAGGGACCACTTCTGTGGAAGGGACCTGTGTGCCATGATATGTCTGGAGAAATAATATTCTAGGCTCAGGAGTAGCCATTTCAAAGACCTGAGACCTTGCCCTTACCTGATAGTGTTTAAGGATTGAAAATGACAATGAGAGCCATTTTAGACAGAGTGTAAGGAAGAAGTTTCCCACTGGAGAGAAGAGGATGACTAGGCAACATAGAGAGCTTAGATTTTGTTGTTAGTGTGCTGCCTCTTATTTAACAATAAAAAAAATTTTATTTTCCAATAAAAAAGAACTGTGTTCCTGCTGATCCTTGAAGATTTAAAGTGGCTCTATTCATTGTCACATGTTCATTCAATTTTCTTGCATTGTTTCCTTAACATTTGAAAAAATGTTAACATTTTAGTCATTCATTTAAGAAATTTTTCCTAAAGATCACATTTGAACATTTTTATTCTAGAAATATGAATACCTTTTTTTTGTCATGGTTATGTTATTAATCCTTATCAAATGGGTACAATATCAAAAATGAATTAATCCCATCTCCTAAGTGGCTCACTTGAGTTTCAGGAAAAGTCTCATTTGACATATATCCTTATAGTCGTTATTGTTATAAGCTTAAAATATTGACTGCAAAATTGGTTAAAAAAAAACTGAGTTATTTTCATAGGGATAGTATAGAGGCAAAATAGCTACAAAGGCAAAAGAATATAAATCAGCCATTGGTTATTTTACTTTCTGGACTATCACGGTCTGTCTAAGAAAATAATGCCATCATTAAAACTCGGATTCCGAGGCTTCCAGCTAAGTTTACATGACCTTTTTGCACCATCCCCATTGCTTCTTTCTCTGAAATTACAGTGTTGATTATTATTCTGTGCATTCAAGTCAGTCATTGTAAGATACAATACAGAGCTGTTCTTATGCAGAACAGTTTACAAGATAACATGGCAGCACTTCCTCTAAAATTTCTTTAAAACTGTGTTACATTCTATGATTGAGTTGTTAATAGAAATACAATTCATTATTACTAAATTTATTTAAGTTTTGATCTGTCTTTTAGTTGTGTATTGAAGGCAGAAATTTCAGTGTTCTTAATGTGAGCATCAGTGAAAATGTCACCTGTTATCACCTCTGGTTTTATGTATGTTTGTGTGTGTTTGATTTCTCAAAGAAAGACTTACATGACTGACATTAGTAATAAGTGGTGAAATGACTTACCTAAAGTTACAGTGAAATTGTCCAACTTTTTTTTTTTAAGATTTATTTACAGAACTGGGGTACAGGCCAGTTGTGTGGTAGGTGACAGGCTTCACCAGGGAGAGAGTGGGGAGCAGAACAGGCAGATTAATGAAGTACATTGTTGAGGGGAGCAGAAGAGAGGTCTGCCATGCTATGTGGGTCACCTCTGGGGCTAGGGATCAAACTCATGCTGCAGTGGCTTCAGAGAGCTTCATAATGCGGTGCTTTAACTCATTGTGCCACCAGGAGAGCCCGAAATGGTCTATTCTTTTAAGGATATTATTTTTCTTGCATTCTTTTCCTTTAGCCAAGCTGTCTTTATGGTCTTTCTCTGTCACTCAGAAACATATAGATTATTTTGATGACAATTTTTTAATAGTCAGACATGTAAAAAAGTATATGTAAAATGTTTATGATATTTTATAACTCTTTTGTTACCAGTTTTTAATTACTTTATTATGTAGTAAATATAAATATTTTTTACCATAAATAATTTAAGGAAATTTTGAACTGAATGAAAATATATATATAAAACACACCACCAAAAACTCAGGTTATTGAGAAATTTCCTTTGGGGAAAACTTAGAGCATCTTCTGCTTATATTAGGAAAGAAGGGAAGTGTCACATAAATGATTTAAGATTTGACTGTAGGAAACTAAAAAAAAAAAAGATCAAATTAATCTCAAAACAAGGAAAAAAATAGCAAGACAGCAAAATTCGATGGGACAGAAGACACAAAATAAAAATAGATGCTGTTCTTATGTCATTTTAACAGTTGAGAAAGTCATGTCACAGGGAACATAAACATGTTGCCCAAAGTCTCACTCCTGGTAGCAGAGTAAACCTAAGCTTTCTAGATCTGCGTCCCGTATTCATAAATGCTCTGCTACCCTGCTATTTAACTACCACAAACAATTTTGAGGGGTTCTCCCAGACAGCAGTATCTGCCAAGACAGAATAGGTGAGGCTGAGTGAATCATCACAATGAACATCATGTCTGATTAGAAGCCTAAAGGGGGAGAACAAAGGAGTAAGGAAAAATGAAATTATTAAAGCACCAGGACAAGAGAATTTCATAGAGTTGAAGAAGAGGATAAACACACCGGGTGGCATTGGAGAGCAGAAGGACAAAGGGAAAATCTTAAATAGGGAGATGGAAAACGGATTTCAACTGAGCTCAAGCCCTCAAACTTGTTTTTGCTTGTTTAGCACCAGGATTTTGCACTCATTTTTAATGAATTGCCATCTTTTAAGATATTCAAAGTTTTAAATAAAAATATAAATTTAGGCTATCTGGTGGCATTAGTATATCTGCAGCTATTGACCTACACCTTCCCCTAGCAATAATCACCTGCAGCCCAGAGACAGCCCTCTGCTATGTAGGGCTATACTTGTCCATTCGTTGCACCTTCTTTCACTCTCCACATCTTTTACAGACCTACTTCACGTAGTTGTGTTGTAGGTCTGTTCTCTGTGGCCATGTGTGTTGAATCTTGCTAAATCTGCAGAGAAAAAAGCATAAAGCCATTCACCATGATATTGTGATTATAAAATAAAGAAAGTGTGAAAAAGGAGATGATGCTGAAACTTGATTCTAGAAACTGCCTCAGAGTACAGAGATGTTACAACATTGGGCAGTAGAGAAGGAAATGCAGTCCCAGCAAAAGAGGATCTTCAGTTGTAATGGTGACAGGTAGAGGTCATTTAGTGGTGTTCAAAGTTCAGAACTAGTGTGTGGTTGGTTAGAGGACAGGATGTAAGTGTTGGCAGCTTGCTATTGTAACAGTAAAGGAAGGGAGAACGTGGGAATTGGGAGAAAGGGATGGAAAGAAATGGAGTGGAAATCGAAAGTACTGAGATGTCAATATCATGGGCAGTCTTGACGAAATGAGGCTTGGGTGTTTTCTTAAAGTTACAGGGTTCCCCAATAGAGGAATCAAGAAGAATATATAAACATAGTGTGAATAGTGGAAAAGAGAAGGTAAGGGAGTATAAATGAGCCAGATTTCCAGTCATGAGGAAATTAAACAATGCATAGATTTGATGAATTAAGAAATAACTTTACAGCTTTTATTTTTATTTTACCATGGAGGAACTGGAATATATGTAGTCTAGAGGTGCAGGGAGGGCTCTGAGGGAAGATTCACCAGAGACAGACAGAGTGGAGAGCAGAACAGGCAGATTTACTAAAATATGTTGCTCAGGGGAACAATAGGGAAGACAGGAGTGGTCTGCTGTGCCATGTGGGTCAGCTCCTTGGCCTTAGTGGTGGTGGCACTGAGACTTAACCCCTAGGCCATCAGGGAGACCCACAACTATAGGTTTTTGAAAGTTGGAAACAATAGGAAAATATTAATTTGAGTAAAGTAAGAATTATTTGAAGTTAAAAAATGAAGAAATACTTAAAGCAAATGTAATAGGCAAAGAATGACTCTCTTGATTATATCAATAGTTGTAACAAACACAAGTAATTAGCATATAACATAAAAAGCAAAAGTCATAAGAAAATCATGAATGTCCAATAAATGACCTGCAAAAGAAAGAAACAGATAAGAAATGAATTGAGTAAACAAGTTCGAGACATATTCAGCCTCTGTGTTAATAACAATGCAAACTGGAGTGCACAGTGATGTACCTTCTACAGTTGGTAAAAGTTTAGTGAAATTGGTACTTCTATACATTGCTAGTGGCATTATAAATTAATGCAATCTTTTTGGAAAGGACTTTGTTAGTATCTAGGAAGAGTCACAGAAAGTATTTATAGCTGCTGCCCCATTACCCTCAGAATCACACAGACATTCAAATTGATGTTAATTCTGTGTGGCTGACGGAATTATGGTTGATACTTTTTTGTCCCTCTTACTGTCTACATTTTGACAGTGCCTTTTTGTTTTTTAAGACTTATTTATTTATGCATACAGAACTGGGGTACAGGCCAGAGGTGCAGGGGTGGTGAGAAGATTCACTAGAGCCAGAGTGGGGAGCAGAACAGGCCGATTGATGAAGTACACTGCTGAGGGGAGCTGTGGGCAGGTCAGGAGAGGTCTGCTGTGCCATGTGGGTCATGTCCAGGGTGGGGATCGAACTCATGCTGAAGTGGCTTTAGCTTCTTAGTGCTGTGCTTTAACCTGCTGCGCCACCAGGGAGAGCCAACAGTATCTTTTTTTTAACGTGGCAGTCACTTTTTGGTGTAAGAAAATATTCAAGTGAATTCATTTGAAAGAACGTTACTTCAACATCTTTTCTCAGAATGGTAGTTTTTAAAATCTCCTCATTTTTTGCCTTTGCATAGTTTTGTTCAAAAATACTTAATAAGGAAAATCAATTAATTCTTTAAGGAACTGACATTACTGGAAACCATACATGATTGCATTTATTTTTCTCTATCTCATTTTTGTGGAAAAAACAAAAGAGAGAGATAAATGATACAAATGTCACATAAATGTAGAGCAGGATTAAAAAAAAAAGTCATGTAAGGATCGCTTAGATTGGTGTAGATTTCCCCCACGTTATTCTTATGTCTAAAGACTGGTTTGCTAAGACTCGATGTTGAGAATGAGTTCTCAGGTAGTTACTCACTAAGACAAAGATAGGGTTATGAACAGGTAGATTTTAGAAGACTGTTTATCAAAGTGATAACATACAAGTTTTGAGAGTCTTTTTTTTTTTCCTTGTAAACGTTAGTAACTAGAACAATATCCCCTGACCACTTCAAAATGATACTTTTTACTGTGAAAGTTTGGCATGAGAACTAATAAGCATACAGTAGTGTTACCTATGTCTCTTTGCTAAAAATGAAGCCGATTAAACGAAGCTGATTCCCTTTTTCAAACAGGGTGGCTAGTGTAGTCTGGAAAAGGAATAGCGAGGTACCTGGGTGAGCCATCTGACAAGGTCTTTCATGAAGGCAGTATGGGAAATATGGTTTTGACAATAGTACATTTATGTGTTAAGAACTAGTTCAAAGGACCATGTTTGAATGACTAGTGTCAGCCTGAGTGAGATTTCTACATGTGTCAGTCACTAGACAGTGGTATAGAAGTGAAAGCTTTCTGCTTGCTTGGAGTTCAGAGGAACAGTTAACATTGTAGCTATGATAATGTTTTCTGAAGCTTTAAAAAGAAGAGTAGGGCCCTCCCTGGTGGTGCAGCAGGTTAAAGCACAGCACGAAGAAGCTAAAAGCCACTTCCGCATGAGTTCGATCCCCAGCCGGGGAAGTGATCCATATGGCACGGCAGACCTCTCCTGATCTGCCCGCTGCTCCCCTCAGCAGTGTACTTTGTCGATCTGCTTATTCTGCTCCCCACTCTGTCTTGGGTGAAGCCTTTCATCTCCCTCACACCTGTGGCCTGCACCCCAGTTCTGTATGCATAAATAAATAAATCTTAATGAATAAACAAACAAACAAATTGTTTAAAATTTAAAAAAAGGAAAAGAAGAGTAAAGTTATTTGGATTGAATATAAGATTCCTTGCTTTGGCTTAGAAAATCATCTGCAAAAACATGAATTGTGTGTGTGTGTTTGTGTGTGTGTGTGTGTGTGTGTGTGTGTGTGTAAGTGGTGGGGTTGGCAAAGAACACAGGAGGAACTCTTCGACAATGGGGTAACGGAGATGAATGATGTAGTCCCAGTGGCCATATTGTTTACATACAGCCTCACATGAGGAATAATTACATACCGGGTCACATAAAGACTGGTCGCCACATTCGAAGTAGGATATTTACAAACTTCAGCGTGTTCCAAGGAGAGGTACCAGAATATAGGTGGGCTTAGAACTGTATCAGAGGGAATATTTTAAAAGTATAAGGCTTTTTGCCTAGACAAGACTAAAGAGAATTGCACATCTACTTGTTTCCAATTCAGGGTCTGCAGTCTCGGAAGTATATGACTGGACTGTGTGATTTTTGCCTCCACCCACAGTTAGTAGCACCCACCCTGGTCAGAAACAGGCCACTGGCTGTTTCTACGTGCCTCTGTGAATTTAGTAATCTTGTAAAGGAGGAGGTATTATTTATTATCCTCATCTTCCAGTTGTGAAACTGAAGCACATCCAGTTAAGTAAGGTAACCTGTCAAAGGTCCCACACAGTTCACAGAATCAAAACCTGAACCGTAGCCAGGCTCTTAACTTCCACTCTTAACAGACTCCCCATGGATTTCCAGGGGGCAGAAATTGAGCCCGTGTGTCGGTGGTGCTATAAAGAATATTTTGAATCATTTCAAAGCCCTTCTTTCCTAAAGAATTATTCATATATCCAGTGGTTTATCTTTTGCGAAGTGAAGTTCCTCAGCCCCAGCTAAGGAGGCAGCCCTCAGCAGAGCTGTGGCAAGGTGAGCCTTGAGGGCTAGCGGCTGCCCCCAGGTCCCTGCTAAACCCAACGTCCTGTGTCTTTCTGTCCTTTAGTCTGGTGAGCTCTTCAGTCCCTCTGAGGTCTCAGAACCTCCGCTTACCTCCCAGCCACCAACTCAAGGTTAAGTATGACAACTCTTCTGTCCTCTCCTTTCTCTGAAAAGTAAGATATTACATGGGGTGGTTTTCACATGTCACACAGGGAAGGAATTTAGTTGTGGATCACCCAGTCCTCACTTCTCACCTGGGGTCCAGGCCCCTGGCCCAGTGAGCAAGTGCTGGGTATATGTGAACCTACACATTTCCTGGAGTTGCTGGGTAGATTATTTTATGGGAAAGCAAAGTAGCTTTACTATTGAGGTAACATTCATATTAAAACAAACACAGACTTTCCTGTTTTGTAAAATGCGAAGTTCTCATGAATTTTTAAGAGAAAATGGGACATTACAAAGAAACTTCCAGCTTGCAGAGGCTGCTTCGGGCTATGCCCTCAGATCCCCCAGGGGGTACTATTCATTTTCACTTCTGCTAGGGGCACTTTGCTGGAGAAGTTTTAGAAGTGCCCTCCAGTCTAGTGAACATGTTTCATTATGAGGGAAATGAGGAAGGCGGCATCCAGAGGAAATGGGCGACTTCTGCCTTCTGGGCCTCCTCGGTTCTTTATTCAGTTTTCATTTTTGAGCTCCTTCCATATAGAAAGCATCATGCCAGGAACTGTAATGAAGTGAAAAACACACACACACACACACACACACACAAAGTGGTATTTTCAAATATTTTAGCCAAAATGCAGGCATAAAGTGTGCAGATGTAGAAGGAGAACATCAAACACATGGGATAAATACTTACACAAATATCCTGTAAAATCCAAGCTTTCATCACGATTTCCTGTTTCTTTCCTGTATAACTCGTTGGAACAAAAAGACAATTCTAATTGTCTTTTCACAAACCTCATTCAAGTTGGAAACAAACAACAAACCAGCATGCTAGGATTTCCTGAACTATGGAGACTTTTTTGGCAATCCCATCATATCATTCTTTAGCCTTATATCTTCTCTCTTTACTACAAAGCCTTCAAAGGGAAATGTAGTTTAGCAGATAAACAAGTGGCCGGCTTTTCCAGAAAGAATAAATACTTATTATTGATGATTACAAAAAATAATGACAGGCCAACTCCTTACAGTAACGTTTCCACGATGATAGGAAACTTAAAATATGGTATTTTGGTAGCAAGGACAGCAGTAAAGATAAGACAAAAATTGTACAAGATAAGTGTGCTGGAAATTTTAAGTTCAGTTGAGATATTTAAAAGGTAGATAGCGTGCGATTCCTAACCTTTTCTTTGGGAACAATTTGTAGTTACCTAGATTTTTAAAGTAATGTAGCATGTAAACATAGACCTCATTTAAAGTAAACTATTTGGTCTACTCTGGAAAAGGACAGAGCGGAACCCAAGAGAAGAAAAGGAGGGCAGACCTGCACTAGTACCTGGGCCCAGGAAGGTGGAGGTGTGTGGGCCGCACCCCCGGCCCAGGGTGGGGGGGCCATTCTTGGAGGGGGTGCCCGGAACGAGTGAGAAGAGGTCTGGAGAACGGCGGCACAGAAGTTGGTCGATCTGCAGTAGGAAGTGAGGACATTTTCATTATTGGAGGTTGCTGACAAAACAGAGGCCCGGCGCTTACAGTAGAGGAGATAATAGCGCCCAGTGCACCCTCCAGTGCTCTCCTCAATGGCATGTAAGGCGGTGGTGATAATCGCTGCACAGTAAGGCAGGGTGAACTGTTTGTGAGTGCAGGGGCTGTTTATGTTTGTCCAGTGTTTCACATCTAGTCAGGAAGGACTCTAAAATAGTTACACTTGAGCTACAAGTGTAATAAGGAGGGCCCTCCCTGGTGGTGCAGTGGGTTAAAGCGCAGCACTGAGAAGCTAAAGCCACTTCCGCATGAGTTCCATTCCCGCCTGCCCAGGAGCTGACCCACATGGTGCAGCAGACCTCTCCTGACCCGCCCGCTGCTCCCCTCAGCAGTGTACTTCGTCAGTCAGCCTGTTCTGCTCCCACTCTGTCTCTGTTGAATCTTCTCACTGCCCCTGCACCTCTGGCCCATACCCCAGTTCTGTATGCATAAATAAATCTTAAAATCAAACAAAAACTACAATAAAGTGAAGAAGGAAACTGTGCATATACCTGAGGAGAGGAAGAAACAGGAGGAGGGAATAAGGGGTCTGTGGCCAGAGGGACTTGCCAGGGTGAGAGCGGTGGCTGAGATTAAGCAGAGGGCAGATTCTGTCAAGTCCTGTAGACTGTGGTGAAAGTTTTGATTTGTTTCTGGGGGCACTGGGAAGCCCGGAGAGCCCATGAGCAAGCTGGTTTGCATTCTGAAAGGATCCTTCTCGCCGCTGTGTGGGCACTGTGAGGCAGAGGTGGCTAGGAGGCAGGGGTGCAACAGGCTGCTGGCAGAAGGCAGCAGCGACCTGCTCAGCCTGGGAGGGCGTGGTGGCATGGTCCAGGTCAGCTCTGGGATGTGTTTTGCAGGCTGGACTGGGCATGGATGTGGAATGAAGTGTGAGGAGGAAAGAGGACTCAACCATGACTCACAAGTTTTCCAGCCAAGCAACAGGGAAATGGTGATGATGGACACGGGCCTGTGAAAAGAGAAAAAGAAAGGCGATCCCAATCCAGGGCTGACGGGATGCCAGAATGGGGGGGGGTAGAGGACGCAGCAAAGAGACGGAAGGAAATCCTAAGGTGTGATTTGCCAGAAGCCAGCGTTCCAGAAGTAAAGATTTAGATGGATGCTGAGAAGTGACCACTGGATTTGGCAGGCCATCTTTAACTACCTCAGTGAGATCAGTTTCAGTAGAATGTGGGAACAAAAGCCGGTATGGGTGGAGAGAGTAGGAAGTGAGAAACCTTTTTGAGGGATTTTTAAAGACAGAGGAGTAGAACAATGGGGGTCAACAAGAGAGCTCTGCTTACCACTCTGTGTCTGGTGAATCCTCTCCCACCTCCCACCTCCGGCCACGTCTTCTATGCAAAAACAAATAAATAAAAATATTTTTTTTTTTTAAAGAAATGTGGATGAGCCAGTGAAGAGAAAGACAATCACAGAGAGAGTGGGGCTTTCATGAGGGGAGCGAGGGCAGGATGTGGCCCAAGGGCCTGAAGCTCTGTAGCCTTCAGGTCAGAGGAAAGGCCGAGATAGCACAGGTAGCGAGTCCCTTGACTCAGAAGAAGAGGAAACGCTCCTCTCCTGACTACTTCTAAATCTGTTGTTTGTTTCCCCCTGAACACCATGCATCACATTCATAAAGATGAATAATTGACAGGTGTTGTGGTGGGTGAGGGGAGAATCGTGTGGGTGAGGGCAGAAACGTCAAAGGAAAGTAGTTCCACATAGCGAGAAACTTACAACTTGGCCTGGCCGATGTTTGTGCTAAATTCCCTATCATATTCGTTCCACATCAGCGATGCACTACATTAAGACAGACTGAGTGTTAGAGAAACAGATGGACAGCAAGATAAATTGAAACCAAAATACGCGTTAGATGTGTTTCTTTCCAGACGTGTTGAACTCTAAGAAGGTAACAAAGGTTAATGAATTTTCTCGATTGCAGTGACTTGAGTTAACCATCATAAAGACTTGAAGAGAAATCTGGCAGCCCTTGAGTGTCTGATTCCTTCCTAAGTTTTAATTGAGCTCTGATGAAAATGCAGAAAGTAATAGCTCATTTTTCTAAAAGTTTGACAAGCTCAGGGTGATTACTGCCACTCTTCACGGGGACTGGGAAGTGTTCTGTAGGAAGGAAAACTGCAAAGAACAGAAGGTGCTTCCAGCACGTGCATCCCCCATCAGCTTCTCTTCACCATCATGGTGGCACCTCGGTCCTTCAGTGCTGCTTGAGTTCTGGGAGCTTCCACAGTCATCTGCGCTGATTATTGAAGGTTGGTCGAGAGGAAAAGGATTGAAGGGGCCAGACTTGTTCCGTCCGTGTTAGCGTGTTAAGCCTTTAAATGAAGAGGATGTGCCTGGTTAGACCGAACTGTTGATGGACAGTTTACAAATTGCTGATGTTTGCAACACTTTTTTCTCTCCATAACCCTAATTCTCACATACACATATAAGCAGCTTTGTACACATGTGTACTTCTGTACGTTCCTATCAGTCATTTGTTTTTAATTTAAATCAGTTATATGCTCACCACCAGAATGTTTAGTGTAATTGCTCCCTAAGATTTCATCAAAAAATCTAAGATTTTTTTCCCAAGGCCACATGGTTGTCATATTCACTATGTTTTTGCATGCTTTGGGTATCACTCTGTGTTCCCTTGTTTATGACAGATAGCTTACTGGGCATAAAATTCTCCTTTCCCTCCCAAAACCTTCTATACATTGTTCTATTGTCTTATGTCATTACGTTTGCTTTTCTATACAGCTTCTTCAGTCATCTCGTGGTTGCATGAATTTTATCTTTTAAGTACTTTTATTTTTTATCTTGAGTGGTTTGGGTTCTGTAGTTGATGAATTCTCCTGTGCTTGAGTTTTGTGATAGTATTCTAGGGTCATCTTTCTCCTCAAACTGTATTAGTTTTTCTTAGTCTATAGTGTGCTTTCGCATATACACATTCAATTCTTCCTTCTAATTCAAGGGACTTCCTGAATGCCTATCTGTGTATATGTGAATTTTCTTTTCTTTGTTTCTTTCATAGGTGATCTTCTTTTTATCTCCTTTATGAAATGTTGTGATGATTATCTCAAGTCTTTTATCTGTGTCAGTGATTTGCTGTTGAGATATGTTTATCTAGCTCATTATTTCTAAATTTAAATTTATTTTAAATGGATTTATTGTTGTTGAAAACTGAATTCTGTTGTCTTTGAGTTCTTCCATTCATGTTTTTAAGTTCTCCTATAACTTTAATGATTTTTGAGTTGAGGTGTATCCCCCCCTCATCTTGGGAATGATGGGGCACACTCAAACTCCAACCATTAAGCCATCCAGACCAGTATCTCTGCAAACATGGTTTGCAAATGTGCTGCCTATTGGAGGACTCAGTTCCAATCTCAATCCATCTCTCCCTAGGGTTTCTTGAGTGTCTTTCCATGGAGAACATTTTCTATTTATCTCTTAGTTTTCTGAATATCCTCTTTGGTAATCTGCACCTCAAAGGGATACCAGATGCTTACACATGAGAGCTAATTACTTCCTTTGTTTCTGGAGGATTCGCCAATATGTATTTGCACCTTAGAAGGGCAGTATGTATAGTTACCTAGCCCATACTCACTCCTTCTGAATGAGGGACCATGAAGTCTTCCCTCCTATGTTACAGACAGCTCTTCAGCTGGTCTTCATTAATCAAGGTCTGGTGATTGACTCAGAGTCCTCATTGACATTCAACAGTACCCCGGTGGATATTGGCTACCTACTTTTACATCCTCCATGATTTACTACCTTCTGATTATCATTAATGCCTACACACTACAAGAGCTCAACCAAAGTAGTAGTTCAAGGTGAAGAGGAACATTATTTCACGTTTTCCCACAAGTAAAGATCGCACTGGAAAATCCCAAGAACTTTTAATGTTTACTTGTATGGAAGATACTGGGGATCTTGAATTTTCTTTTTTTTTAAAGATTTATTTTATTTATTTGTGCATACAGAACTGGGGTACAGGCCAGAGGCTCAGGGGGTGGTGAGAGGCTTCACCAGAAACAGAGTGGGGGAGCAGAACAGGCCGAATGTCGAAGTACACTGCTGAGGGGAGCAGCGGGCGGGTCAGGAGAGGTCTGCCACACCATGTGGTCACCTCCGGTGCAGGCGGGAATCGAACTCATGTAGAAGCGGCTTTAGATTCTCAGTACTGCGCTTTAACCCACTGCGCCACCAGAGAGGGCCGGGATCTTGAATTTTAACAGATTCAGATGATGATGGCATTATTGGTGATAAATACCATCATTAAGATGTTCTTAGAATACTAGGGTTTTTCTTCTTGGGTTCATTTTTCATCCAATGAAGACAACTTTGCCAGAAGCTGCTAACAGTGAGGAAATCTAGGCAAAGACCAGATAGGACTCGTGAAATCTAGAAAGTTAGTCAAGCAACACTGGACCAAGCAGACCAGCCTGAACTTTTAAAGCCTTTCACTTTAGAAGGTTCCAGAAACTTTGAGATTTGTTCACTAACTGGCATCACTGAGCAACATGTCCGGGCAAAATAAACACAATAATTTATGAGCTCGATCTTGAAATTCCATCATATATCTATTTTACTTCTCCTGATTTTGAAAAATGCATAGATTACATTGTGAACATGGGCAGGGTCATTGATTGTTCTACCAGAATCTTCAGCTGACTTAGAGAAGTCACTATGGAAATACCTCCCTCCGAGAACCAGGAGCCAGGGAGTGCCGTAGTCCACAATCTTACAGCAAAGTTCTGGCCTTGCGTCATTTCTTGCGGGAAAACATCTATAATTCTTCTGTCTTAATTATTGGCCTTTTCTTTAGACCACTATATATTATTTTGATTACTATCAATTTAAATCACACTCGTTCTCCTAATTTTTCTGAGACTTTTGAAAAACTCTCAGTAGATTTTTCCATCTCCTTCTATTTCCTCTACTGGATTATATATTTAAATAACTTTAACAAAAATTGACAATATTGTTATAATAAAGCATAATAGTATAACACTAGATAGAAACCATAATTTACCTGGACCTAAAAATATTCTAACTCAATAATCCATGCAATTGACTGCCTGAAAAAAAATGATTTAGCATGAATAATACCAGTAACATTTTAAAATCTCTCTTTTGGGGGGTTAATTTCGCAATTGTGTGATCACAGACAAAAACAAGCACATTTGTTTTGAATAATCAAAGAGCTTCTTTTATACTTCTTATATGAAGAGAAAATATTTAATATGGTAGAGTGTATGAGGAGAAAGTAATATTTTCTATTGCCAATAATAGAGTAATTTGGAAGAAAGATTCCTAAATTTTAAGTAAGCACAAACTCCCTAGAATGCATGTATCTACGTCCTCAGATGCAAAATACATTTTTATGTTATTTTTATTATTATTTTGTTGTGACAGATGTTTATATTCAGGAATTACTATACTTCCTTCTAAATGATATAATAAATCTATGTGATTAGAAATTTATTGTTGATTTTCCAACTCCCTAAAATCACAGTAAGGAAATATTTTGAAATCCACGTTTAAAAACAAATTTTTGTGGGTGTTGAGTCTTAGTTTGCAATTAGTTAGGGTAGGGATTTCAACCTCAAAAGAAATAACTTGAAATTTAGTGCAGCATGCCTGCCTGGAGAAATGAATGCTATAGCTTTAAGATAAGGTAGCCTGGTGATTCATTGCAGGAAACAAGATCGATTTGGAGCAGGCTCCTACTGTTAGCTTTTTTGAAGATGGATTCTCACGCTGCAAATAACACAACATATTCTAGATAACAGCAGTTTTTTCCCCTGAAATCCACCAAAACTGAAGAAAAATCCAAGTGACTGTTCTTAGCAGCTGTGTGGCCTGGAGTTCACTGGGGAAGCTGGCTTCCTGCAGTCCCCTATTCATCACCTGCTTCAAAGACAGCCTGGCTGGCTATAGTTTGCAGGCCAGGTAGGGTGCCATTGTGCACAGTCTGGGAGGATTAGTATCAAAGCTGCGGCAACCAGGCCCTTGGTCTCCGGCTGCCATTCAGTCTAGCTGGGAGAGGCTAAGACTGGCCAAGGTCACAGTCTCCAGTGTGGAGTGGACTGGGAAAGGATCCTGAGAATTGAATGCTTTTTATGAAATCATGGCGCAAGCTTGCAGCACAGCAGGTGCCTTCTGGAACACATAACATCTGTTTATGTTGGTGTACCGTAGCCGACAACGAGATAATAGAGCTTTGAAATTTATCATTTTATTTTAGAGAAGACAACTGTATATACAATAATCCAGATGCGTATTTGGCTGCGATCTTTTATTTGAAAACTGACCGATATAATTGCTGCTTTTTTCCATGTATATATTTAAGCAAAAAGCAAACGTACTGACTATTAACCATTTATGACCAGGGCTGATCGTGATACCCAAATTCTTGGGGGGGGGGGATAACAAGCATTCAACACATTTTTTTTTTCAATGTTCAGGCATTTGTACCAACAGATTGCAGCAGGATTTATTGAATATGCCCAACTGAATTGAATATTAAGAGGTTAGGTTTAAAATCCCCCCCAAAATGAGAGTATTTCAAAGGTGAGGTAATAATGACGCAAAAATAAAATTTTCAACTTGGACAAATTAGAGAAAAATTAAGCTGTCCATGAGTTGTCATGACGACAAGGATGTTCTGTTGATGAACTGTCCTCCTCATTGTCCAATCAGATAGTAGAGCTGAAGCTGGAGCACGAACAGGAGAAGACGCACCTATTACAGCAGCATAACGCAGAGAAGGATAGCCTAGTCCGAGACCATGAACGGGAAATCGAAAACCTGGAAAAACAGCTCCGCGCTGCCAATATGGAGCACGAAAAGCAAATTCAAGAGTTCAAGAAACGAGACTCACAGGTAATTATCAATAATATTTCATAAAACGGGTACCTATTTTTTAAAAGTCATCAGCGTTGAATGTTTTCTTATTATTCTTGTTGATGCTCGCTGTTTGATCATTTGCAAAACTGACATAAAAATGTGATTTTTTTTTGTTTTGTTTTCTTCTCCTCCTTTCCAGGTTCCCCCCTCCCACTGCCCCCCACCCCTTTTGGGGATGAATAAGGCTTTAACTACAGAAACCACAGGTAGCCAGATTAAAAATCTCATGGCGCGCTATAACTTGGCCCCTTTTTTATAATCTTGTCTCAGTTCCTTTCATGATGGATTTTTTAAGGTATCTGCCCCTTACCCCTCCCCTCAGCCTTAGCAAATCACTATGAAATATAGAAGCCTCAGTCCTTGCTTTTTGTTTTAATCTCTGTAGGTAATCAAGCAGCTGTTTTAATATTTGCTTTTCCTTCCTAGTGTGGCTTTTGTCCCCCATTAGACTCGATATTTGATTAGATCCCTCACATGGTAATGGATAAAAATGACTCCAGAGAAGGCTATTTCCCATCAGTCTGTTGCTTTTTCCTACATGCACACACACATGCCTCTTAGCCTCCATCTCTGTAGTCCCTGTTGGAGGCCATTTGGCAGAATAACCCCCAGCTGTGGTAGCATTTGACTCTTCAAACTTATGGATGAAATGTGCACTGTCAGCATGGAAAATTATCTTTATAAATTTCAGATGAAAAAAAATCTTATTGGGTGTGTGTCTTTGTGGTGCAATACATTCTTTAGGGTATATATAATCAAAGGCCTTTAGTGTGTCCTCTTGGGAAGATTGCTGTGAAATTCTACTAAAGAAAATTGAAGAGCAATTGATAATAATAAAAAAAGATAATTTTCTTTTCTAATAAAACCATATCATATTTTGATTGGGCCTAAATACTTCTTTTCCCATTGACATCTAACCACTTTTGCCACACCATACCTAAGCTTCTCCCTAGCTATCCTTTTCCAAATAATATAATTTCCAAATAATAAAATAAAGCTGTAATAATATGTATTTAAGCAGTTTTATGATGACCAAAACATAGGAATACTTCTGATTAAATAAGATCTTAATTCTTGAGTGGAGGGCGGGAGGCGGTTAGGTAAAGAATGGGAGTTATTGGTAATTTTTCATTTGACCTTGAGTTGCCTTTTACCTTTGGAGAATGGTTAGAACAATTTTAAAATCCTCAACATGGGTTTTTTTCGTCACAAATATCCACTTATAGAATTCTTTTCAATTTTTGTTTTATGCTTAGTTTTTGCTAACTAAGCAGGTAGGCATTGTAGTACCCAGGGACCAGGGACCAGACAGCCAGGTGGCTCCTATCAAGTCAATGTATTTTGTGCTTTTGCTTCCAACCTCACTAAACCCTTTTTAAAATAGAACCTGATCTTTTGGCTATTAACCATATAATTTATTAAAGTTTTTTTTCATACTTAACATGCCCCTTCATATATGGTGTGCATTCTTAGCATTGTCTTCTATGGTAAGATATTTGGGTTCTGAGTCAGTGTAGAGTCTGTTTGCATAATAAAATTGAAAAACTGCAATAAAAAACATTCATTTATGTAACTATCTGCTATGTTGGTGCCACTGTGGAAAATCAGCCCTAGTGAAAACCAAATTTAGAGGAAATCTTTGTGATTTGGCATATGTCGTATCTGCCATATGTAGGGTGCGGTTCATCGAATGATTGAAAAATGGAAATTGTAGAATAATTGTGTATAATTAAGCCACAGACTTAGTAGAACAGAATTATTAATTGAATTTCTTCTAATTGAAATATTAAGAACGAGGCCCTATGATCTCTTTAAATGCTGTTGCATAGGATTATATTTCTCCTATTTTGTCATCCTTGGAACAGTTCTAATTGTTGTCACAGGATAACTAGTTAGCAATATAATCATAGGCTGGCTGCATCCTTGATCAAAATGAGGATGGTTTTCTGTATAAACTATACGTACTTTCTAGTCTTTGGAGAATATATATATTTTTAGTATTTGTTAATGTCACATTTTAAAAATTCTTACCACGCATGCCAAAATGCTTACACTTTGTACTTATTTTTGGTGGCTCATTGAGATATTCATTCAAAGTTTCCTTCAGGTAAGTCCTAAATTTTCCAACTATATTTTTTCACTAGTGTCATCTAAATAGTGTAATGTATAATACCTTTTAAGTCCTGAATTCCATTTATAAATTTCAAAAAAAAAAAAGTGGGCATATTTTTATTTTCAAATCACTGTTCTCTGGTTTGAACAAATCACATAGTTACATATTGGACTGTATGATTTTTAATTTTAGTTTCAGAGAGACATTTGACTTTCAGTTCCTGCTTGGCTGCTCCGGTTTAGCAATGGAAGCCATTTTGTAAAAAGGGCTGCTGGAAATACTACTTAACCAGACCAAGGCCCATGAAATATACATTTTATACACACACACACACAAATACACACACCATGGCTTTGTTTTCTGTTTTTCTTCCTTCAGATTCTTGAAAGAAGATGGCATATTGAAAATCTACCTTTGGCTTATTCAAATATGTAGTATATATTAATAAAATTATTATAATAAAGTATAGTTACCTTCTTTAAGATGAAACATCTCAATTAGGATCTCCTTTTGGGGGGTTGTATAATTATTACACATTAGTTGTTATTCAGATAATGCCATCTTATGGAGATTTAAGATACAGTAACGAGCTGAGGACAGTTCATCTTTTCCCTCATTTTATATGGTGAATTTAGCTAATTATCCTACGCATGTATTTTATTTTTGTCATATCACCTTGATTTTCAGTGACAAGATATATTATGCACATTAATATACATCATACAAGATGTTCAGTCTGTCATCTCACTAAGGCATGATGTTAAGAAAAAGCATCCAGATTAATAGATATGAAGACATCTAGAAATTCACAATCTCATTGTCAGATGTTTCCCATTTGCTCCATCCCTGTTATGAAATTATTTTGGAAAATGACTTAATTGATTCGATAATATTTTTAGATATAAAAATTTACATATTTATTTTAATTGTCTTGGAAATCTTCTAATTTGGTAATTCTATGTGTAATTCTTAGTTTGCTTTCAAATACAATATAGTGGAAAATTTTTATAATGTCTCTATTTGAGTGCCAGGAAAACAGAATATAGGTTCCTTGATTGGTTATATTTTCTTTGGGGACCCTGAACCACTTAGTGATTGCTTGATCATTTGTATTTGTTGCCAAAGGGAGTGGTCTGTATGAGCACTTACATGGTCTTCCCCAGAGGTGGTGTCGTCAGCCTAGGACCTCTGTCTGTGTGACCTGTTGAGACACAGACAAGAGTGAGGGCGGCAGCCATTAGCAGAATGCAGATTAGACACAGCAGGCTTGAAGGTTATCAGCAAAACTGAAAATCTATTGAACTTCGAAATTGAATATGGTAAAATGAGTCCTGCCCACATTGCATTTTCATGCCTTTCCTAGTTCTCTGCACTGAGACAGTGAACATGGTTTGCTTAATAAATGGACAGGCCATCTTGATTTTACCACATTTACTCATAGTAAGAGGCTGCACCTACCACTGGCTCTAAAATGTGGAGTTTTCAGCAGCCCTCTTTCCCTGTTCTACTAATTTGTAAAACTTTTTCAGGCACAGTTGTAATTTTTTTCAATTGTATCGCACTAATATTATTTTCCATGAATTTGGGAATCTGGGCACAGGATAAAAATCTCCATTATAAACTGTGTGTGTACGTGCAGTGAATTAAGCGCTGGCTATACTTCAAAGATTACTTGAAGGGTGAATTTAGCAATACTGTGTTCTGAATATTATTGTTCAACTTATATGTGGTCTTTAGACTTTGGGGCTTTGGGATTTTTTCTGTTGAAAACATTTGATTTTGACTACTCTACATGCCAACTACATTCCAAAAGGATTTAAGTTAGTATTTCATAATAAACACACCCTTGAACAGGCAATATATAAAAGAATAGTTGAGCAATCAATGATACTAACCACATTAGGAAAATCTATACTTGAAAAAAAAAATTACAATTACGTTCAAATTTTCGCTTGTCTAGTTGCCATAGTGAAGAAGCAAAGATAGTGAATCCTGAGTCTAGTAACCTAATGAAAGAAAGCATACCAGTTCATTTTTTCCCTTGTTCTCAATTCTGAGAGAAATTTATGACCTGAATTTGTAATATATAGGACACTGACCCTATAACTCACTATGATCTGTGTTTGTGGAAAGATTTGAAAATATCGTTTAGGGAGAAAAAGTTAAACTCCTTAAGTATTTTCATACAGTGCAATTTATAGACTTTATTTTCATGTGCTAAAATTTCCTTTGTTTTTGAAAATGCTAAGACTGTCCACATTCAGAACCACAGCTGCCTTCACAAATTTAATTTTGTAGGTATTATGACTTAAAATAAAATATATTTTAAGTCATAATCCTAGTTAATTCTAGTATTTATTATCCAGAGGACTGCTCTGGAACTCCTTACCAAATGTCTCAGAAACTACTAAAAATTTGAAACAAGGCTGAGGTTAGAAATAGCTTTAAAGTTAGTCCCCTAATATTAGCTTCCAAATGTGTTAGTCTCTTTCTTACATCTGATTGTTTTGTCCTCTTGAGTTTATACTATGGAAAACTGTAAGAATAATAAAATCAAGTGGTAATTTGGCCCAGGAGTAAAAGATGTTTGTACTTATGCTAAAATGGTTTACATACTTCCTACATAACCAAAATAGTACTTCATCATCAATATTTACTCGTTAGTATCATTTTCTTGGTACTGAAGTGGTAACTTTTTTATTTTTCTGTGTCAACTTTAACTGGTAGCTTGGAAAACCTGAACTGTGTAAACTCCATTTCCCCCCTACTATAATGAGGCTGTTGCTGTTAATGTAACCCTGCTTTTTGTTCCCCTCTTCTTCCTACTGACACCCACAGCCACATCAGAGTGTTGTCTGGCACACCAGGTGGGTGCACAGCAGACTTTGATACCTGGCCCCTGATACACTACGTTATTTGTACTGGAGGGAAAGAGGAGGAGAATTAAGTGCATTTTAAGTATTAAGTGGGTTTTGCTGCCATGGACATAATATTTAAAGTCAGACAGTAGAAGAGCTGTTAGGGAAATATTTTCAACAATTCGCTTTCTTATTTTGTTAAAAAAATAATAATAAGGTTTTCAGTAGGCCTAGGGGAAAGCACACATCATATCACATCACAATTTTCTATTTGTTTTCTTTAGATGGCGTTTCACAGTATTATCTAAGTGGTGTTTTTAACATAGATGAAGAATTTTCTGTACATATTTAAAACATAAACAGAGCTTTTCTTAACTAAGCCATTTTTAAAAGCCTCTGCATGAAGTTCTGTTTTTCTGACACCAAAGTTATACAGAACTTTAAACAGGATAAAAATCCTTCCCATATTTTGACATAGATCTTGTTTAACATGTGCAGAATGTGAAGATCTCATTTATCAGTGTCCAGTGTTCATTACATATGAATTTAATAAAATATTGCTATCTCTATATACATATATTGCTATAGAGAGGAATACTGCTAATTAGATAATTAGGAAAAAATACGGGAATATGCCTTTTCAAATAAAGTTTGCATTTTTTATACTTTACCAGCATTCATTTTTTATTATAATTCTAAACTTCTGTAATTATTTTCATCCTATAAACACAGGAGTAGCATATAAGTCTATAATTAAACCATTACAATGGTTCAGCTTGATTCCTATCATGGAAAAATTATATTAAATTTAAAAACAAAAATAGACTGAGACATGGAAATTGATTGCTCTAAGAATGATCCATTTGCAGAAGTATTATACAGTGCATCTTTAGTCCTGTGCATATTTTTTAAATGTGGCAGTTACCATGGAAACTGTGGCCTGGAGTCCACTTTTAGATAAAGGATATTCTTTTTAAGGACACACCTTTCAAATAATAACCTATGAAGTATTTTCTTCGAATCAACAAGTTTATCAATAATGATTGCTTTAAAAAAAATCTCTTGTTCTCATTATATAAATAAATTTATTTACAAGTATTAGCATTGTTCTAGAAGACATCGTTACAAAATGCTGGAGATGTTTTAAGTAGGGAGGTTAATGTGATCACTCTGGAATGGTGAAAACTGGAGGCTTGCAAGCGAACACAATCTGCGTGTACAATATGTTCCGCCAGGAAAGAAGCTTTTAGTCATATCAAGTGTTTATGTATCCGGCAATAATATAGTCAGATTGAGTAATCTAATGAGATGACCACGTCCAATTATTTTCAACTTACAGATAAGGAACTTGCGGTTCAAGGACATTATCTTGCCCAAGGTCACAGAACTCGCAAACCAGGGTTTCCTCATTTAATTCAGTCTCTGTCTTTATCTCACAGACTCTTCCAAGATAGATTTTTGGAGAAACTTAGACATGGCAAAACAGGCTCTATGGGAACCTTTGCCTCGCAGGGGGGAGAGACTCTAGTGCTCTTTGTTCCCCATCCTGACATTCTCATCACAATTTGCATTTCTTTCAGTGATTTGCCATACTGGATGTGGTTGCAAAGTCATAATTGAATCATGCTGCTTGAGTTCCACTTTTAGTAAGCAGCACTGAATTTTTATGCTGTGTGTGTTTAATAGCAGCAGCAACAACAAAATATTTATTGTATGCTTCCCATGTGCCAAGCTCTCTGCTGGGTTCTTTGCATTATCTCATTCAGCCCTTCCAGTATCCCATACCGACTAAATTTCCTATTCGGAAACCCTGTTTTGACCTTTCTACCTGGTCAGAGGACAGTTGTGTATATTTCACATTATTGATGAGGAAAGGCTCAGAAAGAGAAAGTAAATTGCCTAAGGTTACATAACTTGGAGTTAGTGTAGCTGAGGCTCCTGGCAGAGTCCCTTCCCCATCGTCCTGCTTATGTATGAGCTCCTTGTCTCTGCATTTCATTTATTCTGCATGAATTCCATTATATTTTCAATTTTGGACTGTTAATACATTGTTAGATTTGAAATACTGATACCCATAACTCAGAGTATGTAAATCCAAATCAAGTTTAGCCAGTAGTTCCAATCTTTTCCAAAGCCACAACCCCTGGCTAGGTCTCTATTCTGAGACAAATTAAACTCTGAAAAGATACACATTTCTCAATATTTTATTTGGAAGACAATTCCATCCCACAAATTTCAGAATTTGTAGAATGGAAAAATTAATATGTTTTTAAAATGGGTTCACATTGTTGAAATAAGAAGATATGGCCAGAGTTAGATTCTACTAGGCTTTTAGGTCAATGGAGAGTAGCAATCTTTATACAAATGGCTTGGGAATTTGCACTCAGTGTGGGTGAAGTTTAGTTTGTTATTAATAGTATATTATCAGATGGATGTCTGTTACAGGCACACATTAATTTAGAATGTTTTGTATGAGCCATTCATTGTATGGAGTGAGTCTATAACTCTCACAGACTTTAGTGTTAGTTTTTTTTTCCCCTAAAGGAACTGACAATAGCTAGCCAACCCCTTTTGAAAGTGACATCAAGGTGGTTTAGTAGTTCAAAACCTGTAGGAATTACAGGGAATAATTAGAAAATGTATTTGTTTTGAATCCTCAAAAACAATTTATGGTAATGCAGCTTGGCTTAATTTTAGAACTATTTTGGTCAAAATGAAATTTTCAGATCAATTCATTTTTTTTTCATCAAAATGGAGATAATTGTAAATAAAGCAGCAATAAACATGGGGGTACAAGTATCTTTTTCAATCAGTGTTTTTGTGTCTTTTGAGTAGATACCTAGGAGTGGGATTGCTGAGTGGTAGGGAAGCTCCATGTTTAGCAGTTTGAGGAACCTCCTAACAGTTTTCCATAGTGGTTGTACTAGTTTGCATTCCCACTAGCAGTGCAGGAGAGTTCCTTTTTCTCCACAACCTCGCCAACATTTGTTGTTGCTAGTTGTTTGAAGATGTGCCATTCTCACTGGAGTGAGGTGGTATCTCATTGTGGTTTTAATTTGCATCTCCCTTATTACGAGTGATGTTGAACATTTTTTCATATGCGTGTTGGCCATCTGCATTTCCTCTTTGGAGAAGTGTCTTTTTAGCTCTGCCCATTTTTTGATGGGATTGTTTATTTTTGTTGAGTTTCGTCAGTTCTCCGTATATTTTTGTGATCAGTCCTTTATCGCTACTTTTGTGTGAGAAAATGTTTTCCCAATTAGTGGGCTGTCTGTTTGTTTTTAGTAATGTCTCTTTTTCTGTACAGAAGCTCTTTAACTTGATGTACATATATACAATGGAATATTACTCAGCAACCAAAAAAGAGAAACACATGTCTTTTGCAGCAACTTGGATGGAGCTGGAAAAGATCATGCTTAGTGAGATAAGCCAGAAAGAGAAAGAAAAATACCAGATGGGTTCACTCATAGCAGGAGTATAATGGACCAGGCGAGAAAATAACAAAAATAATGAACAACCATATACCAGAGACATTTTGTGGGGGTGGAGTGGGGAATGGGATCAAAAATGGGGGAGGGGGGAAGGGAGGGAAATGCACGGGACTATGGTGGTGGCACATGGGTGACTTGGTGATGGGAAGCCCACGGGGATTACAATCGAGATGGAAAAAAAATGTGCAAAATGATGTAAAAATAAACTTTTGTAATAATTAAAAAAAAATGGAGATAAGTTGTTACTCCATATGCTGACTTCCATTCCCATTGATGTAAGAAAATGTCATCTCCTCTTCACCTCTGCCTCAGTGAAATTACTGAGAAATGTTGGCAGAAATGATCTTTGAGGAAATATTGGATGAGTAACTCTTCTTCCTTGATGTCTTGGAAAAGCCATTTTGGGGACTCCTAAGTCAGTTCTCTAAGACACAACCTGATGTCTTTATATTGGCGGTAATTTTTTGTGACAGAGAGGTCGAAGCCAAAGTGCAAGAAATGATTGGCAATACGATGATATCATCAGATGTTCAAAGAGCTGGCAAATTGAAGCTTATTAAACTGTCATTTTGTCTTCCATTCAAGACTAATTGGAATCATACCTAGTTGTGTGATAAGAAAGATATTTAACACCTGAGCATTTTTCATAAGAAAAATGACAGAAATTGATGTCAAAGAGACCTGACTCTCCTATTCGAGGAGGAGCAAGACATTACATAAAAATAATAGTCTACTTTCAAACTACTTTAATGTTTGTGTACAGACAACAGTTGAAAAATACTGTCCTTAGGAGGAAACTTTCTTGACAATAAAAATTGCCCTAAGTAAGTGAAGCCTAAAGCATTGAAATTGGTGAATTAATGTGAAACTTGAGATGATAATTCTCAGTTGAAACAAATACTAATCTTCAGCGACATTTTTTTTTTCACTTCTTTTGCAGAACAATTTTTTAAAAGTGTTACCTGACCTTAGGGCCCTTTTGGCTACTTGTATGGATGTTGAGAAGTTATGGAACTATCACAAGCAATCAGAAGGGAAAAAAAAAATCTTAATTAGACTTAGGACATTTGAAAATACCCATTATTTTTTCCAATTGATTTTGATTAGTTTTGCTGAGGAACAAAGCCCTGAAAGTATTAGTAATAATTCAAAATGCGTGAATGTTATCCTTTGAGAATGAAGTTTGTGGAAGTAGATGGCCTGGATCTGGGGTTTCTCCCCTTGTGTTAGAGGCAGTCACGCTGAGCACTAGTCTTGGGGGTGTACATGGAGGTTGTACATGGGAGGGTGTGAGCATCCCATCGGTACCATCCTCTGGTTCAGTGGAGCTTTTAGTGAATGTGGACAACAGCCCAATCAGGCTGCATCTCAAAACAAGGGAATTTTCCAGTGGAAAAGCACTTGAAAGTCAGGCATAACTCTTTAAAAAGGTTAAAATTAAGCTGGTGATTCATTCATCTTAGGTTTACTCCTTAAGTCACTATTTATTAATGAAACAAACCCCAGATCTCCAGGGTCAAGTGGGACCTTATTAATTTTGTTATTTGCAAAGATGTCACTTAATGTACAAAATGCATGTGTTCACCAAATGTTTCCTGAGAAGCTAATTTTTTGTAATGTAAATGTTATCCTTGCTTGTTGGGCAAATTGTTTGATAGCTCCAGATACGGTGACGTTGGCATGTGCAGCAAGAGAAATGGAGTGTGAGGGCTGAAAACTTTTTGTTCTTCAGTTATTCAGAAATTACTGCCAAAGCTGTCGTTAGACAAAAGCCATGAGTTCAAGAGGTGCAGAGTGTTCCTGGCTCCCCTATTAAAATCAGCCCTGGCTGTGCATGTCAGGACTTTAAGAAGCATGCAGATGGCTCTTGGGCTTTCACCTCCTCGTGGCCCGCAGTCCGTGTCACAGGTTATTGTCATGAAGCTGATATTTCTCTAAGACATTAGTTAATTCAGAAATAAGAGTAGTAGAGTAAATCATCTCATGAAAGTCATAATTACCACTAACTGTTCTCACTACTCTTTGAAACCTCGTTCTTCCAGATTGATGCTGACAGAATGGAGTGCTGTGGCAGGAGAGCTCTGTAATTGTGACTTTTGGATAATCTACGTATCAGATTCATTTGCATAAAAGTTTTTCCTTTTTGTAAAAATTAGGTAGAATTATGAATATGGGATTTTCTTATGACTTAGACTTTATTCAGCTGCACTCACTTATTCAATAAAAATACTTGAGTGTCTGTTCTGCTCCAGACCCAGGGGCATAAGGTGCCTGCCTTTAAGAGGGACCTTTCCTACCCTGCTAGATGTGAGTGCTGTCCCAGGGTGGCACAGGGCATGGCCTCTGTGAGCCGAAGAAGGTTTCTGCTCTGGTACAACCAAGAAGATGGATTAACTCTCTCCTCTAAAGGAATGTAACTTGGTGGGGATTACAGATGCTAACACAAGCAAAGTAACAAGGAGGGAATCATATTGTCATATTGTTGGTCGACAGGAACCAAAATGGACAGCTATGTTGCAGTGACCGAATGTGCTCGGTGGCCAGCAGAGAAGCCTCTTCTAGGACTTCTGCTAGCTAACTGAGTTAAGATGGGATTGCTGAGAAGCTGGCAGAACTGGGGGAACCACGGGTGCAGAGACCCTGTAGGAAAATCTACTTGGTGTGTTAAGAAATGAAAAGGAGACCAGATTTACCTGGGTGTGGCAGGCACAGGGCAGAGTGGGGCCTTTTAAATCCTGGTCGGAAGCTAAATGTAAGTGAAAGACAGAGGCCTTTTGGTAGTTGGGTGGCATGATCTGACACGTGTTCTTAAAAAGTCATTCTGCTGTTGTGTCTGTCTGACATAGAACTTACTGATGAATTAGAAAGGGAGTAGAGGTAACGAAGGTTTCTTTTGAATTTTGGTTTGAGTATGTAGATAGACAGGTGCCAAAGGTGAGACTGATTGGGAGGGAATAAAGGCCGAAGCAAGCGTTCTGCTGTTGCCAAGATGGAGATGTAGCAGACAGGGAAATGCGGGTCAAGATTCCAGAAATAGGAATTTGGACATCATTGGCACATCAATAATAATTAAAGCATGGGCCTGGATGCAATTACCACTTTCTTATCACATATGAAGACAGAGATACTAGTTCATGGCCAATGTCTACTGTTTCCTGGCTCTGTTCATCTCAGTAACCCACTTCATAGCTCTGGTCATAAATCTCTGTAACCCACTTCATATCTCTGGTCATCATTTTTCACATCTGTTATATCGGTTCATTCATTTAGTGTCATCTACTGAGCTCTGTGTGCCAGGCACTAAAAAAAAAAGGCTCAACCCCTGCCCTCCATCTTATGGTCTGTAGGGAAACCGACATTGAGCATCTGTCATAAAGGGGAGATGATGCAACTCACTCCAACAGAGCAACAAAGAAAGCTTTCCTTTGGTCTAGACAAAGGATACTTCTCACCACTTAATGCTGCATAGACTAGGAAACACAATTATAACCCTTGGAACTGCTCTCCAGGCCCACACCTACCCATGAGAGTACCCTTGTGAGTACCCTTGTACCCATGATACCGCCTGATCAGTGTGTTGATTTAATCAGGCCCGTGAAGACACTTCCTTCAACAGGCTAAGGGATAGTGCGAGATTAACATTATCTTGGTCCATTTCTGCTGTCTGGGAATTTTCCCTACATGTCTGCTTGCCTTCCAAGTATGTAGGTGACAGGCACAATACCAGCATACCAGCATAGGAATGGACGCTTACATTCTGTGGCCTCCTCTGGCAAGCCCAGGCAGACAGACAGACATACAGACAGACATGCTAGATATCAGAGTGCAATAGTGTGATTAAGGTGCTTTCATCCCAAGAAAAGAAGGTATGGCAGTTGTGGGGTGTTGGGGTCTGGGGCCTGGAGAGGTGATCAGGAAAGGTCACATTAGGAGATAGTATATGCATTGAGGTTTAAAAATGAGTGGAAATTTTCTATTCAAATTAGGATAGAAAAAAAAAACATTATAAACAGAAAGAGTAGCATGCTTGGCATTTAGAGACCTCTTTATACCATGTTGGGCAGTCTCAGCTTGGACCCCTTGACTTGGGCTTACACTTGGCGTTTATATAGCCTGTGTGTGCTGTTCCTTCTCTCTGTAGTGTCTCTTCCACAACACCTACATTTACAGTGCACAACTTGTAATGTTTATTACCCCTCTGGAAATTATTTAATGTTCTCTCAAATAGGGTGCACTAGGCTCTAAGAAGCTGTGAAGTATAAAAAGAAAAATATAGAAAGTGTATTGGCTCATTTTTGTATCTCATCTTCTAACAATAGCTGTTGTGTGCATGTTTTGCATATGTGTTAGAATGAAGTTACGCATTTACTCAGGTACACTGGGTTGCTTGCCTAAGTTTTTTTTTTTTTTTTTTTAAAGATTTATTTATTTGTACATACAGAACTGGAGTACAGGCCAGAAGCTCAGGGGCGGCGAGAGGCTTCACCAGAGACAGAGTGGGGAACAGAACAGGCAGATCGACGAAGTACACTGCTGAGGGGAGCAGCGGGCGGGTCAGGAGAGGTCTGCCACGCCATGTGGTCACCTCCAGGGCAGGCGGGAATCGAACTCATGCGGAAGCGGTTTTAGATTCTCAGTGCTGTGCTTTAACCCGCTGCGCCACCAGGGAGGGCCTGCTTGCCTAAGTTTTTAATGATAGGAATATACAGCAAAGAAATTTAGAGATCATAACTTCCAACGTCACTGAAGAATTTAAGCAGAGGATTCAAAATTGAAAGGCAGACTGGAGGCTGGGAGAATAGTTGGGATTTTTCTCCATGCGAGAAAAATGATGAGAGCCTTAACTAACACATTGGCAGGGGGAAAGGTGATCTGGCAGTGAGGGGGGAGAGCGTAGTTTCACTCAGGTGTTACTTAGGCAAGTGGATATCAGACAAAAGTTCAAATACAGGACATGTAGACTCTACTTTGGAAATAAAGAATTGGGAGTCACACGGATGGTAATGGCTATCGGGGATGCAGATGAGATTTTAAGGCAGGGAAATAGAATGAGAACAGATGACACTTGTTACCTAAGGAAAGTGGAGGAAATCGAACTAGAAAAGAAAACTGAGACAATGGGCCAAGAATGATAGGAAGGAACCAAGAGAAAGTGGTATTTCAGGAGCCAGGAAAAAAAAAAGTCAACAATAATACCTACCACCAGGATTGCACTGTGAAGGGGCAGATCTTTATGAATCACCCTATGAACGTTAATTAATTTTTTTCAAGACATGAATGTGGCTGTGCAACATACATGGGCCACGGACCATAGATCTGTGGAGATCATAGATCTGTGCAGACCATTGCACAGTCCTACAGTTGGACATGGACTTTGACATCAGGAAATCCATTTTAGAGATGGAACACAGCAGGCCCTTGGTGGCAGAGTCAGCGTCAGACATGATTTGGAGGCAGCACTGAATTGGCAGGCTTCTGCATGACGAGGGAGGACCAGCCTCACAGTTGCAGTCCCACCATGGCTCCTAGGAGCTGTGAGGTCTTAGATCCATGGAGAGAGCAGCTTTGCTCGGTCGGGTTCAGAGAAAGGTCTCCCAGCTCACCCAGAGAAGCAGGGATCCATTATCAGAATCACCCAATGAAGTAAGAAGGAACAGGTTTTGCCAGGGCTGAGGTAAATGACAAGTTTTAGGAGCTAAGATCAGAGGAAGAACATTTGGTCAGCTGACAGGAGACGGAGAGATCACAAGCTGCTCTGAAGCTCCTCTGAAATGCCCAGATTTTCAGACTGAGTCACTGGGCTATGAGAAAGCTCCAGAAGAGTCTGCCATCACTCCTGGGCCCTACCACTTATACTGCCTGAGAGATCACTAAGTAGAATTTATCCAGGCTGACTCATTTTCTCTCTTGCTTGTCCTTTCTTGATTTAATTAATTTGCCTTCACTGAGAACTTATGCAACATTAAAATCACAAAATGGGTAAATACATACGGGAAGATGAATTCTTGAATGAGCGATTCATGAACACTCTTCAAAAGTAAATGAATAAAGATAGGTGATACAAAGAAAAAGCAAATGCTCTCAAGATGGAAATGGATCTCCAGGGATTCTTTGGTTTATCACTTTGTACTGTCTTCATTTGCTGAACCCCTTCTTGTGCTTAGAGGGTTGATCCAAAATAAAGAAGGCACAGCCCTGCCCTGGAAGAGCTCACAGTCTCACCAGACAATTTTGCAAGTCCATCAAGCTTTACAAATGAGATAATTGCACTTACCTGTCCTGCATCCCCAGCCAGAGGACCGTGTGCCTGAAGGAAGCTGGGAAGTCTGCTTAGAAGGAAGGGCTGAGCAACGTGGTGTGTCCGTCCCAACTCCCACATCTGCAGTTGTTTCTCACAAGACTCTTCGCATTGAGCTGAAGCCATTAGACTGAAGGAACGGGAGTCTTGGAAGCAAAGAGGAGGATAAATGGAGAAAGACGAGGAGAATTGCCAGAAAATGACTTCCTGATGGGAAGCCATTAGGGGCTCGTAGACAGAAGACTCGTTTGAAGGAAGGGAAGTAGAAAGTTGGAAAAGGTAGTCTTCATCTGCTCAAAAAGGCATGCAGGGTTAGTAATGGTCGAATTATATAGTCACCTGCAGACCCAAAAGCATGAATAGCTCTCCTTTAGGAAGACAAACCCCAAGATGAGAAAGTTGCAGGGCAGCTGCTTGAGGCTGTAGATTTGTATGGGGCAAGTAGATGTGTCAGGAAGCTGTTCTCTGGCTGGGGGCACTGCTGACTCCTCTCGTCTCGTCTGTTGCCTGGGCCTACCTGAGAATGCTATTGCCTCTCCTGTACCCCAGCCCCACCCTGGTTACCCACAAATTGGTCTAAAGATGGGCTGTCAGAGTAAACAGGCTGGTGCTTGAGGGTCTAACCTTTTCTGGCCATGTTAGATTATAGCATCACGGAGATAAAAGAAGCTTTTGGGCCTAGAACTTGGAAAATTTCAACCTCTACTTTTAAAGAAGGGTTATTTTCACTAAAATGTGAGTTTGTTATGTATAGTAATACAAACATTTTTGGGCCCTCCTTGGTGGTACAATGGGTTAGAGTGCAGCACTATGAAGCACTCTTCAGCTACTGCAGTATGAGTTTGATTCCTGGGTTGGGGCGGGGAGGGGAGAGGGAGGGAGGGTGACCCAAGTGATGTGGCAGACCTCTCCTGGCCTCGGCCATGTATTTCAGTTGGTCTGCCAGTCCTGCTCCCCACTCTGTCTCTGGTGAATACTGTCACCCCCTGCAACTATGACCTGTACCCCAACTCTTGTATGTATAAATAACTAAATCCTAAAAAAAAAAAAAAAGAAATACAAACATTTTCAACTAAAAATAGTCTAGTTTTAATTTTTCTGTGAATGGTTTATTTTAGGGAAAGGAATTGAACACAAAGCCAGATGCTTTCTGGGAGGAGGTGGGTGTTAGATCGGGTTTTACAGAAAGGAAGACAGAGCCAAGCAGGATAGCTCTTGGGTGAAAAGGCTGGGGTTTGAACCCAAATCTGTCTAACTTCAAAGTCTGTGAACTCTCTCTCCCCTGTTCCTCCTCTTGAAATAAATTATAGGCATCGGTGGGAAAACCTGTTTTTGCTGCTACCCACTAGTGACTTGTGGTTAACATTCATGAATGTTGTGAGGGTAATTTCACAGAACAAATCAAATTGACATGTCAGAACTATTTAGAAGGGCAAATAGTTTGGGACACGCTGAGTCCCTCCCCCAAATCCTAGCAAAGCATCCCCTGGTACGTTCCACGCAGTATTGCAACTCTTTCTTTCTGAGTAGGTATTCATGTCATGCTGACATTGGAGCTGCAGTTTTCCCCTTCAGCAGCTCCTTCTGAAGCCCTGCAGCAGCTCATGGTTGTTTAGATGGAGCTCAGGAATGTTTTCCAACATTAATTTGGTCTGACATGACTTGGTGCACGAATTAATTATTCAGGCACATATTGTTCATGTACATGAAAAGAATGAAACTGTCGTGAATGGTGTTCTCGCTACCACATGTGAATTGTAATGTTACTAGCAATCAGACCATTCAGGAACAAAAGCTGGCAACGTACAGTAACTCCGAATTTGGCCAGTCCCACAAAATTAGCATAAATATGTGAAGCAATAAGAATAGTTTAGGGCTTCCTAGGGAAGTGTCCCTATTCTTATCTAGTTCTGAAAGAATGTGGAATAAACTATTCATTTAACCAACTATAAAAATATGCCTGTTATGCAGTTATAATCATGTGTCATTAATCAGAAAATACTGCAGCAACTCTGACAAATTAAAAACACAAGGATGTGTGTGCAAAGGGTTTTTTCAGCCATTAGAAAGCCGCTTCACCTCTCAGGCGAGCCTCTTTATGGCAACTCCTTGCTTGGTACGCTGACATCTTCAAAGGCTCTGACATCTGTCGGCCTTTGAACTACCATTAAAAAATATTATCCCATTTCCATTCTTTTATGCCCATTTTTTTAATTATAGCCCTTCTTTCAAGTTGGGAACATGGTTGGTTTAAATGATGCTGTCCTTTCGTTTTCAGCCACCCAGCTGTGGTTTGAATAAATTGATGTAGAATCAAAGGCGGGACTTTAAAGGAAAAAGGTTTGATGGACTTGGACTCCGAACCAGATGAGGTTTTATGATGAAAAGGGTTTAATCCCGGCACAGGCATCGCTTCTATCAGTTGAGCAGTACAAAGCAATTCATATATATAGGTTCACGTGAAATGATCTTTTTTTTTTTTTACAGCACAGATCTCTTCAGGACTTGCAAATGTGGCATTAGCTAATATTCAGAGAGCTGATTTCCTTTCATCCACCAGAAGCTTATGATTATAGTACAGTTCTCGAATTGGAAATGAGAGCTGCAACACAGATTTAAAGCTGTGCTGTCTGATTTGTATTCAATATACATGTCACTGCGGGACAGGCTAGTCTGGGCCAAGCTGGTTCAATACAAGGAAAAACAGTTTCATCATCTGAGATCCCTAGTCAGAAAGATCACCAGTTAATTAAGACAGCAGTCTCATGACGATTAGTGAGGTGTTTGGTTGATTGGTATCTCTTAAAATTTGACAAGAAGTGTTTGAAAATGCATCCTCTCTTATTACATATTCTTCTTGCAGTGATAATGTGTTCTAGTGCATTGCAGGGTGATGAAGTAAATTGAATAGCTCAAACCATTTTTCTTAAAAAAAAAACTATACAATTTGAAACAACTACTTATTTGGCTTTAAAATATTTCTCATCAGCCAGTTGTTGACCTGAAGGAAGGGGAATCAAGAGTCGAGCCTTTGCTTAGTATACTGGTGAATGAGAAATATTACTTTAAGCCAAATAGTTACATCACAAGATAAATAGTTTGGGTTAATTACAAACCTAGAACATAGATCTAAGTCCACTTTAAAGTAAAAAAGATGTTATTTAAAATTTTTTCTAATAGTTATCCAGGATAAATGGTAGTCTCAAGCCCTTAGAAAATTTTTATAATATAATATGCACTTGTTTTACAACAGACATTCGCAGTCTGCTTTCTCAGAATGAAAAATGGTTCTTCCATTATTTGGAAGGTTTGGTACCATTGTACAGATTCTGATATTCTTCACCACTTTATTTTTCATCTTCAAATAGAATTTTCATTTTAAACTACAAAGCAATATTGAAGGCACTATTTGAAGAAATGCTGAACATGTATATTTTTTAATTAGCAAAATAGATGAACCAAAAGGAACAACACTTTAATTCTTTCTTGGATGGAGTCTGTTATCCCCCTCACCCTCTAGAATGTTTTCCCTTCCCCTAGACTCTCCTTAGATGGAAACATGGAGTAAAATACTTTCATATAGGATTTAGCAGGAAATTCATTTTGCCTGTGCCTAACATACTTTTTTGGAGGTTTGTAAGAGTTTACCGAGTTCCTTGGAAGAAGCTGGATTTCTCACACTATAATCATCACGGCTCTCACTCTGGAATCCTATTTTAGCTCCACTTTTTATTACACTGTGACCAGGCAATCTTTCACTGCTTTTAGCCATGTGGTCAGGTTTTCATCACTGAATATATCCCTTTCACTTTATCCTACTGAATTCTGTCTGCATCGTCTCAATTAGCCCTAGAATTTTCTCCTGCTCCTCCCACTTCTCCATCTGGGTTTCTTGTTTCTCTGTTGGCTCCTCTGCATTACCCTGAATGTTGAATTCTGGCCACTTTTTTTTCTCATCTTCATTCTTATGTTAAGTGATCACCCACATGTCCGTGGCCTTAAATAATAACTCTTTGCTAATAACCTCAAAGTTCCCCTCTCTCATCAGAGAACCAAACACAAATATTCAGCTGCCTCTTGGCATCTTCTCTTAGCCAGTTCACAAACACCTGAACTTCACATACCCAGAACTGAAACCTCCGCTCTCCAGCCCTCAGCCCCCATCTTCTCTGTGACTCTATGTAGCATAACTATGTACTCAGTGCTCAAGTCAGAATTTGGAAGTCTTTCTTGACAGCCTTCTGTCTTTAATCCATCCATAAATAAATACTAGATTGTCAACCCTCAAATACATCTGTTCACTTCCTTCATGCCCATCTTTCACATGGACTTCTGCAGGGGCCTCCTGGTGGACAGCCTTGGTTTCTCTCTTATTTTTCTCAATAGCCATGTGATATTGGTTCAGTACAGCATGTACTGAAACCTTCTTACTTTCAGGCAGGTAGCTAGCTAGTCATGTTACTGTGTACTGGATTAGTAAACTGCCCAGCTTAAAGCCACCCTAAGTTCATGCCTAGGATGAAATCCAAACTTCTTAGGTTATCCTGCAATACCCTGCCTGATCTGACCCTGGTAGGCCATCCCCCCATTTCCCCAGTTGTATGCTTGAATGACACTGGCTTCTGTTTATGTGCTTAAATATACTGGACTAGATCTTGTCCTCCAACTTTGTCCATGCTTTTCATCGGAACTGGGAGACCTCTGTTCTCGCCCTTTGCACAACTGTCTTCTCATTCTTTGAGCCTAGTCAGTCAAATAGGCTTCTCTACAGACTCTTTCTAAACAGGTCTCCCCCTGCTGTTCCTTGTTTGCAAACTCCCTGGCATTTTTCTCAGCTTGTATCACATGTTTATGAGTTCCTTTTGTCTAGTTCTTCAAGTTCACTGGAACAAAAGGGACTTTATCCATTTACCACACTTTTGTATACCCTATATCTCAAAGAGTTCTGGTACAGGCTGTGGTCTCAGCAAACGTTTGTAAAGATCTGCACTGAGAGAGGCAGATTCATGGATCAACAAGAGCAGAGTCATAGGCCCACTAGTCTAAGCCCCTCCAAGGAGCTAGTAGTGACTTTAGAGTTGGCTTAGGTCCCAGGGGACCGCTTGGTTGACAGTCACCACCCACTTAGGGAAGCCACCAATTTATTTCAGTTTCTTGGTTTAGCTTGTCCTTTGCTTGATGACATTGTCAGGTACTTATCATCCCCATCTCTTTCAGTTCTCACAGAATTTCTATTACAGAACACCAAAGATACATGTACAGGAAGAGTCTGTAATTACTGTAATGTCATTTTTATTTACATATTATTGTCTTCCAGAGTTACTAGACCAAATATATATTTGCTACCAAGAATGTGCCAGAGAGCCTGGCCCAAGTACTGATGCTTAATCAATGTATGAATGAACACCAGTCAATAAATTTAAGTGTTTCTCAGGGTTTGGTCTATGGCTTGTTCCAGATCATATGTTTTCAGCTTTAGAGTTCTAAATATGCAGAAGATGTTTATTAACTTTCCGAAGAATGAATAGTGACTTCAGAGGACTGATTACCATTTTGGTTCTATGAGTAAAATCATAGACTATTCATCCATCATGTCCTGAAAGCCTTCTCACTGTCAGCTAGTTGTAGTCATGTTACCAACTACCAACGATGCAAAAATAAGTAAGATATACTCAGTTAGTAGGGTGTGAAACAAAGAAACATAAACTAAAAAGAAAAGGGTAAACTTTGTGTTACAGACAGAATGAATGCGACGAGCTGGGAGGAGGCCTGCACCGCCCTCAGAGGGACAGTGAGCAGGTGACCACTTCCAACAACACATGCCCTTGGGCATGGGTCTTATAGTGTTTTCACATAATTGAAAAGAACAGTTTTTCTCCTTTCTTATTCCTTTAATTTTTCTAGTAAATTCAAAATTATCTTACCTCTCTATAGTTCTCCCTGCAGAGGTTGCTGTGTCCATATGAAGCAGGAACTTAATAAACAAATGTTCCTTTTTTAGTTCATAGCTCAACAACAACATGATTGGCCAAGAAATGAATTATGCTACCAATCTCATAGTATGAAATAATATTTCTGTCCATCCTTTATGTTAAAATCTTCAAAAAGGGGGAGGAGGGGTCGGTGCTGACAGTGTCTTTTCTTCATGGTCTGGTAGTGGTCATTGAAGTTGGCATGGCTTACCTTAGAGGCTTTCTAGTGCTTCTCTGGTATGTAAACTAAATTTTAAAAAAATGTAGAAATCCTAATTTCATACCCTTGAAGTGTTGCCACAATGAGGACAAATGCGACTGTGTCCTGGCGAGCTATGTGTAACAGGGCTGTAGCCTGTTCTTTTTATGCATGGCCAGTGGGTGTGATGTTATAATTAAGGATAGTTAGTTGGCAAAGGGAGCACAGTCTGAGATCATCTTCAGGAACTTCTTTAGCTCTTTTCTAGGCAATAAATTAACTTTTAGGGGGTAAATAATAAGGCAGTTGTTTGAAGCTGTGTCTGATGGCCACAGGGGGACACACACATGCGTGTGCGCGTGCTCACACGCACACACAGGGCCTTTTCTCTGCTTTGCCTCTGAAGTTAATGTGTGAAGTTGGCCACATCTGTTCTCATAAAAATGACACAAAGGCGGAAAACGCTTCAATAAAGTTGCCTAGCTCCGTGCTCCAGAAGGCCTTTGACTTCTATGTTTTGTTTCTACCGTCGTCATAAACTTTCTCATCTGATGGTGAGTATGGAATCAATAAGTACTGTTCATTGGTCAAAGACTGAGGCTGAGAATTTGATTTTATCACTTGACTAAGAGACGTTCGGACAGTGAGCTGACCTCTTGCGCCAGCTCCACGCTGCACTGTGGTCCGAGGCCTACAGTCCTGCTTGCCCACTCAGCCCCCACCCCAAGCCCCCTAAGGCCAGCCATTCCCCCTAAATCACAAGCCTCAGGAACCCTTCACGCTCTTGATCTCCCTTTTTCTCAAATATTTCTTCAAGTTGTCTTGCCTGTAGTATTGTTGTTGATTTTCTTCCCTTTTTGGTGACTTTTCAGACTCTAAGAGATTTTTTTTTGTACCTTTTCTGTTTATTTTCCAGAGTATCTTGTTTTCATTTTGTAGATGTAATAAATTTCCCTCTCTCCAAATTGATGAATTAGGATCGTCCCAGTACCTGAGTTATCTCTTCCAGGGTCAGCTTTTCTGTTGCTCTTTCCATTTCTCCTTCATACTTATTTCTTTTGACTTTCCTTCTGTATCTGTTGATTCTTTTTTTTTTAATTTTTTAAAGATTTATTTATTTATTCATACAGAACCGGGGTACAGGCTAGAGATGTGGAGGGTGAGAGGATTCACCGGAGACAGAGTGGGGAGTAGAACAGGCAGATCAACGAAGTACACTGCTGAGGGGAGCAGCGGGCGGGTCAGGAGAGGTCTGCCGCGCCATGTGGTCACCTCCAGGGCAGGCGGGGATCGAACCCATGCAGAAGTGGCTTAAGCTTCTTGTACAGTGCTTTAACCCACAGCGACACCAGGGAGGGCCACTGTATCTGTTGATTCTTACTTTCTATTCATATTAACATAAGGTTTGTGTTGTATTATTTTCTTTGACTGCTGTTGTAGCAATTTACCATAAAGTTGGGGACTTAAAACAGCAGAAGCTTATTATCTCATAGTTTTGAAGGTCAGAAATCTGAAATTAGCTTTATAAAACTAAAATCAAGTTGATGGTAGGGATGACTCTTGTGATCCCAGGGGAGAATTTGCTGTCTTGCCTCTTCCAGCTGCTAGAGGCCACCTGTATTCCTGTGCGTGGCTACCCGAAACATCTACCTGCCTTCCCTGTGTCTCTGACCCTTTTCTTCCCTCTCATCTGGCCCTGGGATAACAACAGGCCCTGACACATTCCAAGACACTTTGCCATCTCAGAATTCTTCACCCCAGCAACAGTCCCATTACTGTGTAAGGTGACCCTCTCAAAGCTTCTGGGGTTAGCATGTGGACATCTTTGGGGAGGGGAGCCGCTTTTCGATTCTAGCACTATCACATTTGCTGTATAACTGACTTGTGTAGAGAGTCTTACTTTTAGCCCATCTTCTAATCAGGCTCTTCCTGGCTGGGGACTCCAGTGTGAGTTCTGGGATGCAGTGGGGGTAATCTTTGTACTGAAATATATGTTAGGATAAAGACCCCTACATGTTTGAAGTGAGGAGCACTTTATTCTGGACATACAGAATCCATACTGAAATCACAGGGTTCCCCAGATTACGCGTTCTTTATTTTGAGGTGATTGGGGAGTTGAAAGGGAGAGCCCCAGTTTTCACAGGGACTGTCTACTGTCTGTAGCTTATAGGGGGACCCATCTGTTCTGCACACAAACCTTCAGGGCTTGTTTTACCATCTTCACAGTACCTGGGTCTCAAGCCTCCCAAAGGGTTGTGATCGATGGACTCCTGGCTCCATCTTTCACTGCCCATCTTTTCGCTCAGCATCTCAATATACTCCTGCCTTATTTCCTATCCACCATAAATGTATTGAAAGAAATTCTCTTTTTTTTTTTGAAACACTTATTTTTATTTATTTATGCATACAAGAACTGGGGTAGAGGACAGAGGTGTGTGGGGTAAGAGGTTTCCCAGAGACAGAGTGGGGAGCAGAACAGGAAGATATACTGAACTATATTGCTGAGGGGAGCAGTGGGGTGACAGAAGAAGTCTGTTGCACCCTGTGGGTCAGCTCCCTGGTGGGGATCAAACTCATGCTGCAATGGTCGCTATAGTGTCATAGTTTTAACCCTTTGTGTCACCAGGGAGGCCCTGAAAGCAATTCTCAGTTGTGAATGTCTCCCAAACATCCCTGTTCTCATTCTCTTAGCTTGTATGGCTAGCTACTTCTTGTACATCCGGTTTTATTTTACTTAAAAATCACATTGTAATGATTCATTAAATTGGTTAAAGATCACTGAATGCAAACATCTTAATACTTCTAAGAAATATTCACTTAAAGATATAAAAAAAAAAATGTACCTATGACAACTAAAATACTTCACTCAAGGAATGCATCACTGGTCAGACCTCTGCTAATTTATATCTCATTACATCAAATGATTTCATGCATTCTAATTTTTAAATTAATGGCTAGTGAAATTAACTGGATGAGGAATAACTAGATATATAAATAGAAACCCAGCCTGCCATTTCCTTGGCAATTTTACATTACAAAGTAATGTGTAATTGCAAAACACATTATCAGAAGCTTAGTTGTGTGTGGTATTGTCGTGGTCAGGGTTATTAAAAAACAGCACTGAGGGCCCTCCCTGGTGGCGCAGCGGGTTAAAGCACTGCACTGAGAAGCTAAAGCCACTTCCGCATGAGTTCGATTCCCGCCTGCCCCGGAGGTGACCACATGGTGTGGCAGACCTCTCCTGACCCACCCGCTGCTCCCCTCAGCAGCGTACTTCGTCGATCTGCCTGTTCTGCTCCCCACTCTGTCTCTGGTGAAGCCTCTCACCGCCCCGAGCCTCTGGCCTGTACCCCAGTTCTGTATGCATAAATAAATAAAGCTTTAAAAAAAAAAACAGCACTGATACAAGGATTAGTTGGCAGATGGTTTATTGGGGAGGGAATTCCATGACTTAACTGAAGGAATGGGGAGAATTAGACAGGGAAGGAACGAGCTAGTAACAGGTGTCTTGTTGAGTGAGTTTAAAGAACAAGAGTTACTCCCTTCCAGTGAGGACCTGGAATCTTTTAGAGCACACCACAGAATCATCCTACTGAAAAAATAAAAGGGAGCTCTGGAGCAGTTTTCTGTGATATCCTACCCAGTCCTTTGGTTCAAGAATTGGACCTGGGAAATTGCAAGGCATCATTAACCCTTCTATACATTTGGCTTGTTTATGTATATTTAAAAATTTTTTTAAAAACACTTGAGTAGAATATTTTCATAAAGAAAACTTTGTCATTCAAATGGGACTATCAGCTGCTACTTGCAAGGATGATAAAGTAAAACAGATACCTTCATCCATCTTTTAGCACATCCATTTTATCAATCTTAATGGAAATGGCAATAATTACAAGGATTTCAAATGAGTCTGTGAAGCTGCGTGTAAAATGCTGAAGCATGTGAAATATACACACATACAATATTCTTCCTAAAATACAGAATGGATGCACAGAGAATTGTTTAAGTGGTGTGGTTTGTATTATACATCACATCTTAATTAATAGCACCCACTGGGTTATATACGATCAATTGTAATCATACAGAACTGGGAAAAATCTTTTCTATGGCTTATGAAATTAGTATGTGGTATATACCCACATTCAAGGCAACTTGCTGTGCAAACAATCAAAACAAACAACAAGCTCTTTCTATAATTTTCTGCTTATAAAAATAGCATGTACTTTCTGATCTCCTTGGTAACATCCTTGGTTAAGTTTCTGCCTCTTTACTGGCTGTTTGGCTTTGGAACTACATAAAATAAAACTAAGGTCAAAGATAGAGTTCTGTATCCATAGCAACGTGTAGTTCTGTTTCAACACTTCACAGGTATTTCTTCTTAGTCTAATAATTTATTAGTATTTACAGCTTTCTTGGGGGGATAGATGGCTCAATAAATGACCTGTCATAACTTAATAAGCCAAGTACTTTTGGAGATGACAGAGGGAAGGAACCCGAACCCAGGGAGCTAGGTTTTAATCTCAGTCATTAATTTTTTTGGAGGGTCAGAAATCAAGTAGGTCATTCTTAAGGATAATGAAGTCAGATTAACAGTTCAGAAAAAGAGCTTTGAGAGTCTAGGTAGTTAAAACAGGAGATAAAAAGGATGTAGCCACTTAAATTCAAAAACTCATCACAAAGCCAGATCTGAGGAGCAAGTAGTAACCTTGTCTGAAGCCCAGCCCCAGATTCTGAAGCAAACAGTATCAGAGATGGAGGGTAACCAAGAGGTTTAGTTTAAGCAGGCAGTCCAGCCTGCCAGGCCACAAGCAAAGTTCATGGCTGTGAGCCTATCTGGGCGGCAAGATCTGTTTTGGCTGGATCCTCTTGGGTGTGCCCTTCCTCAGCAGGGAATGGACCTGTGAGTGGATGGGCAAGTGCAGGCTTGTGCTTCGGGATAGATGGAAGGGAAAGGATGAAAGGACTTTCTGAACCTTTTAGGTTAGCAACAACAAAAAAATCTCGTAAATCATCCGTGTCTCATAATGTCAGGTAACTTTGTTCTGTAGGCTGAGTAAGTGCAACAGACAACTAGAAGCTAGCCGGAGTTTAACAGGCAGTGGGCAGTTGCTGCGTACTGAGCAGTGGGAATTTCAAGTCGTTACATGGACAGAGCTGTTTGATCAGTATAGTTTTAGCACCTCTGCGTTAAATTGTATAGAACACTTTGTGAACAAAACTCAATTTTAAAATACATTTCATGTTTAGTTGGTGAAGAAAAACAATTCACACATTTATTAAAAAATGCTAAGCTAATTGAAACATTTATTGTTGTTGTTGTTGTGTATCTCTAGTTTACCGACAGCATTTTTCTTTAGTTTTGAAAGTCCACTGATAGCTACAATCTTGATCTAGGTAACTTTCCCCCAGTTTGTTTTAAGAGTCATGAGTAGGGTTGGTGTGCCCGTGGCTAAATGCCTGATGAACTAAGATGCATAACTTAGATTTCATAATTGGCTAGTTTTACCAGATGCAATAATATCTTGAAAAGAGTTTAGCAAAACTTTTATTTATAATGTACTATTGTTATGAGTCATGTTTCATACTGACAAATGTACACTTGAGTATATTTAAAAACAACCTTTTTTATGCCAACTCTTGTAAAGCCTCAGCTAAAACACCACAAAAATGTTAACATGATTGAAAGTAATTTTAAAGTGAAAGGCTAACTTATTTAAAAGTGAACCATTATATGGCTTTTATTTGTAAGAGGCGGTATATCATCTAGCTTTGGGTTTTGTTAGTGCATTTTTTTCTAGTTATTGCCATTGGCTTTGCTACACAATTTTCTTTTATATTGAGTAATTGGAAACTTCATTTTAAAAATAGAGAAATAAAAGCAACAAGTAACAGATAATGTACAAAAGTACAAATTGTTCTAGTAAGTTAATTACTGCACAGTCGCATGGGGTTGCTGTGGTGATGTCAGAGTCATCCAAGAGGCTTTTTCACAATTGGAGTTGATTAAGAGCAAGGTGCCCGCCCTCTCTATCTTGAGGCAATGCCATAAATTTAAGACTGGATATTCTAATTCTAACACTGAGAGGTGTGGACATCTACCTGGACAGTGAAGCTATCCTTGCAATTGACTGGAATGGTGCTACTCTGTTGGAGACATTTACCAGCACAGCCTTCATGGCCTTGGATCAGATTCTCTTTCATATGGATAATTATTTTGAGCTTCTTTTTAAAGCCCTAGAAATAGATCTACCAAGAATTAATACTGTTTTATGCAATAAATGGAAAGACATGGATATTAGATATCGTCAGTTGCAGATCAGTGCTTTGGGTTTAAAAGGAAAGACTGTAGTGTTAATATTCATTTTCCACATTATTCCTTTAGATAAGATTATTGACATATTTATTCTATTGCACACTTAAGTTGCAAATGTGATTCCATTTTTTTTTCCCATGGCACCAACCTCAAACATCTCATGTCATCCTTCTACATTTAAATAATTAATTGCACAAGGTACACATGAAAAACAAGTAGACAGTGGGTGGAGTTGCTGTCACAAGCACTGATATCTGGGGACGCTCAGCGTGTCCATTCTGATGGAGGTGGCCGTTGAGTCAGCTTTAACTTGAGCAGGATTCTCCTCCCTTTCATCAGCTCATTGTTAAAAAGGCAGTGATTTGTGCTTTGGCGTGCTCTAGATTTTCTTGTATTTCATTAAGCAGCCAGAACTTATGAATACCTTGCTGTAGTAAAGTCATATTGTCGTTGGCACAGTAATTAGTGTTTTCTGAATGGCCCTAGGAGAGCATGTGGGCTCTTGTGACCCGGGTGTGTGCAAAATGTTTGGACAGAATGGCTCATTCAGAGCTGGCAGAAAACCTAGGTCAAAACTTTTCTTTCCTGGAAAGGGGAAGTAGAATAAGTGGAGAGAGTGTTGAAAAATCCACTTTCCAATTACTTGAATGTCACTCTTTATAGAAGACGGTTCCTAGTGAAGAAGAATTCAGCTTGAATTTTATCCTTCTTCCAAGGCCAGAGAGGTCACCTGTCATTCCTGCACTCTGAAGAAAATAGTTTTTAGGTGTTTCTAGATGCTGCAAGTAATATCTTCCTGATGTGCAGTCCTTGTGCTCGGAAGCCCTAGTGTTCTGCTGAAGTGAGTTATGGATCATACATCTGTGTTGGCTTTTTAATATCCATATTTTGCATTTTTCAAGATGAGATTATTAAAGATGCTATTTGATGAAAATGTCTAACCTAGCACCCTAATTCTCAAGAGGAATATTTCCATTTGCATCTGGAAGATATGGACATATTTATATTTTGCGCCACTGTTATTTACTTACATAGTTTAATCGATAAAATGAAAGCTTATGTATAATCATTGAAAGTGTAGTAGGCATTTCATTTGCACATTTCAAAAATAAGCCAATGGGCTATGACCCTTCTTCTTCTCCCTTTTTAATTTTTAACTTAACCTGAAAGCAAGCTGCTATGATTTTTTACTCGTTTTCCTCAAGACCTATTTTCAATGAGAGGATCTGGTGGTTCTTTTAGAATAAGACTGGAAGTTTCAACTTCAGTTATGAATTTTTAGGGGTGTAGTCATCACTCACAAAAAACAAATGTAGCCATGTTTGCCAGTTCATATGACTCATGAAATGTTCCACTTCTTTTGAAGTTTTTTCTCCAGATAGGCATGGGAATTAATGAGTGCTTTTCTCTTGTACTTTCACCCTATTGCTTTGTATTCTCTCCCTAGGGTTCTCTCTCCTTTTGAAGGTAAAAATACTTTTTCTTTCTTGACGTAAGTCCTTTGTAGTATGCACCAAAACCACGTATTAACTGCTCTAAAATTTTTAATCAGATTAAAGTTTTCCTGCCTTTGCTATATGTTATGCTCTGTCCTCTCTTTCAACATGCAGTTTGCAAAATGTACCACATTTAAATTCTGTATATAGAAGGCCTTCCAGAGATACACTGTTCTTTTGAAATTGGAGGGGTTTAAGTCCCCTTTTCATCATTACAAGTTGCAGTAATTAGAACAAGAGCCTAAAAACACAAAATGCCCTCTCAAATATACATAAATATGCATACCGGATCTCAGTGAGGTTTCTGAATTACTTGTAAAGGTAAATTGACCGACTTTTAATTCTAATTATCTCTTAGTCATTTCAGGGATTTGAAAAATATTTTCCATTTAGCAGGACATAGGCATTATGAGTCAAGAAAGTTCTATTTACAGCTTAGATGCAGCAGGTTAAAAATAGAAAATCTATTGCCTTAGGAATCTGAAGACCTGGTTTTGCACCCAGACTTTTATGTGACTTTTCCTGTGTTCCCAACATTTTTCTTTTCAACTTCTATCAGTTTCTTGTCTTTCCTATGACATGTGGGTACACTTTGAAAACTTTAGCCCTATGAAATGACTATAAAAACAGAAACTTTTATCCAAATACTCAGCAAAAAAATTACCTCATATAAAATAATTTATAAAACGACTTAATTTGAAATCACTCCTTTCTCTGATGTGAAAAGGTATGTTGCATGTCATAATTATACAGTAAAATATGCTTTGTATTTTAACTCTGTAGATTAATTTCAGTTTTTAAATATTAAACATAGGACCTCATATAAGATATGCAGGATTATGCATAATATAAATTCAATTTTGTAAAGTACAGTGACATGTTAAAATTTTCCAAAATATTGTTTTTTATTGATCCAACATATTTTCCAAATATATCCCACTATTGACTTTATGATATATATATATATATATTTCCTTTCTTTGAAGTTGGAATAGCCACTTTCATATCCATTCTCTATATTAAATAAACTCTCAGAAATTCATATTTAATTGGGTATATTCAGAATTTCATTTCAGAATAAAAGGAGATCTTTAATTTTGATGGGGTGAGAGCTCTAGAAGAAAAAGTCTTGACATTTTGATTCATAAATAACTTTGATATAAGGAATTCATAAATAACTTTGATATAAGGAGTGTTCAACAACCAACTATAATAGCAAGAATATTTTTGTCTAATATTTTAATTTTTTAAATATATAATACCCAAATAACATAATAACATAAACTAATTGTAAATGTATTACATATTATAACTAACAGTCTATATTTTTAAATCTAGTTGTCAGGGTTTTAAAAAATTATTGAGGCCCTCCCTGGTGGCGCAGCGGGTTAAACACAGCACTGAGAATCTAAAACTGCTTCCGCATGAGTTCGATTCGTGCCTGCCCTGGAGGTGACCACATGGCGCGGCAGACCTCTCCTGACCCGCCCGCTGTTCCCCTCAGCAGTGTGCTTCGTAGATCTGCATGCTCTGTTCCCCACTCTGTCTCTGGTGAGGCCTCTCACCGCCCCTGAGCCTCTGGCCTGTACCCCAGTTCTGTATGCACAAATAAATAAATCTTTAAAAAAAAATTATTGAAAAAAAAGCAAACCTGGCCCTCCCTGGTGGTGCAGCAGGTTGGAGCACAGCACTATGAAGTTGTCTGCAGCCACTGCAGCAAAGTTTGATCCCTGGGCAGGGAGCTGACCCACATGGTACAGCAGACCTGTCTCGCTTGCTGCTCCCTCAGCAGTGTATCTCAGTTGATTCTCCTGTTCTGCTCTGGTAAATGTCCTCTCAGCCCCCTGCACCTCTAGTGTGGACCCCAATTCTTGTATGCATAAGTAAATAAAAGTAAATATTTAGGAAAAAACACAAATTAAGTTATTCCTCTTTCTTAGTAAGCTGGCAGTTGCCAAAAGTGAAATTTATCTCCCAATATTTTCCCCTAGGAAAGATGTCAGTGAAATTTTGGGGACATATAGCCCAAATTTTAGATGATTTATACAAAAACATTTTAAATAGGAAATATATAGAAATAAAGCTAAGCCATTATATAATGACCTACTTATTCAGAATCCAAGACAAGTGGAAAGAACTATGGAAAGTTTAAATGTGCATGTTCCGTGAAAGAAAATAGCAGATAGCAAGGATTACTGTTCCCAAAAGGACTTGTAGGTGATCCATTGGTCACCACAGATTAACCCCAATCCCTTAAACCCTATACATTTGTATTATTTTACAATGATAATTGCTATTTATAATAATGACCTTGAATTATTTTATGGTCCTGGAGAATTTTCAAAATCTTCAAAGAAAGATTAAAGTATTCTATGTGTATAAGCAGCAACTTGCCTTCCTCAGAACAGTACACTTACTTCTTGCTATATGTGATACTTAAAATGACTTAATTATCTCATTTATGCACAAGCCATGAGACCAGCTGCCCGGCTCCTTTCTGTATGTGGTGAAATGAAAGGACCAAATAGATACAAAATAGGGGGAAGAGCTGGGAAGGCTCCTTCACTACAGAGGACACAGGAGGACTCTGATGTCTTCGTGACATAATCAGTCAAGAAATTACATGATCATTTCTTAAAACCTTTACACATCTGGGAAGCTTTTTTATTACTAGGGAATTTCAGTGCAACTTCCTTGAAACGATGAAATTTTGGACAATGTTTTACTACCCATCTCTGCTCCCTTAGAGATTAACAGGCACAACTCAGCCTTTCCACTCCGCCCTTACCTGCCATTCACTTAAGACATAGGTGTGTTTGAATTTTGTGACATCTTTTTTCTCGAAGCCTGTATGAAGCAGTTATAATATATGACCGAACATTACCCACTTGCATAATGTTCTGCTTCCTAATTCTAACCTATGTGTCCAGCCAAAGACCATCTAGGAAGGCAGGGAGATGGCATAAAAGCCCCCATGGGAGGAAATTGCCAGTGAGGAAGAGGTCAGAAGTTTGGATGTGCTCTAAAGCCCTCCTCTTGATGCACCTTGCGTATAAATAACACATCTCTTCAGAAAGGGTCACCGAAGGCCTAGTAAAAGAAAGAGCGTCTAGCTTCTTAGAATACCATTCAATGAGGTAATGACTATCTGATGGACTCAAAGATGGAGAGACTAAGCAATGACTGACACAGCTGACCAGGGAGTGATAAGCCACCTACCAATCAAAAGTCTAGAAGAGCTAAGATCTAGAGCAAGGCAGGAGTTCGCCTCCAAGAGAACACTCTGCCTTACACCTTTCTGAATTCAAACCTCCTGATCTTCCTTTTTACCATCTTGGTTTTTACTGTTTAATCCTGCCTAAACATACGGTGTGGCCATCCTCCATGAGCTGTTCTGTACACTGTGTATGAGTTGGCCTGCCTCAGCATAAAGCTAATTGGTATTTAAGTTGTTGTAAACACAATAATCACCGTTATTTCTGGTATTTTTCTTGGGAGATAAAAGGAGTGTTCTCTAACAGGGTTAAATTTCATGTTTATATCTGTACATTTTATATTCAGCTTGTCAAGTTTCTTGAAATCTTTTGTTGAAATATTAATTGGATTTGTACTGATTCTGTAGACCAGCTTGGAGAGAATTGATGATGGAATTTCCATCACCAGATATATGTCTCATTTACTTAGACCTTCTTTAAATGTCTTTCAGAAAAGCTTATATTTTTTTCTTTAAACTTTTAAACACCTTTTGGTAAACATTCTTTAGAATGTTTTATGTTTTTATTTATTGTTATAGTTGTAATTTTCATGCCAATATAGAAAAATCACAAGACACTGATTTTATATTCAGACACCTATGTAAATTATCTTATTGCTTCTAATAATCTATACATTCATTTTATATTTTTCCATAGGCAATGTGAACATCATGAATAAAGACACTTTTGTTCTCTATTTTTATTTTTTCTTGTCATATACTGAATACAGATAGTCATAGTAGGCATTCTTTTCTTCATCCTGACTGTAAGAGGGACATTTTAAAACTTACCAGTGAGGAACAACTGAAGTATGCTTTTTTTGTTTTGGCAGATACTTTTTATCTGGTTAAAAATGGAATCATATATTTTTGTTTTCCTAAGCGTTGCCATTATGGATTTTTATCAAATGTATTTACATGCATTGAGATAATCTAAAGGCTTTTTCTTTTAAACTTCAATGGACTAAACCATATGATAGACTATTTTTCTAACATTATACCAACATTATATCCCATCTTATTTTTTCATGATATGTTTTCACTGTATTCACTTTGCTAATTATTTACTAATAATTGTTGAGAGATATTAATGTAAGATTTAACTTTTTTTGGACATGGTTTTAAGTTGATATTATGCTAACTTCATAAGTTATGTTGCTGAATATTACTTCTTGCTCTATCTCCTAAAGGATTGCTATGAGTGAATTATTTGTTTCCTAAACATTTAGTAAAACTGGCCAGTAGAGCCATCTGGGCTTGATATTTCATTTCTGGAAAGATTTTTGAGTACTATTTAACTTTTTCTAAAGGTTATAAGATGATTCACATTTTCCAGTTTTCTCTAGAGTCGGTTTTGGTGAATTTTTAATAGTTTAACAATTTTTCCTTTTCATCTAAAATTGATATTTATTGGCATTTATAGATTGTTTATAAATGTTAAACTGTCCTGGTATTCTATGCAAACTGGTGAGTGCCTGTTTTGTTTTTATACATTTCTGGACTTGGTTTCTAATAACTTGGTTAGGCTTTTTTGTTGTGCTCATGAGTTGGCCAATAATTTTCTCTTCCTATTCTTGTTATTGATGTTGATATTATGAATTCTGAAATAGTTTGAACACATTTTCCTTTTTCACTATCCTCTGAAGAGTTTAATTTTCAGATAAATCTATTTTGTTAGACCTTACCTTTATTGTGACCTGGTTTATTGTTCTCTCGTGGGAAGATTTCACTTTCTTAATTAGATTGTTTAGTCATTCTGTTTCTTCTTTTGGCATTTTATGTTTCCTTAACAGTCTATTGTAAAATTGTACGGGTGAATTAGAAAACAGCGAATTAGAAACAGGAAAGTTATCTATTTTATGAGTTTGGGGTTGTCACTGAAAAATTTTAACTATAACCAGTTGCCATAATGATCTGATGTCTAACTTCACACTCACTCAGAGTATTCTGAAAATTTTGAAGGCTGATAACTATTTTAAAGTTATGTAGAGACCCTGATATATCTAGTTATCTGTAAATGTGTTTCAAACTAAATGATAATGAAAATACCACATATCGAAATCTAAAAGCTGAAAATAAAGTAATAGAGGAGTGTTTATTATCTTAATTTTATAAATTAAGGAGAGAGGAAAAATAAATGTGTTAAATATCTATAATAAGAAATTACAGGGAATATAAAATAAGTGCAAAGAAAGTATAGGGAAAGACATAACAAGCATAAGAGCAGAAATCAATGAAATCAAAGCTAAAAATTACAAGAGTTATATTGGGTGAATCTCAGGAACATAATGTTGAATATTGAAAAAGCAAGTTACAGAAGAATACATGCAATATAACAATTACATAGATGTTAGGAACAAGTTAAGTTGAAAACACTGTGTATGGCATAATATTTTAGGTGATATTTTACCTCTGAACTGGGAGGTAACAACATGGAATTGGAGAACGATGGAAGAAGAAAAAAGGAAAGGAGGGAAGGTGAAGGGAAGAAATAGTGTTTGACTTTTTGCAATTCTTTTGTGAGTATTTTCTCATATATTCTGACCACTTTCCATTTTTAAAAACAAGGTTATTGCTGACATGGAAGCCCAGGTTCACAAGTTGAGAGAAGAGCTGATCAACGTGAACTCACAGCGGAAACAGCAGCTGGTAGAGCTCGGTCTTCTCCGTGAAGAGGAGAAGCAAAGGGCTGCGAGGGACCATGAGAGTGCTGTCAGCAAATTGAAGGCTGAATCAGAAAAGATGAGAATGGAGCTGAAAAAGACTCATGCTGCTGAGACAGAGATGACACTGGAAAAGGTAAGCTCTCTGTCTGGGTTTTTGTAGGCAACTGAAACCCGTGTTTGATAGTCACTGCTGCTGCTCCCTGAACACCAGTGCATGTAGAGCACTCTACAAAGTTTGACACTATCCAAAAGGAGCAATTGAAGTATGTTGCTGCGTGACTAAGCACCACTAAAATAATCTAGGAAATTTCCTAACTTTCCCTTGAATTTCTTGGAAAGATTTATCTGGAATGTCCTATTCCATAGGAATTAAATACGCGTTGTGATATAATATTGCTCAATGTTATACTGATGACAAACATTTGTGCTTGGGCCTCCCTGGCACTGCCAGGGTTAAAGTCTCAGTGCTACCAAGCTATCGCCAGCCACTGGAGAATAGGTTTGACCCCCCAGCCAGGGAACTAACCCACATTCAATGCCGAAGACCTCTCCTGTCTTGCTTGCTGCTTCAACATTGTGTTTCAGTACATCACCCTGTTCTGCTCCCCACTCTGTCTCTGGTAAATCCTCTCACCCATCCCTGCACCTCTGTTTTACACCCAGTTCTTGTATGCATAAATAAGTAACATTAAATCTTAAAAAAAATAGAAAAGAAATTCTTAGGCACTAAATTTTTCTAGATTAAGGCTAGATTTCAGATCTTTCATTGATCATTTACTAATAACTTTGGAGTTTTGGAGTTTTTTAAAATAGTGTAACTATAACATAAATAATGACATATTTTCCCAGAGTATTTTGGGTTAGAAGTTTCTTTAGACTATATATGTTTGAAATAAGTATCAGTGCAACATTTACACGTTTGCATTTATATTGCACATACAGTTTCAAGTATTCTTCCTTTTGGTAGTCTGGAAAAGTAAAAATGCTCCAGTTGAGTGGTCACAAGGAATTGTGTTAATTGTGACAACTGTGTGTTGTCCCTTAAACTCCTTACAATCTCTATATGTAAGTTTTTGTAACTTAAAAATCTTAGTGAAAGTTGGATGTTTTGCTGGCACTGAGGCCGCAGAAGCCACTGCATCTTTCTGTGCTTGCTGCTTCTATGTTTTAAAGCACTGGATGGGCTAATAATGTTTAATTTTAAAAATTTCACTAAACATCCCACCTAATGACCAGGAGAGACCCTGTACAGGTTTGCAATATTTTTTCCCCTATGTTTTCTTATTTATTTCCCCCACCTCCAGTTTTTAAGAATGGTGTTAAAAAATAAACAAAAAATGCACACTTGTGACTTGGTGTAAGTTGGAAAAGGTAAGTTAGAAATCTTCTAGTCCTGTTTTATTTTTCTCACCTGTTCTTTCTCATTCTTAAGTCATGTAAAACTGTTACTGAGTAGACAGCCACAGTCCAGGCACTCTTTCAGGCACAAAGGTGGCCAGTCTGTGGAACTTACCCTATAGTACCTTAATTTACCTGTCATTCCCACTTCAGCAGACTTTGCCCCCCACAATATAGCTCTGAATCCAGAAACCAATAGAAAAAGTACTGTAAGAGGCAGGAGTGAGCCTGACTTCTTGGAGAAACAGCAGGAAGACCAAGTGGCTGGAAAAGGGACTAAGCAGGAGGAGGTGATGATGTCAGGGGCCTCTCTGGGACAGGCTTTGCTTTGGCCCTCCTTGAAGAAGGAGGCCTGTGGACTTGGAGTAGAAGAATGTCAGGACCTGACTTATATTTGAATGGATCTTTCTGATAGCCCTGATGGAAATAGACTGAATTGAGCCAAAGAACAATGTAGGGAGGTTAGATCAACCCTACTGCAAATTTAGAAAAGATAGGATAGAGGCCTATGCCCGTGGAGTAGCAGTGAAGATGGTAAAACTGATCAGATTCAGGTGATGTTCAGACAGGTTTTGTTGCTGGTTTTGATCGGTGGTGGGGGAGTTGTCATGTATATGCAAGCACAAGAATGCACGTGAGCAGCCCAGTGTGAGTCCGGGGTGATTTGCGGTCGCGGCTAGACACGTAGGGTTGCCCTTTGCAAAAAGGAAGAATTGGTAAGAGTGACATGTTTGGATTGAGATATTCTTTATACATCCAAGTGAGGACATTCGTGATAATTCTGTCAGAGCAGTACAAAATAATGTTTGGTGCTAAACATACAGTTTCAAGAACTAAGGAGATTTCCTTTAGATGGAATAGTTTTAGACCTCTGATAATAGCGAATAAAGGGTTTACTGTAGAGAGTGATGATGTTTGCTTGTCTTTTCTGGTACCTTGTACCTTACCATGCTTCACTCACCTCTGCCAACAGTTGAAAGTATATCTATGTAAGGGTTCTTCAGTGGCACAGCTACCAGTACATCTTAACTTAAGGAAAGTAGACATATCTAAACAGCATTCGCATACATTAGAACACATTCAATTTAGGGCTCAATTTGCTTGTATTATATATTTTCATTTTATTAATTTATATATGATATATCTCATCACAAGCTCAATTTGCTTGTATTATATATTTTCATTTTATTAATTTATATATGATATATCTCTTTTGTTATATATGTTCTTGTATTATATAAATTTTAAATATTTCCTTTTCCTTTTGTTAGGATATGAACTTTTTCAAAGATACACTTACATGTGTTACTAGTTGAAAAGTTTCCGAAAATTTTTAAAAATTAGTATAGAAATCATTGGTAAATATATATGCAAAAAAAAAAATCTGGAAGTTTTTCTATATCCCAGATACAGAAACTACATTATCCCAGGCACTATTAGGCTCCAAAGAAAAAAGAAAGAAAAAAGCCACTGTCCTCTAGGAAATGATAGTGGTGACTTAGAGGCATACACTCATACACAAATAACTATTGCGCAAGGTGGAGTAGACATTGCTGAGGGGGGCATTATTTTCTGTTAAAAAAATCTGGGAAGACTAACGGGAATTCCAGAGATGTCACCTGAACTAGGCGTAAATAATATATAAGATTTTGATGGAGAAATGAAGATTCTCAGCCAAAAGAATAACACCAGTATGAACAAACAAAGCCATTTACAGAGCTTAAGAGGTTGATGGAGAGGTGGCTAATGATCAAGCCAAGGGATGGCTAGGTATTGCTGGAAGTCTCCAAAGCTGTGATAAGAATTGCAGCTTCACTGGATCAACAGTGAGAGGCTCCTGATGGTTTTCAATGAAGCATTAAGATTCAGTTTATTAGGAAATTCTGCCAGTGTGTGCAAGACGCCATAGCAGTAGTAGCTGGTAGGACTGGTTTAATCCAGGCAAGAGGTCTTGAGGACAGCGAGAGGGGCATGAAAATAGTGAATGTAGAAGCAATGGTGGACCAGAAGTGACAAGTCTAGAAAGCATCAAAAATATGACACTGATTAGACTTTAATATAAATCCCACTCTTAATACATTGGGATGTAAGAGAAGTTTCCTTTTGGGAGAGGGAGGTGAATTCTTGACAAGAACTTGAGTTTCAAGGACCACTGCTATACCTAGTGTGAGCTTCATTTGCTATTGAAGGGTTTTGGTAGGTAATTGTAAGAGAAGGCAGGACTAGAACAAAATAGCAGTGGGAGTCACCTACAGAGAGGGCAGACTGCGACAGAAAAGGAATAGCTATGAAGGAAGAACTTCATGGAGAGACCCCAGAGGAAACAGTCAGTGAAGGGTCATCAAGATGAGAAGAATATGAGAAGAAACTACTTATAAAGGAAGATTGTCAAGAATGTGACAGAAAGTCAGAAAGGATGGGGGTGGAAGAAAGGCCAGGGGTATGAAACTGCGAACTCATTGATGATTTTGGACAGAGCATTCAACATATCGTGTGGACAGAAACTTGGTTGCAAAAGATAAGTGAGAGAGTCGTGAGGAAGTGGAGATTAGTGAATGAACTATTGTTTTGGAAAATCTGATAGTAAAAGTCCGGGGTAGTTCCAAAGAGCAGCAGGAGTTAAGGAAAGTGTATTTTAGGCTGAAAATGTCTTGAGATATGTGAGAAGGAACTAATGGGAAGAGGTTTGTGGTGCAGAAACCGTAGATAACAGCTGGCCAGTGGTCACAGAGCCAAGGGCATGTGCAGTTACCAGCACCAGTGCACCCTCGCCCCTCGGCCTATTCCTTGCTCTCTCCTGCCTCCAGGAGCTCACGCATCCCTGCTTGGGATGTCTCGTGGCTCCTCCTCCTGCTCCTCACTCTGTATGCTTTAGTGTGTTCTTCCCGACCTCTGTCGTCTTTAGTCTGAAGACTTGCCGACCTCTTCCACCTTCCCTTGTTGCATTGCCTAGAGTCATCCACTGTCAGAAATCTTACAGATTTTTTGGCTTTTTTTTTGTTTTCCATATCCCTTCACTAAAACTTAAGGTCCATTTACATAACCTTGTCTATCTCGATACCAAGAAGATTCAACACACAATAGGTACTCACCTTATATGAATAAGCCACGGGAAATACAGGAGCCATGATGTTCTAGGAGGCAGGAAGGAAGAAGAGGGTTGAGAAGAGTTTATATCTAATTTCATCTGCTTTCTTGGTAAAGAACCACAGTCGTCTGCTCAGAGGAGTCATTTCAGGAAGGTGCAACAGCCAGGCTTCTGGCGGAGCAGATGGATGGCTGGGAAGGAGGAGGGGGAAGGAAATTTTCTCAGGAAGTGTAGGAGTCCTGTTAAGTAAGAGAGAGAACATGGCATCTGAACCTGAAGCATATGATGTTCTGAAGTAAACTGAGAACACAATACAAGAGGTTAGAAACAGGGTTTCAGGCAGTCCTGTTAGCTGACACGGATAAAGATGCCTGATGTTAACCAGAATTCAGGGACCATAAATCCCTTTGTTTTTGCCTAAAAAGAAAGAAAAAAGGATGAGAGCAGTAAGTGGACCAGAGTTTAATGCCATGAATTTGTTGAGTTGGTAGAATTAGGCAACAGCAAAATCCATAGGATAAAATAAAATTACAAATGCTGGGCTCTTGATAGGAGGAGTGATTTGTATTTCCATTGATAAGTATTTTTTACTTACTAATAGAAGTTTAGCATGTTCCAATGCAGTGAAAAGACAGACTGTGCATTCCCTGAAAGCAGCTTTTGTGAAATGTTAGTTTTTAATGCTTTGGATCTCGGTTGATGCCACATACAAAGTAGGCATTCATAAATGATAAGCGAGTGAATAAAAGCCTGATACTGAACTGAGAAGTTCAGCATAGCCACTGTGAACATAATAATATAAATACATTTTTTAACTGTTATTGATTCCTCCAAATTTTGTTTCAAGCCACTGTAAATACTTTGAGTAAGGTAAAACTTATCTTCATAATCAAGCATTTTTTTAGTGTTATAATTTATTACTTAAATATATAGCATGAATATTTTTTCAATCATAATTTAAATTCTCCTACACAAACTAGGAGACATTTGAGTTATTACTATAAAATTTTGAAATAACTAATAAATTGGTAGGTGATTTTGTTACTTGAATTCTTCTCACTCTGTCCAATAAAAGGCATGTTTTATCATGTTTTAATAAATCTAAAAATATTTGCTAGCAGTTCAAAATAGAGTCAGAATCGAGGGGTTTAGAAATTAAAATTTCACATTAAGTATAAAATTTCTTATTAAATATAAAATTGAGGTTCAAAGAGGAGAGGAAAATAACACCAGAATATAAATAATCTGTGACTTCCCTTTTGGGTATGGGTTGTTTCAGTAGCACTTACAATGTTAAGGTTAGAAGAGAATTCCTCAGTCCACAGCTACCTGAGTTTCTGTCAGCAGCGATTTAGACCCAGATGACACCTTCAATGGCTTTGAGTTAAGAGAAACATAAAATATCTCTGCAAGGTCACCATACTTGAGAGAATCCAAGAGAGTAAATGATTGACATTTGTAAAGTGAAAGCTGGTTTTCTAGCCTTTCAAATTTTTTCAAAGAAAGTTGAGACAAAGTCCATAAAATATGAACCTTGAAAAATTAAAGAACATTATTAAGTGATGGTAGTAGGTCATTTTCAGAAGACTGATGAAAAAACTTTGGTATTTAAATTTTACCATTGTTTAAGAAATCTATTCAACTACTTTTTAAAATAACCTTTCTTGAAATGGAAGATATTTCAGAAGATAACAGTAGAAAAGTCCTTGTCACTAACACCGCCCAGAGATAACCAATAGTAATTACTCAGTGTATATGTAAAAAAATAGCTATATTAACTTGGCTAATAGATAATATAAAGGAAACAGTTTCGTCTTGTTTTTTAAGTTAGCTGAGAATAACCCAATATCATTTGAAAAATTCTTTGAAAATACAGATTTTACAATCTCTATTTTATAAATGTAGAATAATCAATTTATATTCCTTTATTTTAAAATATATAGCTTTTTTGAAAAAAACTGCCCAAATTGATGAAGAAATTAGCATCTTCACATATAAATTTTTTTATATATGGTTTTTTCCCATTGGCTCAAGATCCCAGTAAAATTACCTGGTCAATTTACAAAATTATACTAAGTTATATTTTTCCCATATCTCGCCAGTTTATGTTGTTAATATATATTTTTTTAATTTTTGGCATTCTTTTGGTGAAACACTATTAATACTTTTAATTTTTATTTTTAAAGGTGAATTGAGCATTTACAATAGATATTTTACTTATGTTTTTAACCAATGTCTACTGTCTCATTTTCTTCTATTGGGGTTCTAATGTTTTTCTCTCATCTAAAAACTCGATTTATATTTTAACATGATAAGGCTCTTATCTTTGTGGCAAGTATTTTTTTGCTATTTGCCTTTTCATTTTATGAGACACAAGATTTTATTTGTATTTAATGTACACTGTCCATCTTTTCCTTTGTAAATTCTCCATTATAAGTAGTTGTCTTAAGCGTTAAGATTTGATGTTTAAAAATATATGAACACATCAAACATTTTCACACTGTACCCTACTAAGTAAAATGCTCTTATGCTCTTATGAAATGACATAGCACTTACCAGCTTGAGCTCCTGGTCTATAATTTTAATGGTATCTGAAGGATTATACTGGAACTCTGCCAGCCTGAAGTCATTAAAAGGCTTTGAGCAACAATTCAGCATCTTTTTCAAATTTAAGAAAAGCTCCATATGGCATAATTATTTGAAGCTAAGGTCATAGAAACTACTTAAACCTTTGAAATTTATAATTAAAGGATTAATATTAACTTATGAAGACATTGTCATTTAGCTTAAAATGTATTTCTAATCTGAATTCTGTTCTTTTTACTTTGATCTTTTCCCTGACTTTTTCCTTTTCTAAAAATATAAAGTTTTGTATCCTTTAAATTTTTAAATAAATGTTACCTTAGCCAGTTTAGAGTTCAGTAAGTTGATTGATAAAGTCCAGTATAATCTCCATAGTTCCACTAATGTGGATGAACTTTAGTTTGGCATTTACCTCTGGGTGTATAAAGCCATCACTTTGAGACTGGTCTTAATGACACCTCTAAACATAGCAATAAATGAACTTACAGAAGAAAAAAGCATGCACAGATGAGAACTTGAGAAACTGGGTGTGTACCACTTTGTGATGAACTGAAGTTCACTCACAGTTGGTTTTAAGTCTCTTCAACTGTCCTCAATTGGAAACCTTTTTTAAATGATGAAAAGATTGGGGTCTTATTTTATGCAAAAGCTAGGACTTGTTTGTTTGACAATATACATTCATCAGTCCAGAACAAGTATTTCAGTTATATCAGTTTCCCTACCTCCTTCTATAACCTGAGAAATTGTGTGATCCTTCGAGACTCTTTTTCTGGTTCTGATAGGAGACACCTGTTTCACAGTGATTCCACTGAATAAATACTGGAATAATGTCTGGAATGTTTGTTTACTAAACAAAAAAGAACAGCGTTATCTAGTATCACCCTTGCGCAAATATTTACATTGTTGGGGTTTTACCACCCTGAGTGGCCTGTAAACCTCAGTGCTGATGTGGAGACTCATGTGTGGGTGGAAGGGGCTGCTCCCCGCGCAGTGGCCTTCGTGGCCTTCAGCTGCCCAGAGACCTTGCTGCTTTTGCTGCATCTGCTAGAGCACTCCTCCTCTCTAGCCACCTGGAGAACGAATCACTAGCTTAACTTCAAGTTGAGTTTTCTCAGGCTAGAATTTTTTATTTGTGCTTGGAGAAATAAAAGGCAGTACGTTTTAAGATTATCTGAAAATAAAAGCTAGCATTATCAATGATCATTTATTTTTAAATCAAACATCCAAAATTGACAGCATCAATATTCCTTCGTCATTCTCTATCCTACCTTTCTACTATTATAAGTGCGAGTGCTGCCAACCCAGAGTTGTTGGTTTTTCTTTTGGGACTTAACTTCTACCTAAAAGGATGGGGGGAGGGACCCCTTAAATGAGTGCTGCAAAAGATAGTAATTTGAGTTATTTGCCATCTTCAGAGATCGATACATTAAATAAGATTTGGGAGCAAGTAAAATGAACAGGCATTTGTTCCCAGTGCTTATGTGTGTGCCCATTTTTATTTCTGTGGAGATTTTTGCATGTGTGCAGGCGTGTGTGTATGTGTGTTTAAGATAACTACTGAAGATTGTACAATCTTTTTGACTTATTTTGCTTATGGCCAAACCTGTAAGCATCTTATTGGATGGTGCATTTTAAAAAATAATACTAATAAAATAAAATAAAACGAAAAGTATCTGTATGTCATTAGTATCTCCATCAATGATGAAATTCTTACAAATAACAATAAAAATAATAATTTGTGTGCTATCTTGATAGTTTACCACAAATAGGGTGCTTTTACATCCTAGTTTACTCAGATAAGTCCCAGTATTTTGAGTGATTTACTGTTTCCCCAGCCTTTTTTACACCTAGACATGTCCCAGCTTCAGTGCTGTTATATTATTTCCCTAACTATTAGGGTACTTGTAATGTATTGAAAATATTTATTTTTTTACTTTCTTATGATTTCATTATTAACTACTATGATGCTACATATTTTAAATGAATATCTTTTTGATATTCATCAGGTAATGCTGCCCTTGGGTTATAGGTAACTAATTATATTTTAATATTCCAGCTAGTCTTTATGAATATTTTCAATATCACACCAACAATTCAGTAGGATTTTATATACTTAGCGCACAAATATTTTCCACTAGGAGACTCAAGGAGATAGGAGGGAGAGATGGGGCACCCATTTCATATTCCTGTCTCTTTTGTTTAGAAACTTTCTGTGGGTTGAGCAGATGGTGAACTGATGGGTGTAAGTAAGGTGTTAGGGTTGAGTGCCACAGTTACAAAGGGATACGAGAGCAGAGAACAGTAGAAGAGCTCTTAACTGAGAGTTGTCTCGCAGCCATTGTTCATAATGCAAAGGAATTACTCCCTGTGGAATGGGGTTTTTTAATTCACTAATGTGATGATTAAATAAATTCATATTAAAAGTGGTCAATTACTTTAACTAAATTTAATACATTTTGAGACCGTAAAAAAATTGAGAAAGTACATGACCTGAAAGTCTTTTCATCCTAATGAGTAATTAAGTAAATACTAATGAAGACAATTTACTATTTTTCACATATTAAGTAAGTAAATCATTTAAAGTAACAGGTCATTTAAAATTAATAATATTAAATACAGAGGGCACAGTGAATAAATATTATAAAATGCTATTAATGGGAATGTAAATTGTTACAAACTTTTCGAAAAGGATTTTAAAATATCTCCTCATTTATTGCTCTTGCTTGGTTAGCGTAACATTGATACCAAAACCCAAGCACTATATCTCTATAAAAAGATTAATCTTCTTATGAACATTATGAAAACATAAAGTAAAAAATTAGGTCAAAGACTTAATATGCCATACAACATGATCATATTGGTTTTGTTCCAGGAATGCAAAGATAGTTTGATATTAAGACTGCTATCAGTATAGGTCACTATAATGATAAAACAAAAGACAAAAATGGTGTGTGGTCTTCCTATTTGTAAGTGTGAGCCTAAGCTGCTATAAGAACCCCAAAATCCAGTGGATGAAATGAGTTCATAAAGCTTCTTTCTCTCTCACCTAACAATTTATAGGTATTAATTAGGGTGACCCAAGGGCAGGAACAAACTGTTTTGTTTCAGTAGTTTTAGGAACTCAGGCTGACTGGTGGGTTGCTTTCATGTTCACATGGAGCTTCCATCAATACCTTAAGGTCAGGTTTGCCAGTTGATTGCCCAGTCAACAGAAAGAGGAAAAAGAATGTGAGAAGGACAACACATTGCCTTTCAGGAAGCTCTGTGTCAGTTGCACAATCGTTCTCACTCACTTTCCACTGGACAAATCCTAGTTCCAGGGTTACACCTGGGAATTGTTAGTGTCAGCAGCACTGAAAGTTGGGTGAGGAGGAGATAATTCTTTTAAATTAAGAAGACTGGATGTTGAGGGGCCAATTAGCAGGTAATATAGTCTCCTGTGTTCAGTATTTGATGCTTGGTCCATGTGTGGTGGTTCTAGGTGCTTCATATGGCAATGAACAAACAGGCAGTTACTACTTTCTCAGAGCTCACACTCTCACATGACATTGAAAATGCTTATAAGAAACTTATATTAAATCTTAAAATGTGTATAACTGCTATTAAATAAGAAATAAGAGAAGATGAAGGCAGGCCCTGGAGTACCAGGGTTGGGACCATTTAAATAGTGTGTCCGAGGTTGACCTCATTGGAAATGTTAAGGAAGATGTCAGGTTAGTCATGAAGATATTTGAAGGAAGAAATTTCTGGTGTAGCAAGAAAACAGAACAAAGACCCTTTGGCAAAATCATGGCCAGTATGGTTAAGGAACAGCAGGGAAGGAAGAGAGCAGAGCTCTCTTAAGGTGGAAAGAGCAAAGCTAACACAGGGGAGAGAGAAAGTGAGGTTTGAAGGATCCCAAAGTCCTGAGTATGACATGCCTTGAAGCTGTTGTAAGGACTTTGAGTTTAAACTCTGAGTAATAGGAAATCATTACAGTATTGTGCCAGGAGTGATATGATCTGACCCAGGCTTGAAAAGATGGTTCTAGTAATGAGTAAAGAGTGGGAAATTAGAAGGGCACTATAGTGATCCAGTAAAAGTTGTTTAGACCAAAGTGGCCCCGGTGGAGGTAGTCAGATACTAGGTTTTAAAGTTTTAAACTACAACATAGTTTTCTGATAGATTTGATATGGGATGAGAAACTATGAAAAAGTAAGTTCTACATAAACCTACACATGGGGGGAAAATCAGCAATGTGATTGCTTTTTTTTTTCCAGTGGGATGGAGTTACATGGAATTTTAAATGTACCTGTTCTTTTTCTTAATGTACTCTATAGTAACAGTTTTGTAATAATAGAAACCACCATCTAACCATACTGTTGCTGTATCTCTGAACCCTAGGGCATCTTCCGTCTGTTTCCCCTTTTCCTCCCCTGGGAGAAAAGAGCCATGAAGAAAAGAATGTGTGGCTCTCAGTCTTGTCATGACATTAACTGACATCAGAAACAAGGGTGATGCCATTGTGATGTCACCAGCCCCTCCTCACTCCTGCCTGAGAGGTGACGGTCCCCAAATCCCCTGTTCTCTTGCCCAAGCCATCTTTCTGTTAGGACAGGGAGGCTGTGCCCTCATTAGCAAAAGAAAAACTGGAGCTTGATCTGTACTGCAACCTGTTGAGAGGGCCCTTGTTGCTTCTGGGATCTTCATGGGGGCAAAAAAGAAACGTGTACTTCCCTGACCGTAGACTTCTCTCCCAGAGAATGTCAAGCCTTGAGTCTGACAGGCATGAAAGGAGAAAGTGGTACTAGCCCCGAGAGAGAGCAGGCTGGTAGTCTGAGGTCCCTGAGGGAAGCAAAACCATCTGGCCTCAAAAAGAACAAGGTAAGACTGAAATACCTTGTGTGTTTTGGGACAGGGATGCTTCTAAAAAATTAATCTCATTGCTGATAGGCAATGGCAATATGGTAACAGCCCCTCCCCAGAGAAATATTATAATGGGGTGGGGATAGTAACACAAGTGAAGCAGAGCTTACCTATAACTGAGGTCTGGAGACAGCATTCCCTGGGGAGCATCCAGGACGGTGTCTACAAGTCTGTGTTGGGGAAGGGAGGCAGTGTGGGGACTTGAATCCTTTCTCAACACAGGAAATTGCAGACCATCTCCCTCCCTTGCTTAACAATTTACAAAATACCAGTGCCCACATCCCAGCCCTTGGCATTCTGGCCAAGGGTTTGCATTATCCCATTTTTCCTCTTCTACCTTTCCTTTTTTTTTTTTAAATTTCTTAATGATTAGTTTAGTTCACTTAATTGTCTAGTATACAGTTCAAATGCCGTTGCAGCAACATGGATGGAGCTGGAAGGGATCAAGCTTAGTGAGATAAGCCAGAAAGAAAAAGAAAAAGAAAAATACCGGATAGGTTCACTCATAGCAGGAGTGTAAGGATCAGGGGGAAAAAATCAATTGTAACAAAGTCTAAATGAAAATCAACAAACAACTATAAACCAGAGACATTTTTCAGGGGATGGGTAGGGGAATATGATCAAAACTGGGGTGGAAAAAGCACACGGGACTATGGTGATGGCACACGGGTGAAGTGGTGGTGGGAAGCCCACGGGAATTACAACTGAGATGGAAAAATGCACAAAATGAGGAATGACATATAAATACACACACACACACATTTTAAAGTATACATTGGCGTTAAGTACATTTAAATGGTTGTGCAACCATCTCTACCTCCCATCTCCAGACCTGGTCCATCTTGCAAAACAGAAACTCTACCCGTTAAGCACACATGTTTAATTGTATTTCCTACTTCCTCCGCCTCAAAACGCTCACCGTCACTGTCCTGTCTGCAGGTGCTTGATCACTCGAGCTTCTCCTGTGAGCAGACTTGGACAGTAATTGTATTTTTGCAACTTATCTCAACAGAAAGTCTTGACATTTATCCTTTTGTAGCCTGTTTCAGAATTTTCTATTTTAGAAATGGCTGAATACTATTCCATTGTGCAGGCGATATTTTGTTCATCTTATTCGTCCTGTTAATGGACGCATGGGAGTATTTTGGCATTTTGGCTTTTGTGCATAATGCTGCTAGGAACATGAATGTACAAACATCTGGGTTCCTGCTTTCAAATATTTGAGGGATTTACTCATAGATGGAAATGCTGGATCAGGTAGCAATTCAGTTTTACTTTTTTGAGGAACCCATCATATTGTTTCCATAGTTTTCCCACCCGTATACATTCCCGTCACCAGTTCCAACTTCTCCATCTCATTTAGCCATTACTCACACTCACACATGGTGAAAAAACGCATGTGAAGTGTTGTTATTGTCTGCCTTCATCACCTTTTTAAAAATCAATGATTTAACTGCGTTGAAAAATATATGTTGTGTTTGATTGATAGCCTCTGTTACTTAAACATTATAACATTTTTGCAAAACAGCAATCAGAAATCAGGTCACTAGTATCATTATTATAGGCACATATTAAAAAATTATTTAAAAAAGTGTGTGTTGCATGTCATTCTCAGTGCATGAATGACTGTTTTAAAAAACAGTATTAGTTTGTTTCCCCATAATTCACATATAAGTGAAACCAGCTGATATTTTTCTTTCTCCTTCCTTATTTCACTTGGCATTATCCTTTCCAGTTCCATGCGTGTCATCATAAGTGGCAAGAGCTTATCTTTTTTTCTTTATAGCCGAATGGTATTCCATTGTGTATATTAGGAGCTTCTTAATTCATTCACCTGTCATTGGGCAATTAAATTGTTTCATAAGTTGGCTCTTGAAAATAGTGCTGTAGTGAACACAGGTGTGCAAAAACTCCTTTCAATTAGTGTGTTTGCATTCATTGGATACATACCTAGGAGTGGGATTGCTGGATTACATGGAGAGCTATGTTTAATATTGTGAGAAACCGCCAAGCTCTTCTCCCTAGGGACTGTACCAGTCTATATTCCCACAAGCAATGTCGTCTTTTCCTCCACATCCTGTAAACACTTGTAATTTCTGTTCTATTTTACACATCCCATTTAGGTCAGGAAAAAAACAAAATCAATAAAAAAAAAAAAAAGCAACAACCTAAAAACCAGATGACAGAGTGGAAGCTAGCAGAGAGGAAGGGGGTTAGGAAGAGCACAGTGTGGAGCTGGCCCAATGGATGATGGTGGAGGACTGTGGGAGCCGTGGTGGTGGGTGTGATGTGAGCACATTCTCTGAAGGGGTGTAATCCTGTGTTTCTGAACTGTTATATGGTGATATAAACCAATGTTACATCAAGAAAAGAAAAACAATATTAGTTGGATAAGTTGAACAATTTAAAAGTATTAGAATCCTCAAACTGTATAAAAAATTGAACTCCCTTGTTTTAAAATATTGTTTCCCTTTAATGGATTATGTTATTAGGGAATATAGTGAAGTTTATATGTTGAGTCATAACCAATAATAGATGTATACCTGAGCTATCTACTCATAAAAGTTACTAGTGTGCACCCATACAACTATATGTTTCTATAATTAGGGGCACATTAATCAATTTCAATAAAAGTATAGGCTGTACCATATTTATGGCTAATATATTAGTTAACCAGCCAGGTATAGAGTATAGTATAATATCTTTTGTATTTTTCAGATTACAAATTATCAGAACAAGAAAAGCTACATTTTAAGTGTGTGCAGATGTGAATCTTGGCTAACAGAATTGCTTTTAATATTCATTTATGGTATTCTCTTGGCAAAGAAATGGACATTTGTTCCCACTGAATGAATTTAACAGATCAGTGGACATTGTAGGGATTTTTAAGGGAGCAATCTTGCATCACGAAAAATATCTCATAAAACATCTGTATCTTTGAATGTTGTGACATTTGTTTGTTATTTTGCAGTTTACATTAATATTGAATAAATAGTTTGAAGATTTTCAAATGAGAAATATAAGCCTAAAAGAATTTGAGAAACTATAGGAAATTCCAGGTTAGGGTGCAATGCTAGGAAATCTGAGAAGATCTCTAGTAATGAGAGGATATTTTATGGAGAAGATGGTCCTTGAAGTACAATATTTAAATTGCTACTAAATAAAAAAAAAACTTTCTGAGGCAGCCTAAGGAGAAAGATGGGAAGCTCTCTTCTTAGGAAAAATTGGTGGATTGTCAACAGTCAATCTGAAAGACATTGAAGATGAATTTTTGACATTTTTCTTTTAAACTTTTTATTTATACTTATTGAAAATTTGCAAATTAGAGCACAGAATTCCCTTACGTCCTCCACCCAGCACCCCCGATGTCAGTATCTTAGTTATCCATGGTTCCTGGAAGCCAGGATGCAAGCGTTGGGGCACCCAGCACCCGTCATATTCACACTGGTAGAATCTTACAGAACTTGTGTGACTTCCAACGTTGTCCCACTATTTTCTTATTACTGTTTCAGGACACAGCCTAGGACCACACGTTGCATCAAGGTGTCAAAAACCTTTCGTTCCTTCCAATCCATAGAAGTTCTCAGTCTCTTTTATAACCTTAACACTCACTCCTGAAGAGTGCAAGTTATTTTGTAGAATGTTTCTCAATTTGGGTTTATCATGATTATTAGCTTGAGGTTATGCATTTTTGGTAAGACTACTGCAGAAGTGCCTTTTATTAAGGGGTACTTGATACCTAAGTATCGTATAATCAGTGATACTATTATAGATCATTGGATTCCAAGTGCCACCTGCCAGGTTTCCTCTGTGTAAAGTTATTATTTATCCTTTTGTAATAGAAGAACTATCTTGTAACATGTAACACTCTTTACACATGGAGACACTTTAAGATTGTGCAGGTACCATGTTTCTTTGAATATTTTCATCCACTGCTTCATCCATCACCATTCATTGGTAAATGTTGCCAAGTTATTTTTTTTGTTACTCGAAGTTTCTCTGAAGTGTTGGCATTTCCTGGCCTTATCTAATGCTGAGGCCATGGGACTTTTCCCGTGTTTTTGAAGGAGAAAATACTGGAAGTCAAAGGTAACTTTTTAAATGCAAGTTTTTTCAGAGTAGGAATCAACTGTAAGGGAATATAGAAGAAAAATTGAGATGAAGCCAGAGGTCAGGTTTATGGAGAAGCAAATCATGCTGCGAGTGTTTGGGTACCCCCTAAACAAGGCCCCCCCCCACTGGACTCTGAGCATATGTAAAGAGAAAAACCACAATTAGAACAAGATTCAGTGCAATAAAAATTTAAATGTCACTTGTTCAAGCTCATGGAATCGAAAACTTCTGAGAAAAATTTACTAGATACTTCTCACAAAGAAGACAAATATCTCAAGTGGTTAACATGCTCAACAGCTTTTTCCGGGAACATAACATTTTATAGGGAATTTGCCTAGAATGGAGGTTTAGTAGATATTATTTTAACTTCTCTAAAAATAGAGTGAGATGTAATATATTAGAAGTTAATCTGAGCTCCAGAATTTCTTTAAGAAGTCATGAACTATTTTAAGGGCAAATTATTTGGGAATCAAAGAAAGTAACAACCAGATAGTGTTCACTTTAACGAATAGTTGAATCTCTGCTATTTAGATGCTGCTGTGCTAAATCAGCAAAATCTCCATGGGGTGCTTGTTGTTGGTTGTCTTGCCCTAATTACCCTCACTGATTAAGAAAATAAAAATAAAAATAAATAAAAATAGTCATCACTTACTGCACCAAGTGGCCAACATTCTTAGAAAAGCTTATCTCGATGTTTCCTCTCAACATCTCTTGAGTAAGTGCTTTTATTGTCTTTGTGGAGGTCTAGAAAGGTTCAGTATTTTGGAGAGGAAATTCAAACTCAGTTTGACTCCAGCCTTTTGCTCGAAACTCCTTTTTATGCACATGGCAACAATATGTATTATGGCTGTTCAGAAGGGAAACACTGGGGAGCTATGAGAACAGACCAGTGTGGACAATGTGGTCTCATGACTGAGAGGGACTTCCCTGAGGAAGTAAAGCTTGTGCTTCTGTGATAAAACATTGAACAGACTTTCAGGGTAAGATGTGGGGGCAGCCAGGCCTCTGTCAGCGATGAGCGAATCAGCCCTAGACTTGCGTGACCTCTTCCACCATGACTTAGTTCTCTTCTGTGGCTGCTGCCTTGAATCTTGAACATGTCTATTATGAGAATTGAGCATCTTCCGTAGGTAAAGATACTTATGGTGTGAGTTTAATTGTTTGCAAATAAATAGTTACTTTGTTTACCACCATTGTTCCCTAGCTCATTTTCACCTTGAACCATTTGACCAGAAAGTAAAAGATTTTAAAAATAGAATTAGTTTGGTGTTGTTAAAAGCTGCCATTGTCAAGTCAGAAACAAACTTCTCAGTATTTTCTAAGTTCGGACAGCAGAGATCTTCTGTTTCGCGCTTCTTTATACTCAAACAAATTCTTGAAGATCATGAGTGTAAAGGGCCTTCCCTTGTGGTGCAGTGGGTTATGAAGCAGTCCACAGCCACAGCAACATGAGTTCGATCCCTGGCCAGGGAGCTGAACCACAGGGTGCAGCAGACTTCTCCTCTCTCTCCTGTTGCTCCCCTCAGCAGTGTATTTTGGTAGATCTGCCTATTCTGCTCCCCATTCTGTCTCTGGTGAATCCTCTCACCCCTCTGTCCTGCACCCCAGTTCTTGTATGCATGAATAAATAAGTCTTTAAAAAAGAAAAATAAAAAAGTAATGCGTGTAAGTTAAAATAACTGATAAGCCATGTAGTGTGTAGTGGTGCCATGGAGAGACACTGTTCCTACCCTGTGCAGCTTTCACGCGTTCCATACTTTCATTCTAATGATGGAAGTTCTTACTCCCTTAAAATAGTTGGAGGTACAGAGGCTCAGAGGAAGTAAGCAGCTTCCTCAGAGCTACACAGCTACAAGTTCCAATGTATCGCCAAGCCCAGGCTTGGGCTAGTGTGTTTCTGTGCCATTGCCTGACTCCTCCAGCCACGGCTCAGCTCAGATTGCCAGCAGCTCTTGCTTCACAAGACTGGTTTGAGGAGCCAAGCCATGATGCTGTCAGATTCCTGCTCCTCAACTGGACTCTGTCTTGGTCTCCTAACTCCTCAGTCCCCACACCTTTTATTCTCAGGTCTCCTTACCTAACCTGTTTCGGCCTTGATTGGCCTTGACAATTTGGTTTCAGTCAGTTCAGTTAGCTTGGACGTGACCTCAGATCTCATTTGACTAACTGGAATCCTCTTAATGTACATTTTCGAGCAGAATTGTTGGCCTAACTCCCCTGCTGTTTCTGTAAAGAATGGCTGATGGGATCCCTCTGGTCCCCTGGGTGCTGTGGAATCACAGGAAATGCTCACCTTCGTGTACTATCTTATTTTTTGAAATATTATGGTCTGGATTTTTGCTTTATGCTTTTATTTGCACTGTGGAGTTTTACTCTCATGTGAATTTTTGTTGTTGTTCAAGAAAAGCTTTAGAAAGCAATGTCTGCTTTTGCTTTTAATCTTGAAAATGTAAAAAAAAAACAAAAAACCCAAACTTTTATCTGATATAAATCCTGAAGTCTTATACATTCATTTTAAAAAAGTGTTAGTTCTCTTAAAATTTTCATTGACATCTGTAGAAATTTCTGTCCATTTCAATAGCAGTGTTTGAAAGTCACTTTGACTTTTGAAAGCTGTCAGATTGCCTTATCATTGTCTTTGAGAGATTAGGGATGCTTGCTTGGAAGGTTGCCTTTTTTCTAAATAAAACTGAAGTTTTGTTGTTCTATTGTAATATTCCATTCTTGATCTGGTTCATTTTTGCTAGAGATAATATATAGCAGAAACCAAAAATAGTTCAATAAAAAAGCCTTCAATTATACAGAGGTTGGCTGCTGTTTGATGGTTTTGCAGGGCTTTGTCAGCTGCATTAACTGCTGCTTTTGATAGATGTGGAAGAATTTTCTGGGCTCACAGGATCTGTGTTGGAGCAATGGTATATAAAATAATTCTATTCCTTTCTTAACTGAATCATCTACAAGGAGAAAAGCTATTGCATTTTTTCATGTAAATATTCTGTATCGTCAGAAAAATGCAAATCAAAGGAAAGATATTTTTCAGCAATAAGAGCACTTTTTAGCACATATGTTATGATTGGAAAGCAGCAGTGAAAACATTGTGCATTAATGTAAAGGAAACAAGATTGGCTTTACATATATTTTAGTAATAAATGTCGCTCACTTTTATTTATATTTTAGGCAAAAAATGAGGTATTCTGTTATTACAGACATGCCTGACTCTTCTTTTAACTTTCAGTTCTATCAGGAGATTGCTAAAATTAGGAAGATCTGAAGTGTTTAAGCTTTTAGTTAATTAAATAACACTTTTCTGATGCAATTTAAATACTGCTTCAAACACCATCTCATTTCATTGGGCTTTACTTTCATGGCTGTGACTCGTATGCAATTAAGTTGGCCCTGGAAGAGCAGTTCCCTAACCCACATCAAAATGATCCACAGCCAAGATGACACTGGATGGTTGACTCATTGATGAATTGTACAACACACTGCCCTCTGAGTGACTTGCTTTTAGACACTTGCCAACATCGATACCTGTCCTACCTCCAAAACCTTGGGTTCAGTCATTCCATTCTCTCTACCAGCCTTACCCCCATTGTCCTAACTCACTGTTTATGAACTGAGAAGCCTCAGCTCGTATATTGAGTTAAGAATATGCAGATTATGACTTGGTTGATGAGGCACCAGCTACATAGCATGCTGCCCTCAGCATCTGAGCTCCCACTTTGGGGAAAGGAAAACCAGGGGGGACCACGGGGTTGTTTTGATTGAAGGCACGGTTTCAATATCTCACAGAAAAAAGGTATAGCTACAACACTTATTTATTAAGATTCCAGAAGCAGGGGTTGGGGCCAGTCCTCTATCCCATGGCACACGTGAACGTGAGAGAGGGGCAAGCTTCTGTAACTTACGAGGTGATCGAGGCAGAGGCCATTAATTTGGGTGGAGAAGCTTAACTCATAAGTGCTTATTTTAAAAGCTATTCTGGCTAAAGCAAAGCAAGAGCCTATGGCTGGCAGCCTAAACTCAAAGCTATTTAAATATCCAGATTCTGGGCATAAATAGGATTCGCATGCTATAAAATGCCAGGCAGAAACTCAGAAAGACAAAGCTTGTTTTTCTCAAAAGTTTTTTTTTTTTTTTTTTAAATCACAGTCAAGTATCCAGGAGACTTTTTTCCTCCATGGGAATTTCCAAAACAGTGACTTCACTATTTTTTACTTTCCATTTGCTTCTTTCTTTATCTTTCCTTCCCATCTTAGCTGTCAGAGTCTACTACTGTAATCACTTGTTTGAACTACCTTCAACTTTCTGGTCTAACCCTGGTAAAACCAAATACACAGGTACCAAATGCTCTTCCTCACCTTTTTCTTGACAGTTGAACATGATTCAAAGGAAGAAACTGATGCAACTGTCTCACTTAGACTTCAAAGTCTAAGTGACTTTGAAGTCACTTAGACTTCAAAAAGCTTAAGTACTGTCATCGGGGGAATGTAAAGCAAAACCACAGTGAGATACCACCTCACCCCTGTAAAAGTGGCCCATATTGAAAAGACCAGAAGCAACAAGTATTGGCAAAGTTGTGGAGATAAAGGTATCCTCGCACCCTATTGGTGGGAATGTAAACTGGTCCAGCCCCTATGGAAAACAGTGTGAAGGTTTCTCAACATATTAAAAATGCTCCAGCAGTTGCACTCTTGGGTGTGTATAGGATGAACGCAGAAACAGTGTTCACTGCAGCACTATTCACAATAGACACAAAAACAAGAAGATGAGGGGATAAAGATGAGATGTATGTACACAACAGGCTACTACTCAGCTTCAGAAAATAGAGAGAAGATGGAGCCTTCACATTTGCTATAGCAAGGATAGAGCTGAAGGGAATGTTGCTAAGTGAGGTAAGTCAGAAGAAAGACACTGGACCCGTGGAATATAAAGAAGCAAAGCAAAAGAACAGACACAACTAAATCAAAACAGACCCTAGAAATCTGACTGCAGAATCTCAAGGCTACCAAAGGGGAATAGGGAGTGTGGGGAGAAGTAAAAAGGTGTAGGATAATGGACTGTGGTGGAGGATTATGGGGGCTTAGGTGGGAGGCGGTAGGCATGGTATGAGAACATTTGTTTGAAGACATGAAAATACATATCCAGTGATGTCAGCCAACATTACCTCAGTAGAATCATTAAGTAGAAAAATATTAAATAGGCCTTTGGCACCCCAATAGTTAATTTCCCCCTAAGCAAATTTTAAATGTCTTTTGTTTTCCCAAAACTCCAATACAGCCTTTTCCTTCTATTCCCCTTTTCACTGGAAAAGGAGATGCAACAGAAGAGCATCTCTTCACCAGCCCCCCAACCGGACCTATCGTTCACAGCGTCTCTATCTCTTCAATCTCCCCCTTTAAGAAAGAGCACATGGATCCCTCTGATCCCACTGAAGTGTGTGCTTCTAATAATGCCTTCCTTAATATGCCCGGGATCTTCACCCTTCCTGAAGGACTTTTTTCCTGTAATTATCCATGTTCTCTTCTATCAGTATTTCCCTATTATGTCCAAATATTTCCCTATTATGCTAAATATCTTAAAGAACTCTTTGGCTATCTATGCCAAATTATGTGAAGTTGTAGGTGCTAGCAAATTGACCCCCCAAATCTCAGTGGCTTAGCAATTTTTTTGTTATTGTTATACCACAAGAAAGTGCTATTTTTAAATCTAAACTAGTTAATTATCAATAATTTCCTGTGACTCACTAATACCAGACTGTAAGTCCAATAGTAGCCAAAGGAAAACTCCACTGTCTTGAATATCACCTGTTGCCCATGGCTGAGAAGAGAAGATGTGAAGAACTCATGCCTGATCCTTAGTGCTTTGACCCAGAAGTCACACACATTCCACCCACAGCCCTTCAGCCTGAATGAGAACCATGTACATGCCAGGAGCCAGGAAAGGCGGTAGGAGTCAAGGGACAGGTAAGGCCTATTTGACAGACAAGTGTTCTGCTGCAGTCCAAGTCTCCCTCCATTCCCTCTATCATTTCTCTGCTTTATAGCCAGACTTTCCAAAGAGTTGTTTGCTTACTTTTCCACTTTCTTAGATATGCTAATCTCTGTCACACACATCAGTGGGGCTGCTAGCCTTTCCTGTGCACCGAGATATTGTCAAATCTTTGCACTAATGCTATGTTCAGTCCTCCACCATCTGATTGACCTCTCCATTTTGACACTGATCCATTTTGACCACACCCTGTTTGATGGATTTTAATCTCATTATCAGAAGTGTGAGCTCTCCAGGGGCTTTTAATGTCTGTCAGCTGCCTCCTTTACTGGCCTTACCTTCTTAATGTTTCTTGATCTAGTCCAGTCCTCAGGCTTTACATACCATCAAAATGCTAACAACTTCCACTTCTGTCTCTTGGCCTAGTCTCTCCCCTGTGACATCTGCCCTCAGTTTCAAATGAGAAATTCTCATTTAACATTTCTGAAATAGGATTCTGATTCATCTCCAATCTTTTCCCCATTAGTAATTTTGACTCAGAATGAGTCTTGACTCATTTCTTTCTTGCACATACACATTCTTCTCAGAAAGTCCTGCTGATTCTATCTTCAAAATACATCCCACATCTGATCCCACTTCTCATCACTTCTGCCTCCACCACCCTGGTTTTTACACCAGCAGCTCTTGATCAGAGTAGCTTCCCACCTGGTCTCTCTCTGTTTCCATGCTTTTTCTCTCTCTGTTCTCACACATATTCAATACAGATCCCTTTAGTGGCCTCTCATCACAGTTAGAATGAAATAGAACGTCCTTAACTTTGCCTTGAAGTTGCTGTGTGATCTGAAACCTGCTCTTTGCAGCTTCTCTCGCCATCTTACCATTTATAAGTTCCTTCCCAAGGCCTCTCCACTTAAGTTTTCTCCCTCAGATCTCCTGTTTCTCAATGACCACCTGGCCCCTATGTTAGTCTAAATGTTAGTCTCCCATCATTTTCTGTCATTGTACACTGCTTTACCTATGTCATATGATTTATTAGTACTTATTGTTCACTATTGTTTTTCATACGCCTAACAACAGTGCCTATCGCATCTAATAAAAATTTGTTGGATAGGTGAATTTTTCCCCCCTTTTTCAACTATAAAAACCCAAATAGACCGAAAAGATTTTGCAAAGATCATTCTTCGGCCTAATTTTCACCAACCATCAAAGTTGATGCAGGTATTATTTGTGCTCTCTGAGTAGAATAGAACGAATAGAACAAAACAAAAAAAGCATTTTTTTTCCTGCCCCTACTAATGAATATGATTTAAATATATTCATTGATGCAGTTTAAGGTCCTGGAAAGAACTGGTGGAACTCGTAAACATTTGAAACTGGATATTGAAGTGATAGGGAGAATGAAGTGCTTGCCATGTGAAGATTAATTTTTAAAGTTTTCATTTTAGCTAGAAGACTGAGAGATTCTATGGTCAGGTTCTTTGATACTGTGAATGGGTTAATGCAGATCAGTTTTCAACAAAACACCATTGAGAAGAATTTAACAGAGTTGCAGGTCAAGTGAAAGGAAGTACAGGGATGCCTCATTTCTCAGATACTGTCCCGGAATAAAATGTTCCACATGTTAAGTTTTCAAATATCCAAAATGTAATCCTTATGTATGTGCCAAAGCTTACATTTTGAAGGTTGTTTTTCGGGTAGACTCCCCTCGTCTTTTAACAAAAATGCTGAAATACTAACATCCTTCCTGAAAGTACAGTCATCACCGCGTATTTTGGTGCCACACACCCATTTCCCTGTGAGAAGTGTACACCCCACTGTCATTCTCGTTCTCTCTCTCTCCTATAGTTGTTCTAAATCCTCCCTCTTCTTTCGGCTATCACTTTATTCTGATGACAGCTGTTTTCACTATGTTAACTGCTTTTCTACACCCAGTAGCACCCACAAGTGCCTCAGGACAGTGCCCAAATGACCTACACAGTGGTCACTGGAATTCTGACCTCTGGGCAACTGAGATGGAAAAAGTTCCCAATTTTTTTTTAATTCTGTAGAACTAGAATATAAAACAATATTATAGCTTCTGCACAACAAAATAACCAAAAAAGAAAAATTAAAAAATGGAAAGAACTAAATGGTCACTTGTCCAAGGAAAAAAATACAGAAGATAAAAAGCTACATTAAAAAAAAAAAGTTCAACATCATTTATCATCAGGTTCAACATCATTTACCATCATGGAACTACAGATCAAAACTACAATGAGATACCACCTCCCGCTGTGAGAATGACCTATATCAAAAACACCAGAAACAAATATTTGGTGGTGATGTGGAGGAACAGGAGCCCTCTTACACTGTTGGTGGAAATACAGGCAGGCCCAGCCCCTATGGAGAACAGTGTGGAGGCTTCTCAAAATATTAAAAATAATTTACCATGTTACTCAGCAATTCCACCCCTAAGTATCTACCCAAAGAATGAAAACCCACTACTTTGAAGAGGTATAAACACTCCTGTGTTTATTGCAGCCACATTTAAACTAGCCAAGTTATAGAAACAACCTATGTGTACAGTGGCAGATGAGTAGATAAAGAAGACATAGCAGATAACACACAGTAGAATACTGCTCAGCTTTATTTAAAAACAAAAACAAAACAAAACACCAAACATGAACTCTCACCATTTGTGATAACATGGATGGAACTGGAGGGGGTGATGTCATGTGAAATAAGTAAAAAGGAGAAAGACAAATGCTGTGTGGCTTCACTTACATGTGACATATACAAGGAAAAACATAAGATCACGCAAAGCCAAACGAAAATCAAATCCTAGAAATCTGATTGTAAAATTGAGACTACCAGAGGTGAGTAGGTGATGAGGGGACCAGTTGACTATCGTGGAGTTGACTGTGTCTTTGGTTTGGTGCTGGGAGTTGTGTGGTCACATATATCTAAGGACATGAAGGTATAACCCTATTACTATTATATGCAGTATTATAAGACAATGTTGCTTCAATTTAAAAAAAATGGGAACAAGTAGAATAAGTCTGTCACATCAACAATCAATCTATGAAACGCACTTATTTTTCTTGCAGAATAAATGTAAATGTAGAATTTGGGTCTTGAATATATAGGCCAGTCTATATTTTTTGTTTTACTAGATGTCTAAGTTAGAGTTCATGTTTATGTGTTTGGCTAGTAAATTTCTTAGTTCATATCTTTTAATATTCTGAGGACTTGTGGTCATTTGAAAAGATCGAGTGCATTAATGTACGTCAGGACAGAGTCTCGTTCATGATACATTTGCTTAGCATTTTATTTGGCTTCTATTTTTTGAGTGAATTGAAACTCACAGTCATGGTATACCTCAGAAAAGTACTTTAGAAGCTTTCAGTTCTAAAGCAATCAACTATATAACCTTTCCAAGCAAGAGATCATAAAAGTTCTTGGTATTTTCCCCAAGTTCAGCATTGGGGATGAGTGACAGAAGATAGGTACCAAGCTGGTCAAGAGGCTGGCTTAGAAAGCAAGCATGTTTATGTGCAAATCAAAATAAAACTGAATAATGGACAGAACTTGGGAGATGGCAGATGCCTCAGAATCTAGGGCTACTGTGCATTTAGTCTGCATGAGTCCCAGACCCCCACAGGGCTACTTGCAACATTGAATTTCTGGACCTGTAAGGTGAGGGATTCAGATTTTGATCCATGGTGAAGTCAGTGTACACATCACCAGAGGTACTTGAGTCCTCTTGGACGTGGGCTGGCCTGCCAGCCTTGCCCAGCAGTACACTTAATTCAGCAAAAGTCATTCAAATGTCTGTAAGAAGAGAGATTTCACATTTTTGCATGGAAGTTATGAATATATAATTTGTCTTTTATAATAGCTGGTGCAAGAGGAAATAATGGGTTGACTGTGTATGGATTGGGGTCACAGGTTGACTAATACCTGACAGTCCAAGATGGAGGCATGGGGGCCTTTCTACAAACCCAGCCTGACCACATCGCTGAGGCTCCATAGTCATGCACCACCCAGTGACCTCCAGGGATGCTAGAGAAGTTTCTGCCACTTTAGCCAGAAGCACAAGACACCCTCAAATCCACCCCGTCCCCCACATATAGAATCACACTGAGCCTTTTCCATATGAGACTTCTTGTGAGGAGGAGGTGATAGGTTCCAGTCTAAAATGTTTAATATTGGGCTACCAATCTGGAACATTCTATCACACAGTGGAAGATTATCTTTTTGAAATTAAAGAGGTTGAGCATACTAAAGAACATTTGGTGTTCCCTGTAGATGACTGGTGGCCCTTAATAAACCAATTTTAGTAAAGGGGGGGGTGTAGTGAAATGAGAGAGGGCCAGTAGGTACAGACTACTCTTTAAAACAAAGATTTCAATAAGCAGTTTAAGACAAATAGTACCTCAGGTCTATGTACCCATCTCTGAGAGTATTTGGCAATCAGTAGGAAGAAAGATATTCAAAAAAAGAGCAGAAAAATCTCTTTCCTAGCTTCAGACTGGCAAGAAGTGTTAGAGAATATTGTGGAATTGAGGTTTCAAACTGGTATTCCATTTGGGGAAACTGTTTAAAAGAGATATTTTAACCCGTTTGCCACTGCCACCCTGACTTGCTGAAGAGCAGTCTGACGATGGGAGCATCTCTGATGCCAGGTGTACAAGTGGGTTTGCAATCCACTGACCAGCGGTGTGTGTGGATCGGGTGGGGGTGGGGTCACAGTAAATGCCTATCAGTTTGAAGTTACTGTCTCCATCTTGAAGTGCAGAAACTCACTTTTGTGAAGACAAAACATATCATTTGACCTTTATAAAAGGCAGTTTGGGTTTGCTAAGTGCCAGCCTTCCTTCCAGAGGGTCTGGACAATAAGGTTGGGTAGAGATTATTGCCTCTACTGAGAACTCACTCATCCTGGCTCCTAACGAAAAAGCAGGTCCCTTTTTATTTGTGTGGTCTAGAATAGGATTGAATTTAGAAACCTTTTATACTGGCTTTGCATATCTCCTATCAGCCACAGACATTCAATCATCCTTACTTAAGGATGACTAAGAAAACTGCTAAAATTCCTAAAGCAATCACAAGGATCATGGAAATTTCAAGTTAAAAGATCTATGGCCCATCTGGAGTGACATTTCCTAACCTGGATGTGACTCATGTTCAAGGGTGGGAATTTCAGGGAAACTTCATCTCTAGCACTTTACAAACTGGCCCACGTCGCCTGACTTTGATAACTCTCTGTGCATTTGCCTCATGATCTAACTGTGTTTTCTGACTTATAACCAAACACAAATTTACCTTTTTTAGAGTCTGCTAGACCCCATGTTCATATTTCTTCACTTATTTCAGTTGAATAGAGAATTATAGCCTTTTGCTTACAGAAAGGGACCAGCAGTATATGCCTCCAGTCCTGCATTGTTTTGATGAGAACAAAAGCAAAATGTTCCACAATTACTCACTTACAGCTACAAAGGATATTTAAGGAGCAAAAATCCCCTTCATTAAATGCATGCGGAAAGAAAGAATTGTTTTGAAGCTCTTATGATCAGCGTGTGTAGGCTTCATTGTAAATCGACACTAAAGAGCTCCCATTATGATCCATATATTTTGGTGCCAGAAGGTTTTTTTTCTTATGCTAAATTATTAAGTTCTGTCAGCTGCTGGGCTGTCATATAGAGATACAGTAAATCACATTATATTTTGTCATGGTTTACACGGAGCAATAAATTTGGGAATAAAGATCAAAGTCACTCCACAATCACATCTGAGTGTAGGAGGGATGTTTAACTTGTAGAAAACTGATTTAGATGAAGCTGTTGCAGCTCTTGTGTAAATTGGAAATGAATTTGGATATTTGGTTGAAGGTGAATGAGGATCAAATCCCAAAATGACTTTCCATTTTGTATTTGATTTTGAGAAGTGGTTCTAACCCTTCCTTGCTTGACTTGAAGTGGATAAATAATTACATGCTGACAAGGGTGGACTCAGTGAAAATTTTATTTGTATATTTAATTGCTCTCATGATTAAACTATATTACATTCTGCTTTTATTTGGGGTTTTCAGAAACCATGTCATTAATTAAATACTCTTGGCGTAATACTGACTGACTCCTTGATTTTTATTATATTTGCTTTTTATTATATTTAAAAACCATTGGAAGTAAACCAGCTTCAGATCACCAAGCAACCCTTGCTATTTAGATGTTGGTTATTTTCTTTGCCCTGTGTTACCATGGAAATCCTTTTGGGTTATCAAAGTTGATGATACTCATTTATTTAAAAGAACCAATATCAACTTGTTGGGCTCTTTTCACAGCGAAATTACATTAGATGTGTAAGCAGAAATACGTCCTTTTAGATCACGGTCCTGATTAAGAGAGAGTCCTCAGTCCATGCTCTGTGCATTGCGCAGTGGTTCCCAGGCTGGGCTGATTATCCAAAGCACATGGGAGCTTCCAGCACAAGTTTCTAGGCTACAGATCATCCCTGCAATTCTGATTCTATGGCTTTAAAATCTCAACATCTTTCACCTTTCGTTCGTTATCATCTTTCTTCCTTCATTGTTATCCTACTCAGGGAAATACTTTTTTGATGTTCTAGCCCATTAACAGACAGTGAAGCCTTGTAATATTATTTTGCAGGGTTTTGGTTTCTTAATTTTTAATCTTCTCTTGTCCCTCTTTTAAGTTTTTTCCTGAAATCAAGATTTATACTAACACTATATAATAAATCAATCTGACATAAGACTAAACAGGTGACTCCAAAACTTACATAATGATTTCAGCCTCCCATTTCAGATAGGATCGGAATAAAGTGTGACTGGGTTGTGAAAATGTAGGCCAGCCCCACTGATTGGTTGAATGGTTGGTCAGAGTATGCCTCGAGTAGAGTGTTCAATCAAGATGGAACATTTAGCAGTGACGCTCATTGGCTCAGTGCGAAAAACTGAAGATAGTACAGAGATAGTAATAATGCAGCCTCTGCAGTGGGGGTGAGGGGGCCCCAGGGCCAAATACCCTGGAGATTCTATGTGAGGACCCGGTCTCCTCTTTCTGGCCTTTTACTGCATCCTCTGATAATGCTGTAATACCTCCTAGGTTCAGTGCTCCCAGTTTGATCCACTATTTTCGAGAATCACTGTGAAAACCAAATGGAAATAGAGCTTGCAGAGAATGACCTGAAGCTCTATTGTGTTTGCTACTGTTGTGCAGGGAATCCAAGGAGCAGAGCACTGGCCAAGCAAGTGATCTGATTCAACCCCTGCCACTCCGACTTTTCTCAGGCACTTAGATTGGACCAGTTATCTCAAGCACTTAGATTGGACCAGTTACTGAACTTAGGTGGGCCAGGCTGGGAGTTTGTGAGGGCTTCCTCCCAAGAGACGCGTGGACATGTGTGTGTCTTTCACACTCATAGCCTACTGCTTGGGTAGGACTAACATCTTCCTTAGTTCTCACCACGTGGACTATTCTCCAGTCTGTTGCCTGGGTTGTCTTAGCTCCAAGTTCCAATCACAGATCCATGCTGGGATCTGAATGGACCCCAAAAATCTCAGTCTAGTTTACTGGAAGCCTCGCTCTGCCCTAAATCTCTGATTTTTTCTTACGAAATTGAAAATGGCTCTCTCTGTTTTAGGCAAAGGGTGTAGAACCTAGTGATGTAGTTAGAAGTCACTAAATAATGAGTGGATTTAAAATAGGGGCACAGGAAAGAAAGAACAGATGGCGTGCAGGTAATTTTTACTTAAAATCAGTTAGAGATTGATAAATAATTGTCCGGTGTTTGGAAAAGCAATAGGGAGTTTTGGCATGAATATCGTGAAAGTAGGAAGTTTTTTTTTTTTTTTGAAGATTTAGTTATTTATACAGAACTGGGGTACAGGCCAGAGATGCGGAGGGTGAGAGGACTCTCCAGGAACAGAGTGGGAGCAGAACAGGCAGATCCACGAAGTACACTGCTGAGGGGAGCAGCGGGCGGGTCAGGAGAGGTCTGCTGCGCCATGTGGATCTCCTCGGGGCAGGCGGGGATCGAACTCATGCGGAAATGGCTTAAGCTTCTTAGTGATGTGCTTTAACCCGCTGCTCCACCAGGGAGGGCCCAGAAAGTAGGAAGTTTTACCAAAAGTAATTCAACAACAACAAAAAATAATAATCCTTTGAAAAAATAATGAAATGCAAACTTTATGGAAGACTGATCAGAAAAAATAGAGGGGGAGGGAAATGGGAGCGATGAGTCTCATCCAGAAAGATACTGTAATGAATAACTATTTCAATAAAGTTGAAAATCTGGATAAAAATGGGCAATTTTTTAGAAATTGTGATTGAATGAAGTTGAATTGAACTACCCAGGTAGTTCTAAAGATATTAAATCAAACATTTAGCTTTCAGTATTTCATCAAAAGAGCATCCAGCTCAAATGATTTCGTGCTCAGTTCTCATCAGACTTTCAAGAAACATGTATTTCCATTAGTAAAATAGGAAGGAAATAATTTCCTATCTGAGGAAAGAAAAGAAATATTCCTCTGTCCACTCAAGGTCAGTATAATCTTGGTATGTATATAAGCCAGGGGCAGTAAAAATAAAGTCGCACATTGATCTTATTTAATTTTAAGTGTAAAATTTCCTACAAAAAAATTAGAAACAGAATGTATCAGTATGTAGAAAGAATTGCAACCAGGCTGGAGCTCAAGTGCAGGAATTCAAGGGTGATTCAGTGTTGCAAGACCGTTAGTATCATCCATTGCAGCATCAGATGAAGAAGAGAATCCATCTGATCATCTTAGATGGAAAAGCCTCTAGCAAAACCATCCCTGTGTGTGATGAATAGTTTGAAGGAGCTAAGAATAAGAGCTATCCCCCTTAACCCAATCAAGAATATCAATCAATGTTGGGAATGTCTATTACACTCAGATGTGGAGTATAAAGAAACAGACAAAAGTAAACCAAAACAAACCCTAGGATTATGAAGACAGAAAGTGAAGCTAGTCCAGAGGGAAGGTGGGGTGAGAGCAGTGGACTATGGTGGGAGGACTATGGATCCTCTGGTCGTGGGTGTTGTAGGGGACATGCACCTGAACTTGTTGCTCTAAATCATGTACAGTATTGTAAACCAATAACTCAAAAATGTCAATCAAAATACAGAACAATATTGTTATGGTGAAACATTAGGTTTCCTTTACAATCAGAAAAGGAGAAGGATGTCCACTGTTAGTGCTACTTTTCTTTGGGTCTAGTTCACTGTATAAAGAACTCTCAAAAACCTAACAACAACGAAAAAATGACTCAAATTTATAAATCAGGAAAGAATTTGAATATACATTTATCCAAAGAAGATATGCAATTGGCAAGAAGTACATGAAGATACTACTCACTATCATTAATCAATAAAAGGACATAAATTTAAACAACAAGAAACCGCCACTGGGTGGCTATCATAAAGATGGAAATCAGCAAAGGTTTAGCAAGAATGTGGAGAAATTAGAACTTTTATACTTTGCTGATGGAGATAAGAAAAATGGCCCAAAATCTTTGGAAAATAACTTGTGAAAGTGCTTCAAATTATCTAACATAGAGTTAAATCATATGATTTAGCAATTCTACTAAGTCTAGCTCCATAAGAATTTAAAGCATTTTGGGGGAAAAAAGACAAATACTGTACAAGAGTGTTTATGGCACCTTTATTTATAATAAAAAAAAAATGGAAACACCCCAGATATCCATAAAATGATGGATAAGCAAAATGTTGTCTAACCCAAACAATGGGATATTACTTGGCAATGAAAATGAATGAGGTACTGATGCATGCATAAAATAAATGAATCTAAAAATTTGGCTAAGTGAGAGAAGCCAGTTACAAAAGGGCCACACTTTATCTAGCTCCATTTACATAAAATGTCCAGTTAAGGAAATCTCTAGTCACAGACGGTAAATTAGTGATTTTTAGTGACTTGGAAAATGACAAGTGGCTGCTAGTTGAGGTGTGAGGTTTCTTTTTAAGGTGCCGAAAATGTTCTGGAAGTTGTAGTGCTGATAGATATACTTTCTATACATCTACTAAAATCACTCAACTGTACAGTATATAAACTTTATGATATGTGCATTATATCTTACTGTTATTAAAAATAGGAAGTCTGACAATGTTAAGTGCGGAACTTAAAGAACATTTATGTACTGTGGTGAAAATATAAAATGTTCCTTTGGCAAACAATTTGACATTATCCTCCATAGTTGAACATTTGATTTATGAACCATCAGTTTAACTCCTCAGCACTAGCCCTGGAAACTCACAAATATGCACCAGAAGACATGTACAGGAATGTTCATAGCAGAATGCATCATGCAGGAAAAAACTTGAAGAGTTCAAAAGCTCATTAACAGAAGAAGGAATAATTATAATCTGTTCACACAATTGCATCTTCCAAAGAAGTGAAAATGAAATATAGCATCAAATAAAACACTGATCTAGTCCTAGAAACATGTTGTAAGAGCAGCAGCAAGTTGCAGGAAATTACATAGAGTAAGGCTGTATTTGTATAAAATGAAAAATTAATAAGACTGATATGGTAAAGATGCTTATATTCATGAAAATTTTAAAAGCAGGATAGTGATTAATTCTTAGGAATTGAGGGATAGATAATATGGAGTAAGGAGAAACACTGACATTCACACTGAGGCAAAAAGTTATTTTCATTGACTCAAAGTGAAAGAATGGTTAAGAAAGAGTAACTAACATTGACTGCAGAGATTTTTGATAACTAACTTTATTAATAGCCTGACTAGAGTTTTGTAAGCTCAGCTACAGGAACTTCTCTCAGTTCCACTTTATCCATCAAGAAATGCCATGTTTTAAACCTCAATATTAGTCAGCTACTTCACCGCCAAGATCTAAGTCTATCAAGTTCTCCTTTTGATCACTCTTGCCTTACCTTTATTTTTCCTACTTCCTCACACATAAAGAAGTCTTTGTCTTACTTCCATTGCTTACTCACCACTCTGTGATCCTTTGCCATCTTGAACTTTTACCATTCCTACGTGATAAAACTCATTTCTGTTAATCTTTGTTGTCCACTTTATCTGCACATTATACAATAATACCCAGAGAAGTTAAATAATGCGTCCATGGTCACACCACCCATTTGGTTTAACATCAAAGTTCATGATCTTAACCACTGCTTACATTTTGGCAACAAATGGAGTTATTTGAATAGTCAATCAGAGTAACTTGAGGATGAACGAGAGAGAGTGGTGATGGGAATTCACCTATACAACACAAAACTAACCAAAGATTTTATATTTGCCAATTAATGGGAGATAAGGCATGTTTTATATAGACATGAGACCCATTGTTTGCAAATGTTTCCAATATTATTTTTAAGTGAATTGGAATGCTAACTCTCTCAGTAAAGATGATCCTGGAAAACCATGTAAACTGTAGGTCATTTTTAATTAGAAAGAACTAATAACTAAATCTCTTAAGAATGCCCTTTTAATAGCATTCCAAACCTTCAGATTACCCATTAGAGGATGTAGAGCTTTTAAATATTAAGATTACTACTTTAGACTGAACTGCCTGCAAATCTAACACAGAAACTTCCTATAAAACACTATTTCATAAACTTTCCAATTAGTATTTATTACATTATTTTTTCTCATACAAATGAGCCAAAAGAAAAAAATTTCTAAAAATATAAGTATAATATCCATGTGTTATTTATGCTAGATCATACTGGATCTAACTCCTCGATCCCAAGTTATATGAAATAATGATCACGTGAGTAATTCAGTTAACATCACTTGATGATGGATGGGGCAATGTCACCTTTTCTTGACATTTGAAGTAAGGTATTTGCAATTTTCTATTTGCTTCCTAAAAGTACTGTATTAACATATGTGCCACTAATATATATGCAAGTGAATTTAAGTTGTGTATTACATATGTTAAAATGTATTATAGTAGTCATTTTCCTTTAACTTTGTCAAATCATACAACATTCGATTGTTTGGTAAAAAGCTTAATAGCAGAGACAAAAAATATTATAGAAGGTAGAGATTGTTAAAAAAAATTAATTGGCTCCAGTTACATTTGTTCTTTGATGATAAATTCTTTTTTGCTCATCAGAGAATAGTTGCTTCTTCCCTAGAGCAAAGTAAAGTTTTTTCTCCCTCATTCTCTTAAAGTTTGTATTTCTTCCCAAGTAATAAATGAGTTTCAGTTTCTGTGGCCTCTGCTTCAGAGAGCTTCTCTGAGGGTGAGCTTTTGAAATATGATTAGATCTTGATTCTTAAACTATTTCCATAAGCTTGTTTCACAGTTTGCTTTCTTATTCAGTGAGTGGAGTGAAATGCATGTGAAACTTATGTGATCATTTATGGGTGTTAGCCATATAAATATGTATGTTGAAATGGTGAGGAAATTAGTCCTTTCGAATTATAGTGATTGTAGGAAATCAACTCTTCCATGTTATTCTTTAGGTTATCTGTGATTAAGTTCACATTACTTTAGCCCACAGGGTAGACAGAGTATATTAAATTCAGCCTATTAGAAAGAGGACCAATTTCAGGAATGTGGGGACTTTTGCAGAGAATGGATTCACCCATCACTTCCTGGTGCCTTCGCCCTTCTCCACCACTATCCAGTTTCCTGCTTCTTTATAAAGGATGTGACTTTGCCATAGGGTTTTACAAAGTGGATAGCAATGACAAAAGCCAAAACACTTGCAGTTCCTAATTATTAGTATTTTGTTCAGGGTAAAGCAATAATCTCAAGTGGCTCAGTTTTCTGGAAATGAATTAAAACTGAAGATATTCAATATGGAGTAGTGGCGTTTGCAGAAATTTTGCTGTTTGTAGATTAGTTTGCCATTTTCTCAAGTTGCCATTTACATAATCATCATGACAATGAACAAGAATTTAGTCTCTGTCTATCTGTTATGCATACAAGAAGTGGGGTGTTGGCCAGTGGTGGATGGGAGAGAAGTGAGGGGACTGAGTGGGGAGCAGAACAGTCAGATCTACTGAAATACACCACTGAGGGGAGCAGCAGGTGAGACAGGAGAGGTCTGCTGCACCCTGTGGGTCACCTCCCTGGTGGGGATCAAACTCATCCCTGTGGCTTGATAACACTGAGACTTAACACTTGTGCCTCCAGAGAGGCTCCTGTAGTGCCCATTTTGATAATCATTGTGTCAAACTGAGAACTCGTCCTTGATTCAAAGTGAGATTTGAAAATCTTAAGGTTAACCTCAGAAATTTTATCTTACTCATGTTTGTATTGTATTCGTGTTACCTGGCACATGGTAGATATTTAACAAATGTTCTCTGACTTTCTGACACTCCTCACTCCCAATGGTATGTTTCAAGATAGAGCTTTGAAATTAAGGATGAGTCACTAGAAGTTTTATAACTAGCCATCTTCCTGCTAATCTTCAGTGATGTTATTGGAGAGCTTCATAGATGATTTAGTATGATCAAATAATGGATGGATTAACCCTTTCTCCATATTCAGTTCAATAAACATAAGTTTCTGATGAGTGCAAAATACTATGAATTTTTCAGTACATGAACAGCAAATAGAAGCTTTGTTATTATATTTTTAATCCAACCTGAAAGTCAACAGAAATGGAAGTGAAAGTAAAGACATTTTTTTAAAAAACTATCAATATTCTGTTTGAACAAGTATTGTAACCTGCAAAGCATAGTTATGTATAATCTCTTACTTAGCTTTTGTTTTAAAGTAAATTAATAGAACTGTATCATTTAGTATAATGTTTAGAAAATGTTATCACTATACTACTATTTGAAGAAAGCAATTTTTTTCCTGTAAATTGACATTAAACTCTGTCTTAAAAATCTTTAAAATTTGTTTTAATCAACTTTCTTAAACTTTAAGTTGTCTTAAAATGTGTTTAGGTATTTATGGCATACATACATGTATGATGAAAAATAGTGAAAACATTCTGTAAACATTAATGATCAATTTTCTCTCAAACTCTCTTTTATCTCTTCTTGGTAGAAAAGACACTGCAGTATAGTACCCCATATTTTAAAAATCTTACAAACTTTCCACCTTACCTCCCATGTGCTAAATAGAGGTGAAGAAATAGAAAACTACTTTTTTTGCTTAAAAACTATTTACCCATATATACTTTTCCCCCCATTAATTCATTAGACAACATTTCCCAAGCAGTGGAACTAGTGGTCAAACAGCAATACCCAAACCACAAACCAGTGGTTTAGGAAAAGATAAGACACATTTTCAGAATACATAGAGCAACTTTGTATATTACTAGGGCAAGACAAAAGGAGGAAAAACAAGTTGCTGCTGAGTTTATGAGCAAAGACATGAGCATTTGAGCTGGTCTGATTAAAGAGCACCATGATGGCAGACTGTGGAAACTGCAAAGCAAAACGAGGAGCCTGGGAAACTCCGTGAACCCACATCATGACATATTTATTCTTTCATTCAGCAGTGTGTGGGTCTTGAAGTTTATCCATAAATAGACAGAGATCTTTGAGGAGTTTTATATCTCAACAGGATAAAGTTAGTGTTTGGAGTTGTTGATGCAGAAAAGAGATGCGGATGCTGCATTAGTGAGATCTTGAGTGCCAGCCAAAGATCTTGAATTTGGTAAATACGATTCTTCAGAAGAGAAATTATTAACAGGATTCAGGGTACATTAGAGTTTGGCTAAACATTGAGGCAAGGCAGCAGCAAGGGAGAATATTGTGGGCATGAGGTTGAGAAAGAATTAAACTGGGCAAAGCAGAGGAAATGTTAAGGACGAACATACGGAAGAAAATGTCATGCTATGAAACCCACAGGAGGACCAGAGGGTGACCGTGCTGTGAACAATGAAGTCACAGGATGGTGCCGCTTAATTATCTTTGGGTCATGCACGCTTTTCAAAACCTATTGAAATACTTAGATTCTCTTCCAGAAAAATGTGATGTCTAAAACTTTGCACATAAACTCTTAAAGCCTATCCATGGACCCCAAATTAAGAAACCTCACAAGGGGAAGAAGAACTTTGAGGGACGACTGATTCAAAACTAGACACTGGACTTGGTGGAGGTGGGGTTGGGGGGGGGGATAAGTGACTAGCACAACTGCCACCCTCTAAGTAGACAGAGCTGTAGAAATGTTGGAGTTTGATGTTCCTGGGGGACTTCTTAGATAGGTGGCTAGTAGGCAGTTGGAAATCAGAACAGAAACTTAGCAAATATAGCCAATAAGTAGAAATGTATTTTATCAGTGACAGAATATCCCAAATAATTGTTCCTTAAGCCAGATAATTTACTAATTTGTATTCTCACCATTGGGTTCCAGTGGCATGAAAATTTGACAAAGAATAATCAAAGGTATGGATTGTTGTTTAAGGAAGCTTCCAGAATCTGCCACACCACACTTCCATTCCCATGGACAGGACTTGGTCCCATGATCACATTTAGGTGCAGAGAAGTCTGGAAAATGGAGTCTGCACTCTAGCCAGCCGATGTCCTACCCCACATCTTGTCCCTGTTAAAGAAGGGGAGACCGGACAATATGGAAGGAGCTGGCGAATTCTTCTCACAAATAGATACAAACTAAAAGAAGCTGTTCGTCCTATATATTGGCAAATATTATTGGAAAATTAAGACTTTACCCTTTCTAGTAGTCAGGTCATGGGCACCTCAGGCTGTACTGACGGAATGGCTGTGCTGTGTGTGTCTGAAGTAGGGAGCAGGCTGTGTTGCTTGTAGGATCAGGCATATATGGTCTGGGTTGCATGTCTCCCTGAGCAGAGCACAGTTGACCTTGAAGGGCCTTTGGGTGGATTAGAGTTTAGCTAGTGGACGTGGGGACTTGCAGAGCCTTGGCTGCCATCTTCGGGAGAAGCCTGATGACTTCAGTGAGACTTGCTCCCTAGCGGGCCCTCCAAGGTGTGTTTGTTGGGGTGAATCTGTCTGACTACCTGAGAAGTTGGCACTTCTTGTCTGACAGCCCAACACAAGTTGTCATTGATGAATTGAACAGGTTTAAAACCAGTTCTGGTGGTTTTACCAAAGCTACAGGCCAATCAATCTTAAATTTCAGAGAGAACATATTTTATTTTCAACTCAAATGATGCAATATTAAACTTATAGAAATTGGTGTGAAACAAATTTAATTGCTTGGGAAAATATTAAAATGCAGCACAAAGTAGGGAAAGTTTGGAAAAGTTGCATCAGCAACTGCCCGTCTCGTCATGCCCTTACTGCGCATGTGGTGCTGTCTCGCTTGCTGGCCACGGGGTCCCTGTAAGGCATTCTCCCTCTCCCTCTGTCCCCTCATCTGTGCACTGGGGGGCTGGAAGTTAGAGTCCACTGCCCCAGAAGCACCTCAGTCATCCCTGCTTAGGCTGCCGTGAGCTTGCTGTTGCCTTTAACCCCATGGTTGGCCAAAGGGTCTTCAACTGCAACTACAAGCTTGGAGAAGGCATGTAGACCAGATGCTGCGGCAAGGCTCAGGCCCGCGTGCTGTCTGTGCCCCACCACCAGAGCACTGGGCACAGAACCCCACAGGCTCCCAATCACTGCCATTTCTTTTGTGAAGGAGGAGATATGGCAACAAGCCAGGATCCGAGCCCACGCACCTCCAAAGTCTTTCCCTAGCATCAGTGAGCGTGAGACCTAGTGACAGACCTGAGAAGGATACAGAGTGTAGGTCATACGCTCAGACGCATGCCTTACCGTAGCCACAACTTCTGATTTTAGTCACCATTTGGCTGCACGGGAAAAATCCAGTGTTTGTCACCAGTCACCTCAGACCTCAGTTATGCCACCCCAGTTATGCCCCCCACTTCCAAAAACAACGTGTGAACCCAGGGGGTCTCTATCGTGCGTGTGGTGGGTGAGGCAAGAGCCGTCTGGTCTCGGGTCTCACCTAAGCGCTAGCACCCCCGAGACATCTCTTGCCTTTTGGCACATCTCTTCATTTTGGTAGTCACTGGATTTGGTCACATCTCTTTAATCCTGTCTGGAAGCGTCTCTTCCTCTCTGGAAGCCCTTCAGACCTTCATTCTCTTCGCTGCGGACACGCTGCTCTGAGACACCCACAGAGCTTTATGTTTTTCCTGCCTCTGTGGAAACGTGAGCAGCAAAGAACTGGATGCAGCAGTCTGCTGCAAGGCGCACTCCACATGGCCCTTGCCTGCCTGTGTCTTCAGTTACATGCCTGTGTGGCTAAGAACTGTAGCCTTCATCTGGCAGTGAGCACAGAGCCCCCCGGCTCTTGAGGACTGACCCCCAACGTGGCTCTATGCTTCAGCTCTCAGGCTCAGCCCAGAGCTTGTTCAAGAAACAGACCTTTTCTCAGGAATCATCTCCCCAGATAAACATTTCCCTCCTACTTTAGACTGCTTCACATCCCCCATCCTGGGAAATTCTTTGAAGTATAAGAACAGGGAGGAGAGGTGTAGCTCTGGCTGAGGTGCTTTGGTTTTTCCGAGTCCCACAGACCCGGGTTATAGAGTCAAAAGTCAAAATACTGTTTTCTTTGTTTCTTCTGTGTCTTCCAGTGAGACTGGGAGGGTAGAATGCCAAGCTGGGAAGTCTTTCTACACTGAGCATTTGCTTTTATAAACAGTTTTATTGAAGTATTTTTTCCATACATGAACATTCCATTATTTAAGTGCACAGTTTAATGATTTTTAAAAATTTACACAGTTGAGCAAACATCACCACAGCCCTGTATTCATTTTTATAATTAAAAAAATGATTATAAAGTTGGTCTCTTATATTAGCACTGATGAGTTGAGTGGAAGAGTCAAATTCAGGCCCTATGTGAGAATGGGCAGAGGCCTCGCTGCTCTGAGATTGCTTCCTGGGGGCGTGAGAGTAGAGGCAGAGGGTGGAGAGGAACCACTGAAGGAATGTGGCTGGGAAAGAAGACAGCATAGGGCTCAGAGATGCTGAGCTGGTCGTCTACAGACTCTTCTCACCTGGAACTTTTCAATAATTCATTCTTAACTGATGACCTTGGGCAAGTGTGTAAACCTTTTTGTCTCTCACTTTTGTTATCTATAAATGAGGCCAATAATTGTGCCTGCCTCATCCTTTTGAGATGATTAGATCTGTTAATAGGTGTAGTATATTTAGACAACATGTCAGTAGAGAAAGAGCAAATTAATTTTAGTAGTTGCTGTCATCGTCGTTGTCATCATCATCGTCTTCATCATCATCATTATCCTTTAATATCCATCTGTTCACAAAAGCCTTCTTGATGGCAGGTCTCTCCCAGTTTTTGCCCTAATAACGCCCTGTGCATAGTTCTTTCATGACATTTATTCTGTGTTTTATTTACTTATCTATCTCCTTCCCACCTGTGTTAAATCCTTTACCTCTGTCAACATGCGATGCCCAGCACAGAGGGAGGTTCTTAAGGTAATGTTTGTGAAACCATCACAGGGATGTAGCAGGATTTCAAGGAGGGTGGAGTGTGGGTGTGTGTGTGAGTCTGCTTGTGTATGCGGGTGTGAAAAGCTATCCTCTTTATTTTTCTAATTGCCTGGAAATAAGCCAGTGTAGAAGAAATATGGGTGACGTGAAAAGACCTAGGGAGATCTACTGGCAGAAGGCTGCTGCTGGGGCGACACAAAGAATCCATATTCTGGTGGAGCAACATTTACTTTGTGTTTATGTTTTTGTTCACAGTCTTTCTTAGACTTAGGGATTTATAGTTTTCTTCTTATTAGGAAAATTTCAACCATTATGACTTCAAATATTTCTCCAAAACTTTCTTCTCTGGTAAACAATTACAAATGTATTAGATGATATTATATTGTCTCAATCCTTTATCTCCCTGGAAATCATTTGAATATTTAAAATGCTATTCTTCATATACTCTGATCTTTTCTTCTCTTGTGCCTAATCTGCTGCTAATCCCCTCTAGAGAAAAATTTCCCTTTAGATAATATATTACTATGCTCTAGTTCATTTACTTCATTTTTATATCATTCATTTCATCATTGTGTTCATGTTTTGTCTAAACAACTAGATAGATGTTTTCACTAGCTTTTAAAATTTTGTCAATTAATTCTAGCATCTGTCATTTTTAGGTATAATTCTGTTGACTAATTTTTCTTCTACTTATGGGTCTTCTCGTGTAGGATTATCTTTTATTGGCTATAGCACATTGTAAAATGTATGTTGTTAAATACTAGATTTCTTGACTTTAAAAAAGATTTAGTTTTATATATTTATGCATATAAGAACTGGGGTATTGGCCAGAGGTGCAGGGGTGAGAGGATTCACCAGAGACAGAGGAGGAAGCAGAACAGGCTGGTCTACTAAAATACACTGCTGAGGGGAGCAGTGGGCCAGACAGGAAAGGTCTGGTGCTGTGGGTTAGCTCCCTGGCCGGGTATCAAATTCATGCTGCAGTGGCTGGCAATAGCTTGATAGCAATGAAACTTTAACTCTTGCACCACCAGGGAGGCCCTGACTTTCTTGACTTTAATTAAAAATATTGGGCTTTGTTTAGCAAACAGTTACATTCCTTCTGAATGACCAATGTGATCCATTTGGGTCTTGTGTTTTTTAGAGCTTGTTAGACAAAATTTAAAAGTAATTTTACTCTTAAAACTAGTTTTGCTCCATGACTAACAGGTGACCTTTAGTTCCATGAGGACTCATCATTCTAACTGATCAGGATTCAAAAACCTCTTAGCTTTACATGAGTTTATCTTAAAGCTCACCAGTCACTTTTTGCTTGGCCTTCTTAGAACTTAACCCTACAACTAATTATCATCAAGCAGCTTGAGAGGAACCCATGTAGATGTCTGCAATTCTTCTTTGCTTAGCTCCTCCTTGTCTAGTGAGCTGCTTTCACAAAGACCTGCTGCTTCAGTTCTCCCAGACTCCAGTCTTTGCCACCTCAGCTTAGCATACACTGTGTTCCACTTATATTCCCTCCCCTGTATCGAGACCTATGTCGATCATATTTTTTAGACTTTAAGTGGATTTTTTTGGCTTACACTTAAAATTTGCATTATTATTTTAAAAGGTACCCTGAGGAAATAAAGTGGGAACTTATGACAGGCATCCCAGCTCATCTGAATATGTCTGAATGCCTACCTCTTGGGTATAAGTAGGGTTTACCAACCCTACTTTATCAAATTCTACCAGCAACTCAGAAAAACTGAAATTATTTTTTTCATTATCTTAATTTCTTTTAACAGGATCATATCCTTTGTTTCTTGTTTCCTAACAAACAAGCAAAGCAGTTTTTCCTACATTTAGTTTAATTTTCTAGCTGTTTACTGTGGCAAATTAAGTGTGATCCCAAATTACTCCATCATGATTTTTTTTTCTTTTTTCTTTTTAAAGATTTATTTACTTATGCTTACAGAACTGGGCTACAGGCTAAAGATGTGGTGGGTGAGAGGATTCACCAGAGACAGAGAGGAGAACAGAACAGGCAGATGTATTGAAATACACTGTTGAGGGGAGCAGCGGGTAGATCAGGAGAGATCTGCTGTTCCATGTAGGTCAGCTCCCTGGTTGGGGATCAAACTCGTGCTGTAGCAGCTTCTGAGAGTTTCATAGTTTGGCGCTCTAACCCGTTGCTCCACCAGGGAGAGCCCCATCATGAATTTTTTTAATGCTTCTCAAATTTATACCTTAATTTTGAGATGAAATATAGAGATTTTCAAGTTTTATAAATATTTTCAGTGACATATAATTATTTTGAATTTCTAAATTTTTGTTGACAGAGAAGTGCTCATTGCATGTGGTATCTGGTCATAACTGTATTTGCACTTTGGAAGAAGCTTCAAATGGATACCTACAAAGCTTTTAAGTAGAAAATACAGAATAGTAATTGGAACTTTATACTATGTTCAAGAATCTTAAAAACATCCTTTTTTATGCTAAAAACAGTTTTTCAGCGCTTGTGCTATTATATTTTAAAGAGCTTTATAAGATGTTAGTTTACCTTGAGAATAAGCATTCTAGGATTAAGACACCATGCAACACCCTGTGTAAGTAGCATAGTACGATGATTGATTTTCACATTTGTGAAATCGGTTGGCTCCTTTCTGGTAGGGCGGTAAGCTGATCATTTGACAAGAATTGTACAGAGAAAAGGGGACAACACCTTGGTCTCTATAACAAAAGAATGACTTGCAGCAGAGACCCCACAAAAGCAGAGCAGAGCCAAATGCTGCTGAGGGTGAAGGAACATGGCCAGCATAAGGGGGAGCAGTGAGAAAGAACCAACCAACCACATAAACAGGTGCACTCACTCCAAAATTATGATTTTTCTCTCACCTGTTATTCTCTGTTATGCTGTGGATAATCACTTTAAAAATTGTGTTTCTGTATAGTTAACGATAGCTATAAAATTAGACTTGAATTAACATAACTAACCTTAATTTTATGTATGGAAATGAAATGTACAGTCCCAAAGATAAAATTATACAAGAAAGTGTTCTAAGAACAGTTTGCATAATAAATTAGCTATAAATTTTCAACCAAGCTAAACCAGAGCTTTTAAAATTTTGAGAGTTCAAGAGATCCAGGCAGGCTCAAATCGATAGTAAAGCCCTTGAAGGTTAATAAATTAACTGTATTTCTTCAGTTGCTCTCATTATCCTCCAAAGTATTGATTCTGTTAGTAGAGAATCATTTAGCTACTAGCAAGTTGTGGAGATGTTCATGTTTTACTAACTGATCTCACTTTAAATTCAACATTAGTCATCTCAAGTAGCCCTGGGACTCACTGCATTCCTCAGCCCTTCCCTTTCCCACTTTCCTAGATGACTACCTCACCCCTCAAACCTCCAACAAGCTCTTTGTTATCATCAGGCTTAGCCAATGACTCTTCGCTCCTGTCTCAGGGAGAAGGAGATGCCATGCGATGCTCCCGGTACTTACAGGTGATTTGCCTGCACTCCAGCGAAGGCCATCTTCTCTCCTTGTGTTCTAGTGCTCATCCTCTCCTTTGCTGGATGAAGTCTCTCCCACTACCCGCTAGCATTATCTTCCTTCTAGCTCATTTCTCTCCTCTCCTTTGTAATAATACTCTGAATAAACTGTATCTTCCCCAATTCCTCTTCTCTCTTGAGCTCCCTCTAATACAACTTCCCTCCCTGCCACTACACAAAAATTGCTCTTATCCATATTACCAAAGTCATCTGATCATCTCTTAGGGCCAGTTATGTGACATCTCTAGCTTCTAACGCAATTAATACCTCCTTGAAACGTTTCTTCATTTAGCGTTAAGAGTCCATCTTATCCTGGTTGCTTATCTTTCTGAACATTGCTTTTGAAGTTTCCTGCCTGTGTCTTAACCTCCTAACATTTACAGGCCGAGGACTCAGAGATATTAGCTTACTTTTCACATAACCTTGGTACCTTTAGACCTCATCCTGTAGCATAATTCTTTATGCTCTTATATACTGGTGGTCGTCGGATTACACTTCTGACATAGACCTCTCCCCTGAACTCCAGACTCGACTATCCAAACACTCACCTCCACACCAGATGTCCAGTGGGTATCTCTGAGCTTAATGTGTCTAAAACTGATCTCCTCCTCTTCCCTCCAAAACCCGTTCTCCCCACCCAGCTTTTCTGATGTAAAGAATAACAACCCCGTAGTTCTATATAGTGGCTCGGGACCAAACATCTTGGAGCAATCCTTGATTCATCTCTTTTTGTCATGCAGCATATTCAGTTGGTTCTGTTTTTAGATCTTTCTCAGAATCTGGCTCTTTCTCGCCACTTCTTGCTTCCCACCCCATATTACCTGTGATGGCCTCCCAACTGTCTTCTTGAATGGATTCAAGAAGCTAGAGTGATCTTGTAACGCTTGAGTTAAATGACACCATCCCTGTACTGCCAAGTCCTCACTGACTCTCCATTTCATTCACATTAAAGTCAAATTCCAAATTACAATGGCCTTTAACACCATGCAGGATCTGGCTCTCAGACATTCTCACATATTCTCACTCAGACCTCGTCTGGTCTCAGGAAGACATTGCTTGCCGACCCAGTCTTACTGACTACCTTCCCACCCACCTGCCAGGGCCTGAACATCTGGCCACGCCTCGGGACTTTGTGCAGGTTCTTCCTATGTCTGGGGTGCCCCTTCCTTGGGGTTCCAGGTGGTGCCTCACCTGCAGCAGGTCTTTCCCTAAGCTCATACTCTTCTATTTATAAGCTGCCCTCCACCTTCATCACTTATTTCTCTTGCTTTATCTTTCTAACAGTGGCTCTGTATCTAAAACCGCACCATTCTGTCAGTTACTTTGCATACGCTGAAGGATAAAGTTTCCATAAAGGTAGAGAGAAGTTGTCTGTTTTCTTCTCTACTTTAACCCCACTTCCCAGAAATGGATAGTCTAACTGGTTAGCAATAAATTGCTTATGGAAGTTTGTCCAGGGGCTGACTGTTATGGCTGGGGTGACTCAGCTGAGACTGAGGCTACCCTCCACTCACCAAGCATCTCTGACTCATATTTTAGGGAAAAGTGACTTAGTCTTTATGACACTGTAGTTAATTTTTATATTTTTCAAGTGGGTAAATATTTATAAAGCACTTAAAACAGTGCCTCACTCATGGTAATAGCTCTCTGAGTGTTTGTTAAATAAGCAACAAATATTTTTCAAGCATTTTGTCATTAACAAAAATATATTGGTAGAATGTGAACCAAGACAAATCTCAAGAGGTTCAGAGTGGGCTTCATTCTACAATGAAGAGGGGCTTATGAATACAGAGCTAGAATAACATGTGAGGGCTTATACGAGACTCTAGTCCATCAGGATGGATTAAACAGTAAGATGATAGTGTGAAAAAGTAGGAGTCACTTTGGTAAATGTATAGACAATTCCAGAATACTGCATCACTGTAACAAAGTGGGTAAATCACTTTAAATTCAGTATTAAAGGACAGAAGCATTAAAAATTTTAAAAACTAAAGTTATGACAAAGGGTATGCAGTATAAATTGATATAAATAGAACCTCAAGAAGTCGAAAGTGCCTTAATTCAATGATGAAGAGTTGTTTTGTTAATTATAGACCTAGAAAAGCGTCTGATCACTTACTTGGAAAAAAAATAGCAAGAAGTCACATACCTTCTCTACTCTGGGGAAAAACAAAATTACCCAGCGTACTCAATGGATCATGTATACAAAGAGATTATGGCATAAACTCTGAAGAATCTGGCTGGTGTGGTAGGCAGAGTGGGGGCTCAGCTCTGTTCAGGGAGTATGCTTTAGCTGCACCGTTGTGGTGGAATCCTGGCTGTGTGGTGTCCTAGCTGTGTGATGTTGGGCAAGTTACTTAACCTCTCTGTGCCTTGGTTTCCTCATCTGAAAAAAGAGGTTTGATGATGTTATTCAAAGAACAAGGAAAAACCTCTTAGAAATTACAAATATTATGACAGGATCTTTTAATTTTGTAGTTTTTTAGTTAGCAGCTGAAAAATCCCTAAGTTGGAAAATAACCCCCTAAAAAAAAGGGAAAATAGAAACAATAAAAAAAGATGATGAACCTGGGCGTGGGGGGAGGGTGTAGAGAAATTTCTTAAAAAAGGAAATTATGAGAGTAATGATTCAAAGCTTTTCCAGAAATGAAGGTCATGAGCTCAGATGAAAAGGCCTTCTTAGTGCCTGTACAATGGGCAGGGGAAGCTCCGTCCAGGGCATGTCACAGTGACATTTCCGGACACTGAGGATAAAGTGAGGATCCCAGAGGCTTCCAGAGAGCAGGAAAGCAGCTTACATACAAAGGATCGGAACTCGAGTGACAAATGAGATAATCGAGTTCTAAGTAATGTAGACCTTTTCTGGGAAGACCATCCTAGTTCCAGGACATTAAAATAAAGAAGAATCTAGATATGTTTGTCATCTCAAAACACAGTTCCGAGTTAGGCAGATGGGGGAGGGGGCCAGCCCTGCCCAGTGAGGCTGGAAACCCCACATCTGCTCTGTTGGGGAGCGTCTATTTCTTTCATCTTTCAGGAAAAGAGTATTAAACTCGCCCTTTCCTTCTCCTCCTCCAATCCCCTCTCCCCTCTTCTCCTTTTCCTTTGTTTTTCCTCTTTCCCTCACTTTATCTTCTGAGTCTTCTCTCTTCTGCTGTGTCTATTTCTGTCTCTCCTTCTCCCTTTCTCCTTTTCTCCACAGAAGTCTGTGTTTGTCTAATAATTGGCAGGAGAGATCTTTTTTTTTCTTTTTTTTTTTCTTGCTTTTGCTTTTTGCTTTTTAAGTGATGAATAGTTGGCGTCAGATCAAAGACAAGCCCTGTGGTTTTCTGGCTGCCCCAGAAGGGCGGTCCAGCTGGCAGCCGTCCCAGCTGCCTGGTGATCGGCATGTGGAAGAGATACCAAGCTCACAGGTCACCGTGTGTTCGTGTTCCTGTGTTTTTCAGGCCAACAGCAGGCTGAAGCAGATTGAGAAGGAATATACTCAGAAGCTTGCCAAATCTTCCCAGGTAAGCCAAGTTAAAAGAAAATCAAAACCAAAACAAAGACTTACACAGAAAAGCATTTGCACTTCAGCATTAAACTTAATTCCTTTGTACAGATGAGTATCCTAGTTTGGACTGGTAGATGGGTGAATAAAATATGCTTTTAATGTTTCAATTTTATTTTACAGAACTTTAAATTAGACATATTGAACCATTTGCACACACACGCACACACACACAGATGTTGTAAAACCAGCCTGTGTACTTGAGCAAGCCTGGGCTGAAACATGTTTCACAAGGGCGGGAGGTGAACACCTACATTTGTGATGTAAGCCTGTTGATACCATCTGTGCTTTCGCGAAGCATTCCTCCTTGCTGGGCCTAAAGCCTGCTTACAGCAGAATTCAAAGTGGCAAATGCTCAGGCAGGGTTAAGTCACCAGCTCGCTCTCGACTCCTTTCGAGAAAAAAGAGAAAGCCCTGTGCTGGCACTCACCTCTCATTTTATGCTGTGATTTAGTTGTTTTTAAGAAAAGCCAATAATTGAATGCTTGTCTCTACTTGACAGGTGATGCTCAGAGGACTCTTTCTGTGTAAATTGTTATAACGATATCCTGCAGTATCATTTAGGGACTCCTGAGCATTCCTGAGTTGTATGCGTAATTCGCAAACAAATACTAATTTTCATTTGTACAGGTGGCTAGATTAAGTCACTTAATTTTGTGGCATCATATCTAATGACTTTTCAAATCAGCTTTTATCAGCACTTTTGCCTATAGACAGTGGTGTGTGGTAAGAAACTGAAATTTATTTACCGCGTTACAGGGCACTCCAAAGCACAACCCCAAAATGATAATAAAATCAGAAAGTGCATGGGGCCCTAACCATAGCAACTCATTCAGGCTGTGTTTGCAGATACTCTGGGTTAAGAACAATTATTGGCTCCATCCTTCTAGTTGAGAAAGCGTCAATTCAGAGAGGTGACGTCATAAGAGATGTCCAGGGACGTAGCCAGACCCCAGCCTGGGTCTGACTTGGGGACAGAGGCTCTTGATCTAGAGTAACCACCAGCTTGACCTCACTTTTGTTCAATGGCAATTCTCTGGCGATCGTTCTCATGGAATCCTGGAAATTCTGACGTATCCCTAAAATGTGCGTCTTCCATAGTGCACATGCCACTAGGAAAATAAAAAATATTAGTCCGGTGAAGAGCTGGATGTGTTGATTTAAAATATGGCCATAATTAGCCTTGACTACCCTTATTCCCGGCAAGAACATGGGGAAATGCCCCTCTTTGTTTTAATGCCCAGAAAAGAATCCTTTTCACTTGCTTCACAAGTGAAAGATTAAGCCAAAACGTGAAACCCACCAGCTGCCAAGTCCTCACATCTCACATCTGCATATTGTGCTGTATGTTAAATGGCGGTAGACCGAAAGTGAGATATAAGATAACCAGTAAAAGTGCTTAAATAATGAGAGTACAAATAGGAGTATTTATCTAAAGAAATGAATGAAGAAGGCTGATTAGCTAACATTAAGGCAAATTAAATATCAGTCAGTGTAGAAGAAAGCTGATGCTCTGGAGTCCAGCTGACCAGAATTTGCACGCCAGCACCACCACTTGCCTCACCCTGAGCTAGTTACCTGTTCTCTCTGGAATCCAGTGTCCTCATTTGTAAAATGGGCACGTAGTACTTACTTCATAGGATAGTTTAAGCATTAAGTAACACAATGCAGGAAGAAAATGCTTAGTGCGGTGCCTAGGACATCCCAAAGCATTTAACACAGTTCATAGGCTTGCAATATTAAAATTACAAAGTAGAAAGGCAGGGAGTGAAGAATGGAAAGAAATTATTGAGTCGAAACTCTGGGTGTTGGACAATTGACAAAGCCTCTCTCTAAAATTTGGAACGGTTTAGGTTTGCTGATTATTTTCCCAAGTAAAGATGAGGAAAAGTGGAGGAGGCACGAGAGGAGGAGGAGAACCAAAAATAATAACTATAATGTACTGTTGCTGTCATTTCAAAATTGAAAAGACAATGCAACATTAAAAATAAAAACAATCTTAGAAGGCGTGTGAAAGTGTAATACAAGGTTGTCCATTCTTCTCATGAAAGGGACGATGACACCCTTACATTGATGATATTTTATTTACCTTTCCCCTACGCATCACCATTTCCAGGTCTATAAACATGTGAATTGGCAGTGGAGAAACACTGGTCTGTAATCCATCAGTTCAAAGAAACAGATTATTTGAGAATGAACATTATGAAATAGAACCGTGGATTAAGTGTTTTGTTTTCTAGTGATGGTTTGCTGGAATCTCACTCTCTAGCTCATCTCTAAACTGACGAGGATGCCAGAGCAAAGTTGCTTGATTGTTTATCAGGTTTTTAACAATCCCTCTTTAAAAAAAAAAAAAAAAAGTAACAAGATGAAGATGCTAGTAAGAAATCTGTTGGTACACAGGAGATCATCGGCTTAAATCTGGAAAATATTTAAAGTATTTTCCTCTTTTAAAGGAAGTTACTTAATCTTTATGAGTCTACCAACCCTCTAGGACCTGATAGACTGCATTAAACCTTTGGCTGCACCGCAATCTGTGCCATCTTCCCAGGATGACACCACGTGTGTTTTCTCTAGGCACACCTGCAAACACCGTTTCCACCAGAATCACATACGTGCCCCTTTCATCTTATTATTCCATAGTAACCCAACCTTTTCAATTTTTGTATGATTTTCCCCACTGCACTGACTCCCTGGGTGGCCATTTAAAAAAAGAGAGAGAGATACTGGCATTTTGTAGTGATCTAGGTAGTCAGGAGTGTGGAGAACACCCAAGCTGGGTTTTCAGAGGAGCCCACCCACCACAAAGGGTCCTACTTCTCCTCAGCCTGCAGTAGTTCCCACCTACCAATGACACATCAGGCCCTGGGCTCCTTCTCCATGTCCAAATGCCCCCCCTTCCTGTCGATCTCCAAGGGGACCACACACTGCAAAGGGCAGAGGGAGCAGTCCACCACCTGCTCCATAAAGATCCCCAGGGCTTGTCAGAGATTATGTGGTATGACATTGTTCGGTACGCCTTGTCTACCAGGTTTTAAGAGAAAGACTTAATAAAAATCTCAAACTGAACTATTACCTGAAATGTGATAAAGTGAGAGCAAGATGAAATCTTAACTTCTGTTTGGAATTGTTATTTCTAAGACCACTAACAGTTCTGCAAAATATTCATCGCTTAACAATACCTATTACGCCTTTCATGGGATGACCTGCATATAGCACCAGCCCAAAGTAGCTCTCCTTTTGCTTCTCAAAGTATTTATTTTTAATATTCATATGGAAATATCCAAATTCAGCTTTCTCTGAAGCAAAGGCCGGGTAAGCATTTTGCTTAGGGATGACATTTTGTTTTATGGTTTCAAATTCATTTTCATTTTCTCAAATTTTTTACATTCTGGAAAAAGACTAGATTATCTCAGCATAATTTGCCACGTAATTATTTTTTCTTATTTACTCTACTTGTATTTCCACTACAAAAATATTTACTGAATGCCAGTTATGTACATTGAACTGGAGTAAAATTAGTATGTTGTCTTACAATCTACAACCAATAGCTGTTCCTTATCTAAAGTCTATTAATCTATTATGATTAATTCTTAATCTTAAATTAAACTTTCAGTCTGTTTTTAAACATTGCCCATATTTTAGCCATCTCTCTATGTCAGTCTATCAACCAATTTACTTATCTGTTCAAGTTGTTTCCACCTCAAGGGTTTTAATAGTCTCTTCTATCCACCTCACAAGTTTTTCAGTAGGATAGCTTTTTAAAGAATGAAACTTTCCAAAGATAATCTCATTTTCCCAAAGCAATCTTAATACTTTCCCCCCCACCAAGAATGTAAGGTTTCATTTCCTACACAAAAGCAAGCATACTATCTTGAGAACATTATGGACGTTACTTATAGTTGCTTCCAAAACCTCCTTTATTTTTGATGTACGCTTATCATAAATCTCCTGAAAGTGAGAGATCTCTCTCATGTCTTTGTGGCCATTTGAAGAACCCCCAGAGAGGTTTATGTTCAGTATTGGTCAATCTAATCTAAAGCTAATCTAAATGTTACTTCTTAAAGAAATGAAACCTACTTCGTCCTTTAAGAACAGTATGTGATTGTGGTGGTAGCTACATGAACTCTGGGTGTGATAAAGTCACTTAGGACCAGCCACGCACACACATGGAACACACAGTAAACACATTACAGGGTGAAGCTCACCACTTCCACCAAGTTGGAACATACTACACTTGAAACCCTGCAATAGTCACTGAAATAGTATGATATTTTTACTATTTGGCCTCATGGTTTTGTAAAATCACAGTCTTAAGTTTCATGCTGGGCCAAGGATATCTGGCACTTTCTTATCTCTGGCTCCTCCTGCTCTTGTGACTGTGAGTTGATTATTCTGTGCCTCAGTTTTTGACATTTACCATAAGAATTTAACCTTCCCTGTTTCATAAAAGTGCTAGGGGATTAATGCCAGAAAAGAAACAGCATTTAATCAAAATTATGAAAACATCCTAATTCTCAGCAAATGAACTCCTCCATTCATAGCTCAAGATTCAAGCTTGCATTTTGAGAAATATTAACACATTGTTACTGTATGTTTTGTCATTTCAGATTATCTTAATACTGAACTATGTACACATTCTGAACGTCAAGCTTTGTTACAGTGGTTTGCTCAGTTCTAAAAGCATAAACTTCATATTTCATTGTAAATATGCTATGACTTATGTCAGTATTGATAACTAAAATTTTAGTAGACCTGGGTTTTGGGGGACTCCAGCTTCAAGGGATCGCCTTATAATGCTGTAACACATCTTTGTCATACATTATAGTTGGAAAAACTGAACTTCACAGAAGAAAATCTGCCCAGAGTCTGTCCGCCATGACTCCTACTCCCTTAATCCCAACAGAATGAGAGTCTAGCCCAGGACTAAGGCTTTTTCTGTTGTTAGAAGAAACAACCACTTTCTGCTTTTAAAAGGCTTCCCTAGTGAATGAGAGAGGAAATGGATACATCCAAACCAAAGGAAGGGCAGTGCCCTCCAGGAGCCCCTTCAATTAAGAGGCCCATCACTAGATGATTCCTTTGAGAACTTAGAAGTCATGGAGAGAACCAGTTCTTAATCGCAGAGAGTGCTGCAGGCGCCTCTGACATGACACTGTTTGAACCAAAATAAATGTTCATGGATGTGTATCAGGGAAGAAAGCAACCTGTGTGAAATTGTCTTAGCTTCTCTTCAGTGCCAAACCTTGTTTAAAAGAAAACAAAGTAGACTAGCCAGAGAAACCTATTAGTGGAGGATCAGTCTGTCTGCGTGGTTCGCATCCTGCCGTGCCCGGGGTTGGATGTCATCTTCAACAATGTGAAATAGTTGACCTCTTTCTATGCCTCTGTCCCCCACTTGTGAAAGCTCACAGAAGAGACAGGCAGGAATTTAGAGAGCTTAGCCCCGTGCACAAATATTAGTGAATACTCAGACATTCTCATGGACAATTAGGTGACTGTGAAGAATGAACTCTGTTCATTATTTTCTCTGGTTATTACACTTCAAAGTATTTTGAAAGGCTGACTCGCCTTCATTCTAACAAGCATATTTCTCAGGAAAATAAAATCTGACGTGTTTCATATTTTCGAGATCACAGATGTTCTTTCTTCTGATGAGCAAAGAGTGTGGAATGTTCTAGTGGAAGTGTCTTCCAAATATACTTTGTTTGGCAGTTCTTGGCCATTCAGAGTTTTATTGTCATCTTTTATGGTGTGGAATTTCATGCACTCTAGAGTATGATACGTTAATTGAAAATATTTCGTTTATGAAGTAGAATCTTGCCAATCCATTCTTTCGTTAGGCATAAATACATATAAAATAGATGCTGCTCGCTGAAGAGTCTGGCGTTATAGCATGCTGTTTCCATTTTAGATCATAGCAGAACTTCAGACAACCATTTCCTCTCTGAAAGAGGAGAACAGCCGGCAGCAGCTTGCTGCAGAAAGGCGGCTCCAGGATGTTGTGCAGAAGTTTGAAGATGAGAAGCAGCAGCTGATTAGAGATAATGACCGAGCAATCAAGGTAATCTGAAGACTCCAGTAACCAGTGGTACCAGCTGCTTTAATGTAATTAAAAGGAGGGCTGCAATCCCAGCAGTAGGCAGATGAATGCAGGTATCTGGCTTGTTCACACAGCCTGCAGTAATTCCATTCACTGGACTGTACCTTTGATGTAGCCAGTGACTCAGGCTGACTTCCCTCTAAGAGATCACATGCCAGCATCAAAAGTCATTTTTGGCAAGTCCCGTCCATTCACATTGAGCAAATATTTGAAAAATACTCTGTCCTTTCTCTTGAGACCCACTTTGGATCCGTCTCTTGAAATCAGAATGACTATTTTCCCCCAGTACTGCTGGCTAATAAATTCAGGAATCAGCTTCCAATTTACATTCTATTCTTTGCCCACATCCTTTCATTATGTATTCACATAATGAGAAATAACCTGTTTGAGGTTTGGAATGCCAGCCGTTTGATGTGCTTTGACACAGTACCCGGTAGATGCTTTGCTGCTGAGAACCCAGGTTGTTTCCAAACGGCTTCAGAGAATCACACCTTTAATGGCAACAGAAAATTCCCTGGACCTTGATTCTTTAGGCCATAGGCAGTGAGATGTCAAACTCGCTTTTTCTTGGCTGCACGGCGGTGAGTATTATTTTAAGTGTCTACATCATGCTGTGTTTAATCTGTGAGGAGAAGCATCTGGAAACCTTTATAAATAAGATTTAAAAGAGGACAAACATTTTTTAAGGATTCCCAGCAAAAGACTATTTGTCAGTGATTTTACTTGGTTCTCACAATGCCTGAAATACGTAATGACGTGAAGCCCTGGGAAATGGGAAACATTGGGGTTCTAGTGTTGGCCTGTCCTCCCCTTTCTGCTTTGCAGCCTACTATGGGCAACTGGGTTTAGTTTGGGGGAAAGGTCATGTTAGGGGAAGTGGAGGCCTTTCCATCTGGCCTCCTCGCTATAAAGGTAAGGAATTGTTTTTGTTGCAAATGAGATTTTCTCTCTCAATTTCTGTCTTTGTGCTTCTACACACACAAGGTATGAGGCCAAAAGAGATCTTTTTATTCATATTCTAGTCGTTACAGAAAAAAAATCATTTAACCCTTTTCTATGTATAAATGTATATGCATTGCTCCTTGACGTGTCGTTCGTCCACTTTGCATGACCTGAGTTCCATACTGTAAATTGTTGTAGTTGTATCACAGTGGCACGTTCAGTCAACTCCTTTCACCTTATATCCAGATACCAAGTGGTAAGTAACTGCCACATTTTAAATAAATTATTGAATCCCAATGTAAGCCAAAATCAAGCAGTTCCTTAACATGATTCCAATACTGTTTCAAAAGAAAAATCCAATATTGGTTCAAGAAAAATCTTGAGAGAAGTGTAATTCACCTAACTGCCTATTTTAGTCCACTTAGGCTTTAGTTCACTTAGCCATGAAAAAGGAAAATCATTTTGATACTAATTTCCAGCAAAGTTTCAAACCTTAAAGATGGTAGTAGATATAATGACCTCTAAAGCATGAGTGTCACAGGTGTCTGAAAATAATTAAAATGACAGTGTAGCTGTGGCTGGTTTCCATTCACTTACATAGATTATGTGTAAAGTGAATGACTTTTTAACTTACCTACTAAGATAATTAATTCATTAGCTCTCATTGCTTTGGTTCTTTTTTTCTAGACTATGTCTCAGAAAATAATTTCAGGATCATGCTATTTATTCAACACGTACTATGTACCAGGCTCTGTCTGTCACTCATCTTGCGTTCCATTATCTCATTTAAGCCTTACAGTAATCTTTGTGAGGAAGGTATTTCTATCATCCCTTTCCTACAGCAGGGGAAGCTCTGGGCTCCTATTAACAGCCTGGCTCTCTGCTAAACAGCTGACAGAGCCGCTTCAAGTCACCGTCCCCCTGACTTGAAAGCCTCCATTACTGACTGTTCCGCCATCCGGCAGTCTCCTCTGTGCTGTCTGAGAATGTGAGTCAGGGGCCAAGAGCAGAACAGAACCTGAATCTCCTCACCCTAATATTCTGTCACGTTGATAACAGCAGTTTTGTAACAGTTGTTTGAGTTAAACAATTCTAGTTGAGCATTTATTTTATAGATATCGCTGTAGCTACATAGATGCTTAAGGAGTGGCCCCGTCAGTGGGAGGCTTGTATTTGATTTTCCAAGGCGAGATACACTCATCTGCAGGCTTATTAAATTAGCTCAGAGGCACACAATTTTAGTAACATTAGATACTGCTACATTGCCATCTTAGACTTCAGTCATCTTGCAGAAAGAGTGTGCATGCCAACTGTGAAAGATACTTCACCCCACTTTCTGGGTGATGATGCGCTGAGCTCTCTGGAGCTGGTGGTCAAAAGTAGAGCTGGAGAGTAACTCTGGACTCAGTCTACCAGAGTTTATGGTAATATTTCTGCAGACCTTTTCCTCAGTGATTATTTAGAGGGCACCTGAGGTATCCATTGTCTACTAAATACACTTAAAAAGTCACCCATCGGATGCAGAGTAACTTGATAAAATGTTTCTGGAGAACAACTTGACAGTATCTACATCACTAAATTTTCTGAAAAACAGGCCTAACCTTTGCCCAAAGGTGCTAACTCACAGTTTGCACTAAACTGTAACCAAAAAGCTGCTCATTATAGCATTCTTGTTGTTCTTTTTCTTTGCTTGTCTGTATACCAAGTGCCTGTAATGTGTTCGACACCTGCACGTCAGCATTCTCTCACTCCCTTTTATATTTTTCACCATGACATATAAACTGGTAACTGCACTGTTGCAAATTAATTGGCGATGGCTGCTGGAGGATAGTGGAAATGTTTGCTGTATTTTCAGTGAAAGCAAGGGTTACAAAATATCACGAGGTTATTTTTTGCTAATTAAAGCCCATATAAAGTGGGAAAAAGATAAGAATCATGGATCAAATTTTACTGGATATTTTTGAATGCTGGAGTTTGTGATCATTTTTCTTCATACATCTCAGCTCTGTCTTTTAAATTATAACATAAAGTGAAGCAGTAACAGTTGTTTGGTAAAACAGAATCGTCACCAGCCTGAAGGAGTCCAGCAGACTCCAAGGGCACATTGGTAGCGACTGAGACACATGGGCTTGGCCTCACTGGGTAAGAAATAGCAAGTGAAGCAAGGTCTTCTTCAGAATGGAATTCTTGGGGCCTAAAAAGAATGATAGAAATAAACACTTTCATATGGGTAGATCTTTGATGCCATAGTACACCCCTCTTGAAAAACTGAGAGTACTTACTTACTGCGTTAGCACACTCCGTACAAAGTCAAGCTTCCTGAGTCATCTCTGCTACATAATGAACCACCCCAAAACCTGGTGGTATAAATGCAAAAACCATGTGCCCATAATCCTTTGAGTCACAAGTGGGCAGGAATGAACTGGGTGTTCCAGAGTGTGGTCTGGTCTGGACCCCTGGTGGGCACATTCAGTGGGAAGCTGGTCCAGGCTGAGCCAAGCCTGCGCCTATGGCCAGTCTCTGTAGTCAGACCCTTCCCGAGGCAGCTGTAGCAGAGGGTGTCTTCAACAAGGCCGAGAAGACCTACACCTTCCAGGCTACCTAGGAGGAGTCCCAGTGACACTTCACGTTCTTTGGGTCAAGACAGGTCCCAGGGCCAGCCCCAAAGGGAGGGGTGGCAGAGGCTGTGACTGTCGCCTAGACCACACCCACCACCAAAGCATCCATAATCCTTCCATAGACCAGCCAGCATTGTCCGTTGACATCATGGCGTATTTGTATCTTTTCACTTTTTTTTTTTTTTAAGAAAATTTCTCTTGTTTTTGCAAAATTAGAAAATTGTGTATGCTATTAATTCAAGGGACAGGGGGACAAGGTCAAAATAAAGCCACCCTACACCGCATCACCCAAAAATCACCACAGTCACATTGAGGTGAGCATCAATTCAGATCTCCGAGGATGTCTGAAGGAAAAATAAGATGAAGAAAGCCACACAGACTTCCAAATGGGACAGTAGATTCTAGATTCTATATTTCTGTTTTACAAAAATCTTTTAAGTTAATCTTACTGAAATTCAGCGGATGAAGAGTGAATCAGAGGTGGTGTTGAATTCTTGGACAGACTGTATGGAATTTTGGCTGCAAATGAGTACAATGGAGAACCTGCAGGGCTTCCTCTCAGCTTCCCTGCTGCCATCGTCCGCCCCTGACAATCACTGCCCAGATCTATGAGATCTGTGATTTGTGCTTCACCACAAGCTTTGCTTTAATCCTCATGCTCTAAGAGGATGGGGTGCTTACCAGGAGACCTTTTTCTAACGACTCCATTCCCCAAGATTTTAGTTGCTTGGGTTCTTAATTAACTGGATTTTCACAGTCAAGTAGTTTCTTCAAGTCTCAGGTGCGCTCTCCTCTGAGTTTCTCACGTTCAAGGCTACCTTTCTGTTTCACCTGATGTTTGAGTGACATGGTAGGTGGGCACTATATTCTCCTTCACACTGTTCCTCCGGCATTTTGATTGCTGTGGAGAAAGCCAGGCAAGACAAAGCTTTCCTCCATGTAAATGGCTTGCTTTTACTGAGGGCTACCTGAAGAAGACTTTTTTTTTTGTCATGTAAGTGTAGTAGATCAGCCAGGATACATTTATGAGATAAGCCATGGTACCTCTAAATGTTAAACCCCCAGAGCCAGTGGTTGCTGAAGTCTCGTGACTCTCTCCTCTCTGTAAATAAAACTCACTCAGGGTACTCTGCCTCATCTCTGTCCTGAAGAGCTGGAGCAAAGGCTTGTTTGCAGCCTGGTGAGTCAGACATCTCTTTTTGCCCAGAGGTTCACACTACCTCAATGAGAGAGGGCGTCTTCTCTGTCTTTGGGGTTTGGTCTGTGTCCATGAGGTCTTGACCCTCCTACTGCACATGGAGATGGACAGCCTGCTGGTTACCTGTCTTCCCACCACACCCAGCTCCACTTTTCTCCATCACAAGAGGGAAAAGATGAGGCAACTCACAGGGTTTTTTTATTTGTTTTTTTTTAATTTATTGTATTTATACATATAAAAACTGGGGTGCAGGCAAGAGGTGGGGGGGGTGAGAGGATTCATCAGAGACAGAATGGGGAAGAGATCAGGCAGATCTACTGAAATCACTTAGCAGTGAACAGATCTACTCACTGCTGAAGGGAGCAGCTGGTGAGACAGGAGAGGTCTGCTGTGCCACGTAGGTTAGCTCCCTGGCCAGGGATCAAACTTGTGCTGGACAGTGCTGCCACCTGGGAGGGCCTGGCAACAACTTAGAGTTTAAATGAGAATTTTGGGCTGACCTGCAATAAAATGCAGAAGGGAATGGACAAGGCAGATTCAGAAGTCAAGCCCCTGTCCAGCTCTCCACCGTGCTCTAGACCATGTTTCCTTGCTTACAGGCTCTGGAGGGGTTTACCCCGCTATGTGGTCCTCCTTACTGTTTCAGTCACTAGCGCACTTTTGCTAGTTTAACTCTTACTTACTTCTTTGGGAGTTGAGAGAGAGAACTCCAATCTCTGTCTAATCTCAGAAGTCTGTTGGACTCACAACGTTTATCAAGGAACCTGTTCATCTATTCTTGCCATAATAAGGAGACATAACAAACAGCCTCCAAATGCAGTGATTTATAATAATAAATGTTTACTTTTCTGCATCACATCTGCAGAATGGGATATGCTTGGATTCGGGCTGCGTGTTGGCTAGCTTTGCCTCCAAGTTTAGACGGGGGATCAGGCCCTCTCTCTGCAGTTCCCTTGCTTGGGGTATCCTCTTCATGCTTCAAAAGAATAAGAAGGAAAAAAAGAGGTCTGCAGCCTTGGCCTCTTTTCCATCTGCCTCAGTGGGGCAGGGCAATTGCATACCCACCCTAGGAAGAGACCATGGCCACCAATGAACAGTGACTTCATCTGCCACACACACAAGAAAAAGCCTCCAAGCAGGGAGCACCTCCATGGTAGCATTTCCAGTAGAGCTACCGTTCCGAAACCTCTCTCCCTTTCTTATCTCCTCCCTTCCTCCCCTTTTACCACTGAAACAGTGGTCTGTTTCAGCCTGTGTCCTGTCTGCACTGTCCCTCGACAATCTCACCCCACATTGGAAGCTTCTATTCAGATGAGTTCTGAATATTCACTTCCACCAAAGCTGTGTTCCCTGACTTCTCTCTCTGCGTCGATAACCACCGCCGCACATATTCACTGTGTGGCCGCTCAAACTAGACATGTCAAAAACTGGATTGATTTTCCTTCCACACTTCCCTTGATCTTGTATTGATTATCTGAATTAAAGTGCCACCATCACCCACCCCGTCATTCAAGTCAGTGCTGGAAGTCCCTTGAACACTTCTTTCCTTCACTCCTCTTAGGTCAGTCCCTAGAATAATGACACCTCCGATATGCCCCACCCACATCACTCCTGCTCCTTCTCAGCCAGCCTTCAGTCAGCTTTGACATTGCATTTTATAATCCCTGCCATGTGGCTTCACTGTCAGTAGCTCGACCCTCTCAAGTCTGTCCCTCATACTGTTGATAATGGTGACATTTCTAAAACACGCATGTGTACGTTATGCGAGTGGTTTTCCATTGCCTACAGGATAGTGTACTGTACTTAACACGTGGAACACTGGTTATGAAAGCTAATGGTTTTCAAAGCATCATCCTAAGATCCCCGTAGGTCCCTGAGACCTTTCAGAGGTCCCACAGAATCCAAACTATTCTCATACAACACTAAGGTCTCATTTGTCGTTTTCACCATGTTACCATTTGTACTGAGGAAATAAAAGCCACAGTGGATGAACCTGCTGGTGTCTTAGCCTGAAGTCAGTCACTGGCACTAAACTACTCATCCTCATCCACCACCACATAGTTGTGATTAAAAAAAAAAAAACAGGCAATGAAATTTATTAACTTTCTCAAGTCTCAAGCCTTGAGAATACACCTTTTAATATTAATAGAAAATACAGAGGAAGCACTCTGCTGTGTGCTGAGATCAGCTGGCTTCTCAGGGAAGCGGTTCTGCTTGCTTGAGTCTGAGCTAAACTCGTCACTTTGAAAGAACAACTGATAAGCACACTATGTTTTGGAGTCCAGAGATTGGACTCTGACAGAGGTTCTCCTTGAAAATGATGGAAGTGGGTCTGCCACTTCAAAGACAACCATTGACTATTGGTGTTGATAAAAACAAATTCAGCTTTCAAGCAAAAATTAGAAATTTAGAAAACCTGGACTACCACAACACTTCAGATGAGATTGGTGGTGTGACTGAGAACGGCAGTGGGCAGAAACTGGGAAGGAGCGATAAAGTGTGTCAGCGCTCAGGAGGTTTGTGAACCAGGGTTCACCACGTGACCAAGATCCGAGGGTCCAGACTGATCCGTGGGGAAAAAGCCATTCAAAGTGCGAGCACCCACCGATTCTAAATTGACGGTATAGAAAGTTCAGACTTTCAGGTTCTACATTGCAATTAACTTTTGAGAAACTTGCCCAGTTTTGATATCGTCCCAAATAGCCATATTCATCTGGAAAAACAACTAAAATACTGCTCTCTCTTCCAACTACTTATCTATGTGAGACTAGATTATCTTCCTATGCTTCAACCAAAGCAACAGATTGAGAGAGATTGGCTGTAGAAGTAGGAGAATCCAGCTGTCTTCTATTAAGCCAGACATTAAAAAGATCTGCACCAAGGTAAAACATAGCCACTAATTCTCACTAAATTTTTTGTGCTGGCAAGTGGTTTTCTTTATTTAAAAGTATGATATCTGTATTCACATGTAGTGGATTTATTACTGTTCTTTCTTCTGTGATGAATTAAGAAATGTTACAGTATTTTTGGTTTTATTTTCTAATAGGGTACCTATCAAGCAATATAACCCACTTTAAAAGCAAAAAACAACTTCTTTGGGGTTCTTCATATTTATTTAAAGATTTATTTATGCATACAGAACTGGGGTACAGGCCAGCGGTGTGGAGGGTTAAGAAGATTCACCAGAGACACAGTGGGGAACAGAAAAGGCTTACTACTGAAATACACTGCAGAGGGGAGCAGTGGGTGGGTCAGGAAAGGTCTGCTGCGCCATGTGGGTCACCTCTAGGGCAGGGATCCAACTGGTGCTGTAGTGCCTGCAGACAGCCTCATCATGCTGTGCTTTAACCCGTTGTGCCCCCAGGGAGGGCCCGGGGTCTTCTTGTTTAGAGTCTAAAGGAGTTCAAAGACCAAAACCTTTGAGAACCACTTGTGTTGGTATTGTTTTCCTCCTGCCTCAGCAATAGCTGCCCCTCAGCGTTCACACCCTGCCTCTGTGAACCGAACTCTGTAAAAGTCCTGTTCCTTCAAGACTCAAATATCATCTGTTCTGTGACGTGTAGAGTGTGAGTTCAAGCCAGCCTCATTCATTCTAGTGAACTCTTCACTGCCCAAGAATGCAGTCCGCATCCTGCCTCCACAAGCCTGCCCTGAGATGTGTTCTGCAAATGAGAATGTGCAGATTCCAGGAAAGGTGACATGGTGCTCATACTTTGTCCCCAGTGAGGTCCCTAGGGACAACACCCTGTACCCAGAGACACAAATGTATGCAAAAGCTAAATATCTCCCAATAGATGGGACAAAGAGACTACACACCCCCTGAATGCCTTGCAAGTCGACCCCAAGCTATTGAAAAGAATTTGTGATTTTGAGAGGATTTTTGAATTTCAGGAATGCAGGCTGGAGATTGTATAACAATGTCCATTCTCTTTCTTGCCAACTAGACTCAAAGTTTCTTGAGATGAGTACTCACTGCACTGCTTGATTCAGCGGAAGTGCTGATCGTCTACCAAATTAATGAATGATGTGACCTCATAAATCAAGCCTCTGGAATGAATCTCCTTTACTTTCATCTTAAGAAGTAAAAAAAGTTTGTAAATATTTTGTGGTGATAGCAGAGACACACAGATCACTCAGGTCTTACAGTAACAATGATTTGTTTTGCTAATTAGGCAAAAATCTAACAAGATACCCTACAACCTTGTAAATATTTTCTGAGAGCATAACTTGTATGCTACGGTGGAAGCCCCCCAAAAGGCTGAGCACTGAAGCCAAGTTATCTAAATGTTCATTAGCACTATCCACAGAACTCACAGGAGTTCAGTGGGGGAACTGCTAGGAATAGTTCTATAGAAAGATGGGGAGCATTCTCTGGGCGTCACTGCACCACCGGGCTAAGCCCTTTCTTTGAAGCTAGTGTATTGAAAGTTCCTCACTGTGAAGCCAGATGTCCAAGCAGAGATTTCATATCAAGGAGAAATGTTGTAAAATTTTTGCTTGCAGGCATAGAAAAGAGATTTTAAAGCATTGATGCTTCTCTCCCTTGGCCACTGACTGGAGTTCACGAGGAAAGGTCAGCTGCCAGTAGGACATCTAGAAATCTGGTCTGTGTTACCACAGGGCTTGAGGGGGGGGAAAGAATATTTCATAAGATTGGGCAATTCTCACTGTGCTAAAAGCTTACAGGAATCCATTTTCCACAGAATAAAATTACAAACCTCATTGTGGGGTTTAGTAGCATTGAGAAACAGAAAGAAATCTCAGCGCCGAGCGTCCGGAGGCTTTGTTTGGGACCTGTTCATTATTTAGTTCTTGTCTCCCCTGCACGCACGTCCTAAGGGCGCAGAGGAAAGTGGCATTTTCTTTGTGCTCTCCTGAATTAGGATTAATAATGCTAAGAATAGAAATGTATTTTCCGTCCCACCCAAGAAGGCTCGCCTGCTCACTCGGAAGGGAAGACAGAGCCACTCAGCCATGGCAGCATAAAGCAGTGCTGTCGTTTTCCAGGGAGAAGGCTCTGGAAGATAAGCTTGGACACAGCGTGGCAGTAAAATATGATCTTGTTTCCTAGCACAAGGCAAAGCAGTAGCAATAAGTGAGCTGAGAAGAAAATGAACAGTTCTTCCCCTCAAATTTTTACCCCATGTTTTCTCTATTTCTATTCTCTGACAGTTTTCATTTTATTGAAAAACAAGTTGAAGTAGATTATGTGAATGTATTAAATCTGTCAAGGGCTATGAAAAATATTTTTAGCTCTGGAACTGGTCTAAAGAACCAGTTAGGGTTTAATGAATAAATGTCAAGTGACTGACTAAGAAAATGCAATGACTAGATAAACTTTACTCTTTGAAAATTGCTAACTGACTGTAGGTGGTTAAATTTATCATTGCATGGTAAAAAAAAAAAATACACAAATTGCTTTGTAGTCAAATATAATATGTATACAAATTTTTGTTTAGGGATATTATTATCAATAACTGTTTATTTAACCTCTAAATTCTAAACTTGATCATAAACTATTTCAAAGGTAGTACGAATCTTTGAAATTCTTGTTATCTTCATTTATTTAATTTAATTTAATTTTAAACCTCCACAACAAAATTACTGTCTAATTACTATGTGTATCCATATGTGTATATATACATAATTATATATCTCTACATGCATATGTATCTTCAAAGCACTGCTTTATGTAGAATCCTAATTGTTAGAAGACTTAATAATGATTTAATATATTTTACTAAATAATTTTGTGATGTCTTCAATTAATTGGCTGTTTGCCCAGGCTCGCTGGCAGAAGCCAGACTTCTCTTCTATCTCTGGTAACTCTTGACCAGCCTTTTCCACCATTTACCAGTTTTGAAGTTCATGCCACTTCCTTTTAACTCTCACAATATTATCTCTTGCTTCCAAGGATTTATTCCTGAAGAATTCAACACCTTGATCTTGTCCTCCTACCCTCATCCCCCAACTTCAGCTGACTGTAGCACCCATCGGTATGTGTCTCCATCGCATGGGCGGGAATTCTGCCTGCTGAGATATGTACACTGTGAAATCGGCAGCCAGTGCCACAGATAGTGCCAGGTAGTAAACACTTACTAGCATCCTGCTACAACAGCCCCCTTCCCCCTGCTTTCCTTCCTGCTCTCCCCAAGGTCATGGTGATACTCAGCTTCCCAACACTGGGTCGTATGGACGGGCAGTGGTGTGGGGAGACAGCCTCACATTACTACCCCTCTTGCTGCTCTTTCTAGATGCCAACCAGCTGCCAGCTGTACTTTCCTGATGTGTGTATGTTTCAGTTCTCCCCCTCAGTTCCTTAAAGGTGCCATCCCAACATAATATACAAAATTTGCGAAGTAACGTGCTAATCAAATTCTCTAAATTTGATGGTGTTTTCCCGTTTTTCATCAGCTTCTAACTCCATATGGCATTTTGAGCATACTGACTAATGATTTTCCTTCTAGAATGGGGTTTAACAAACTGCCGAGGTAAAGGCCCTAGAGTAGATAGTTTGTTTGGGGGGCCCTACCATCTAAGTCACAAACTCAAATCACATTATTGTGGTATGAAAGCAAGCACAGAAAATATGTCAACAAAGTGGGTATAACTGTGTTCTAATAAAACTTTATTTATAAAAATATGCTGGGTGTCAGATTTGGCATGGTGGTGATGTGGTGAGTCACATCCTCTCTGTGACTTCAGCTGTCACTTATATAGAGATGATTCCCAGAAGCTTCAGCCTGATTTCTTGGTTGGTTCCTATATCTCACATCTCCCACAGCCTGGACACCATCTTCTTCTGGAGGATGCATTACTATTTCAGTAACGACAACATTGAACCATCATGTTCCTTCCAAATTGGCTCTCTTACTTCCAGCCTTAACATGATTACCCCCAGTTTTTCTGTTTCCTGTTACAAACTTTGAGTTCATCTTTGTCTTTTCTTTCCTTCATCCTGATTTGTCTCGGGTCTGTCACCCACCATCCTTATATATTCCTCATTCCTCCGATATGACCCTGATCAGGGCCCTTCTCAACTCACAGTTGATTTAAAGCGGTCTCCTCTCAGCTGATGTTCCCGCCAAGTCTCTCAACTCCAGTTGAGAGAACTCTGCCAGAGAAATCTTAAATCGCTGATTTTCCTGCTTTACAAAGAATGTTTAGAAATCAATAGGAAAAAACTCACAAGCCAGTGGACAAAAAGAGCAAAGGAGAGAAACACAGAATTCACAGACAAATAAATAATGTCCTGCAGATGTGAAAAATATACTCGTTCTCAGTCAGAAATAAAGAAACGCAAATCAAAACTACCAAGGTAAGCCCCTGGCTAGTTCCAGCAGCTGTACCTTTTGAATCTGATAAAGCAGTGATGTCCTATTGCTGGAAGGATAAATTGGCATAGCCTCTTCAGAAAGCAATGGGGAGATGGGACAGGTATCTACTAACATTTTAAATGCACATAACCTTTGACCCAGAAAGCCCCTCTGATAGGACTTTATCCCATGGATAGATTTGTAAAAATACTCAATATCTTAGTAGTGTTATTTGAGCAAAATACATGCAGGGAAAATACAAATTGTGGTACATCTACACAATGGAATATTATGTGGCCATTTGAAAAAGAATGAAGACTCTGTGAACATAAGACAAGATTGCCAATATGCACCACATGGAAATAATGTCATATGCATCTAAATATCTTGAGCAGTAATTTGGGCAATAGGACTTTGTATATTTTATTTTATACCTTTTGATCCTGTTTTGAGTTTTTATAATAGCACGTTACTAATTGAATTTAGAGCCTTAAGGCTAATACTAAGCTCAGACTCTGCTTGACGTTCAAAGCCCATCCTGGTTTCTCCCTATTCCTCAAAAGAGTGAATCCTCTTCTCATCTTGCTGGTCTCCCCACTGCCCACAAGCTTGTGTCACGTCCTCATAACTTGCCTTCAGTTGTGCTGTGTGCCTTCCTCCTCAGTGCAGCTGCTGTTCAGCCCTTCAGACTAGCCAGGTGCCGAAAAGGTCATCTCAAGGTTCTCCCTACCTCCTCCATTGGGCTTTGCTGATTGGTTTAGGCTCTGGGACCATGATGTTCTGCTGCTAACAGGTAGTGAATCTTAGCTTTTTATCTCTCATTCTTCTGTTTTATGCATAACACCCATAACAGGGGGCTCCCCCCAAATAAAGAGTTTGTTCATTTCAAGAACAGAAATTCTAGTTCCTAAACGTTGAATTGTATGTCTTACTAGGTTTTTTAAGGCACTTTTAAATACATCAGCACCAATCTTGCTGTTTAAAGTAGGGACCTTCATACATACACCGAAATACCTCAGCAAACAAAAACTGCAGTTGACAACAGCCAACGCCTCTTCTAAGACGCAGGCATATTAAACCCCTTGGAGGAATTTGGTCTAAGGTGAAATTATTTAATCAGAGACTTTCTTCCTAACAATTAGATGAGATCATCTGACTTGGAGGACTAGGAAGTGGTATCTGGAGGGGGAGAGGGAGAGGAGAGCAGGATAGTAATTTAGGAACTTGTGCGCTAGAGCTCAAGGTGCCTTGTGGGATGATGGGGGGGACAGGTTGAGGGCAGCAGCAGAGGCCACTTTTCATCGGGTCCTGGAGCAGGCTAGCATGACTTCATTCACCTCTTCCTTGTGCTACAGGCTTTTCCCAGCTGACTTCATAAGGATTTCTGACTAACTTTACATGATCCTATGTTTACATGTATAGACTGAGGTAACAGCTGTATTTTTTTTTTTAAAGAAAATGGAGCGTGTGTGCGGATACATTTATGTATGTCTGTGAACTCATATGTGTATACTTTTCAAAAAAAAATAGGATACCTAAACATGTCTGTTCCAACAGTTACCATATATTCTTTGTGAGAAAAGGCTGAAGCTACAAATAAACAGTTGTATTATCATAACTAACTCCACATGAAAGTGTCTTACAAATCATGGGGAAAGTGTAGGACCTGTTTAGCTCACTCTGCTTTCCACTTATATAGTGTTATTTTTAGGGGATCTGTTGCCCATGGAAATATATAATGATGTAGAGAGTTAATTATAGCTTTACACACACTTTCTAAGAAATGAAATAAAAATTATTCGATAAATAACAGTGAACTTGCTTGTATGCTGGCACTGTGTTTTCCAAATGCATAGATTGAGGAAACATGAATGGGGTGCTGTTTCGCCTTCAGAAAAGACCAACATGTGATTTGCAGAGTTATGTCAATAGGAGGCATGGCATCAGCAGCAGAAGCAGCAGCTGAAACCCAAGATTTGGAGTGAGAAAGATCTGGGGTTGTTGGTGGGTTACAGGAATGCTTTCATGTTGGAAGCACAGAGGGAAAAAAGTGGAATTAAAAACAAAGAACGGCCCCCACTTTTTTTTTTTTTCAAGAGAGGCAGAACCCTTTTGCTTTTATGTCTCTGTCACTTGCTCCAGGATTCTTCATAAAGCCCTCAAACCACCTAAATAAATATTCATATGGCTGCTCAACATCTCATTAATAAAACAAGATTTGGTGGTAAAATATTTCAGAGTAACAGATGATTTGCATCTCACCCTTGTTTAACTTTAAATCTCAAGCAATTAATAAATTAGACTCGAGAGCTTTTTAAGAAGTAACATCTTACATGCACCACAAATTGCATTATTTTTATGTGTAAATAATGATGAAAGGAGAGATTGTTCCTTTGATGTCTATAAACTACACTGTAAAATATGCAGAAAACATTCTTGAGTTTAGTGGGAGCCAAAACAAATAGACTAGTTCATAAAACAGAGCAACAGCATTCTTAGAAACAAGCTTGATTTTTTTCTCTGCTCCCAAGTTGCTCTTTTTCCATCTTTTATATTCTTGCCATTCCTAGTGGCCCATTCACTCCAAATTCCAAATGGATGCAGCCTGCATTGCCTCATCTAAAGAAATGGGTTCTTCTCAGATGCCCGCAGGAATGGAGGCTTCCTCTGCAGCTCCCGCCAGACCTCAGCTGACTGCTAGCATTTGCACGGGGAACCATTTTTATCAGTGGTGTTTCATGGTTGTTTTAAAAAGTCATTCTTTCAAATTTTTAGCAATATTGGCATGCCTCAGAGAGGACACCGGCTTCTCTCTTTGTTTTCCAAGCTGGCTTGACTAATGTCATTTGTTTTTCACATAGTACCAGCTCTGGGTTTGGCCTGATTTTCCTTTTGGTATAGATGGGGCTCTGCTCTCAGTGCTTGTCTGCTGGGGTAGGACACAGGAAAAATCTGAACTCTTGTTAGAATTCAGAACAAGTTCATGATTAACAACACGAGGTGGTTTTGTTCTGCATCTGATTGTACCTGTATCCTCCTTTGACATACAGTGTAGTGGAAGGTTAAGTACTAGGTAGATAAGCTTGGTTAGGCCCATCTTAGAGGTCCCCCAAGCTAAGACCCCACCCCCCCCCCACAGGACCGTGGGCCTTCTTCCCTGGACCGGCTTGGCTGGGGTCGGTTTCCGCCTGCTCACAAGTCAACCATCTTCTTGGATTAATGCTTTTTCATTAAAACTGATCCTGAGCTCTGATCACTTCGAATAACAGTCTCATCTATCAGATCCTATGTCACATTTCCTCTAATGAGTTTTCATTCTGATTCTCTTTCTTTTCTGGTTGGCAGTTTCTCCAGGAGCTTGCCATCTCTCTGTTCTCAAATGTCATGTTCTCACCCAGCCTTCCTTTATTCTTAACAAAGTTTAATGAGCACAGTATTAAATATAGTGGGTTTGTGTGAATCTCTCTCCTTTTCTGCCAGCTAACACATAATCCCATGCCATTTCCTTAATAGAATCTTTAAGCTAGAAAGAATCTTAAGAAATGGCCCCACCGACCTCCCATTCTCCCCACCCTTGACCCCATTTCACGAATAAAAGTCTGGGGTTCACCTGCTGGGAGCATTGGGTCCTTTTCATGTAACTGTTGGCAGCACTGAACCTTGAACCCAGGACTCCAACTCTTTGAACTTTCCCTCATTCAAATACACATGACAAATGAAATACTATTTTTACTTTTAAAATATTTGTGCGGTGCAGAGTGGCTGAAGCATCTTCTTCAGAATCTTCTATGCTTCCTTGAGCTGGGCCCTGCCTAACCATTTCTCACTGGGACTGTTTAAGAAATGTCTCCTTCCAAGTTGTCTTTGTTACTTGCTAGGATTTAAAAAAAAAAAAAAATGTTATTATCACTAGTTGTCCTTGGGAGCAAAATGTTCAAGGGCAATTTAGAAAAGAGGCCATGATTTGAAAAACAACTTTCTAAACGTTTTACCTAACTTAAAGAGCATTCCAAAGAGAGGAAATGTTGATGAGTAATGATCTCTTCAGCCTCCAAGCTGCGGAGGCAGAACAGACACTCACGCTGGATTGATTGGTGAGAAGCCTGAGGAGTTTGTTATCCACAAGGAAACCAATTATTTTAAAAATCCATTTAGTTCAAATGCCTTCATTTCTATGATGTCTAGTGATCAATGGCTAAATAAAGGGTGTCAATATAGGAGTGTTCTTTATTTTTGGAAGGACACTGGCGTAATGGGATAAAGATGGCAGGCCTTGTAGTTGAGAAGTTGTTCAACTGGGCCAAGCTATAAAAAATTCCACAAAAGCTCGTCTTGTAACTGTGACCACTGGGTTAATTTTTCTCAGGCTCAAAGTGTCCTCTCAGGTTATGTCACTTGTGTTGGCATTAAAGACAGGTGTGGTATTTCATTACATGAATTCTAGAGCCAGACTCCTGGGTTCAAGACCTGGCTCCCCATTTAGTAACTGTCAAGTCCCTCTGCCTCTCTGTGCCTCAGTTACCTCATTTCAAAACAAGCAAGAAATAATTGCTGTGAAAATTAAATGAATTGGTGTTTGGAAAGCACCTAAAATCATGTCTTCTACTTAATACATCCTACATATGCAGAAGTAATTGTATTTTTCTAAAGACCCATCCAGCAAAAGTTAAGTTTAAATGTAACCCACATGAAATAAACCCCTCCCCGCTCAGCTACTGTCTATGCAATGTTGCTACTCAGTTTTTAATACTTGAACATATAACTTCTTTTCTCTGCCCACTACAAAACCACTCTTTGGGTTGCCAGTGGCGTCCATGTTGCTAAACCCACTGGTTGTGCCATCTTTATCTGCTTACCTGCCTTACCGCATCGGACACAGTAGAAAGTTCTGCCCTTCCTCTGGCCTCTGGCAGGTCCCTCCAGGACATACTCATGAAACGCTTTGCCCCTCTGGCCTTCATACCCCATTATTTCTCCAGGGGACCCTGTGGAGCTTCCTTTTCTCTTTCAGCTGGACACTTTCACATGGGTGTTCTCATCTACCCATTTACCACCATTTATATTTTGACAGTAGTGCTGTGTCTCTACCCCAGACATCTAAGATCTTAACAATGCTCCAGAAATTCAGAAACGTTGCCTATCTATACAGCTCTTGACTTGTCCAACAGAAACCTGAAGTTCACCATGTACCAAACTGAAATTACTATCTGAACTCTCTCATACTTGACCCTGCCCCAGTATTCCCAAGTCTAGTTAATGGCTGAGCCAGCCATTTGACCCAACCAACCCTCAGCCTTGACCTTCCTCTCCTCTCTGTCATTTCCCACAGGCAGCCAATCACCCAGTTCAAATCCTCACTTCAGCTCATCTTCTTTTCTGCAGGCATACATCCTTCCCCTAGTTCAAGGTCACACACCTGTCTTCTTACTCTGACCAGGCCCTACCCCTGGCTTGCCTCTTCCAAGCCCTGGCTTACCACACCCACTGTAGTCGTTACTTCTCAGGCCCCCACGGCCCTGCAGATGCAGCTCAGATGCTCTGGCAAGGCTTACAGGACTCCACTACCACCATGCAGAGCCCCCCTCTCCCCTCCTCGCACCCCACACTCCACTGTGGCTTATCTTTTAACTCTTCAACACCACAAACTCACTCTTCAGCTTTTGGCATACCTGCTGCTTCTCTCTTTTTCCCTTCCCTATGTCCATTTTGCACTCATTCTACTGGTATCATCTTGGATGTCCCTGTCCTTGACCATCCCAGCCTCCCAAGAGGACTGACCTTCCACCCCTCACCCTCCTCTGGTACCTCTCTCACTGCCCCCTGGTGCAGGGGCACATGGACATAGTGACTGTTGTCACTTCTGACACCTCCCCATGGACTCTGGACTCCCGGGTCATGGGCTCCAGAGCTGAGCCCAATGCCTGAGACTTGGTGGCCAGATGAACCCAGGTCATGTTTTCACCTTTTTTGTGAACTGATAAAACAAGGAAAATATGATCCTTTAAGAAAGGAATTTAAAAAAAAAATTATATGACAACATATATGCAGAGAAAACAAGCATATCAACTTTTCAAATATCTAAAAGTCCTTGTAAGGATCCACAATGCCCTTCCTATTCTTCTTTGCTTCCCCTTTCTCTGTACAGCTCTTTGAGACCAATTATCAAGAGCGGCACTCTCTGAATTCCTAAAGTAGAAACAGCTGATAAAACTTTTAGGGCTAAAAGAATAGCTGTACTCACCTGTATGACCCAAAAATAAGAACTTTTTTTGGTCTATTCCCTCTCCATTGTCAGCCCCTGAACTATCAGAAGCTCCAGTGGGTTTTCCTTTCCTTTCTCCTCACAGTATTTATCCCAGTGTTTGTATCATCATGTTGAGGCATGAACATTCCTCTTCCTTTATCAATAAACATGAACAAATATGTCAGGAAAATTTAAACTACATAGTCCCAAAATAAAATCAGTATAATTTTATCAAAAGAAAAGATAAAAGTTGAATGGCCATACTATAGCACTTCTGAAAATCATCTTGTTTGCTAGTGAAATAGACATTTGCAACAGACTTTGCAAACATTTAGTCATGGATTCTATATTCTAGAAAACAGTATATATTTGGTTGAAATTAAAATAGTAATTTGCAACTTCTGGTCAAGATGTAGCAAAATAGCACCTCCACACCATAGCACAGACTCCTGCCTCTGGACAAAAAGGAATCGAGTCCGTTTTCAAAGCAGTGCTTTGTGCTTATTCTGTGGCATCTTTAAAGTATACCTACTACACTGGGGGACACCGAATGGAATACGTGCTTAATACCCACGGTTAGAGGAGCCAGGAGCAAGAGTCAGGATTCAAAGCCACCAAGGAGAAACTGCTTATCAAAAGAAAAGTGAAAAATTAAGCCCAGTGACCTTAATGGAGCACTTTTGAAAATCATCAAATAAGTTTCCAAACCTTATTTTTGTTCTTTCACTAGTCTTTTTGGAGTTTCTGTGTCTCTTCGGGGACTAACCTGTTTTCATATCTGTGGGATCATTATCTTTTAAAGACAGTACCCAGAGCCATCACTGCTGTCCAGCCACTGCCTGAGGCTTATGGCATCCTTTAAAAAGGCAGTTTCCAGGGGCAAGGCTAGTTTTTTAAGTCCTGGTAAAGACTTTTAAGTGTAATGTAGTAAGAAGTGCTAAAATATACATATTTATTTCATGGAGGAAATTATATTTCCCAGTGAGAATCCCAGCCGTAAAAGTTGGCATTTTTCTGGGAATTAAGTGAAAACGTGACATGGAGATCTAAATATTGTCACAGCTGAGTCTTTGGGCTTGAATGATTTGTACCATTGTTTAGAGAAGCCTGTCTTCTCTAAGTTGGAAATGCAGCTTCTTATTTAAAGGTTATGGCATTAGCAAATAATTCCTAGAATCCAGACCTGCCATAAACATAGCATTTCCTACTCCATTCTTCCATTTCCTGTAACTTTCTTCCAGAGACATGCCTAACAAGACCCTTAGTATCACCCTGCCCCCCCCCACACACACACACACAATCCCTTTAGAGCTTCTTGTTCTCTGTTCTTCCCTCATGGTCCTAGAATACCCTCTCTCACCCCTTACCCCAAATGCGGAGACCTTGACAATATCGCAGCTGTAGCAGGGGCTGCTGTATAATCTGCATCTTGAACAGAAACTCGGAACACATTTTCCAACAGAAAGATTGTCGTAAATAGTGGGTGGGTCTCACAGTACAATTAGCACAATATAGTGTTTCAGCCACATAAAGGCTAAATAATCTTTTTCAGATTCAGTGTTTCCCCTGGAATCAAACTTTAGCCTCGCCTCTGACTAGCTCCCACCCCCCACCCAGTTCTGGATGTTCCTCCAAGTTCAGCCTCTTATAACCACCAAGGTCAGAGTCAGGGCTATGCCTGTTCCTTCTGCTTTCTCACCCTGTGTTCACCGCTTGTTCTTTGCTTTGCTCAGCACTCAGTTCAGTATTTGGCAAGTAGTAAACACTCAATAACTGTTTGCTAAATGAAAAAATGATCTTGGCCTTTCTAGCTACCAACTACTAAAACCACCTTCTTAAAAATAGTCGACTTCCTCTCGCATATCGTTAGCAATGGTTGTGGTAGTCATTGTGATGGTGATTGTGTTGCTAGTGACAGTTAGGTTGACACTGGTCATGAATCTTCCCCCACCTCCCCTCAGCTCTTCAGGTTGAGGTGAGAACCATCTCCTGGAGCTCCTTCCTTGACTACTCAGATACCACGCTACCGTACCGGAAGCCCCTTCTTTGGTTACATTTACTAGCGCTTCTCTTCCAGACCCCTAAGCATAAATCTGCACCATTCTCTATTCTTCCTTCCTCATAAACTCACTCTCCACTATAACTTCAGAGGAAGCACAACAGAAACCCCAAACCCTAGTTTCCCCTCAAGTTTCACATTGAATGCGCCTCTGTGTGGACAATGTTTTAGCATCTAGAACCCAACACATTTCCCCCTACTCTTTCTATTCATAATTCAGATTATGCACAAATCCTCAGCTGACTCCCTTTCTTGCTTCCTTGCTACATAGCATAGAACCTGTTGTTTCTGTGTCTTACTGCAACGCTTTCTTCTCTATGACCAAGTTATGCATACTGCCTCTCTTCTGTCTCATCCTAAGTCTCCTTGCTTCCGCTTGTCCAACTCCTTCATGAATCACCAAGCAGATAAATCAACCATATACTAAACAGACCTCATCATGCTGATCTCCTACTCAAAGCTTTCACTGTCCAGTGAAAGATAAAGCAAACATGTCAGCTGGGCCGGGCCACTAAGCCCTCATCCTCCACCACCGTACCATCCATGTGCCCTAAGCATCAACCAGAGTGGATGATTTTTTTTTGAACATTTATTTATTTATGCATACAGAGCTTGGGGACAGACCAGAGGTGCAGGGTCAGTGAGAAGATTCCCCAGAGACAGAGTGGGGAGCAGAACAGACCGACTAACTCCTGAGGGGAGCAGCTGGCGGGTCAGGAGAGGTCCGCCGCGCCATGTGGGTCACCTCCAGGACAGGGATCAAACTCATGATGAAGTGGCCTTAGCTTCTTAATGCTGTGCTTTAACCTGCTGCGCCACCAGGGAGGGCCCTAAACTGGAAGATCTTTATTAGACAGATATACCCACCATTTCTGTGTCAATAGGTCTCTAATAATGAGACTCCTTTTACATTTCAGAATATAGGGCTGCTTAATTTGAGTTTTGAGACATGTATAATTCTAATAAGAGGTTACATAGGAAATAGAAGTACAATGAGTTGCTAAAATGGAGGTGAAGTTAAGGTTTTCAGAGGAGAGAAAATGAAGAAACTTAGAGGATGCTTTGGGACACAGGCAGCTCACTAGTGAGGACATTGATATCATGCCCTTGTAGGCGTGGGACGGGGGAGACAACTAGACTGGGGTCAGGTCCTGAATCCAGAAATAATGGAACAGGAATGAACTTATAGGGATTGGTACTGGTAAGAAATGCACACAAAAAACAAAATGCTCGTGTCACATAAATGGCCAATAATTATCAAGTCCCTGGTAGGAAATTTGACATTATATAGACAGACAAAAAACAAGTATAGTAAAATACCTGGTTTGTTGACTTTTTCATATTTTCATCGCTTGGGTTTCACAACCCAAAATAAGTGAGATGTAACATACAATTAACCTAAAATGTCACATATATACAGTGGGCATGATAGAGACATATGTGGGGGAGGGGTGGGGATGATGAGAGCTGTTTGGAGTTCAAAGGATTTGTCCTCTTGGAAAACATCCAGGGCCTTTTGAACAGTGAAGGCAGAAGATGCTTGCATCATTTAGGCGAGGGGAACATACCAAGTGTTCAGACCTGACGTGAAAAACTCTCTTAGGGGTAGGGCTGTGGTAAGGGGTGAGGGTGGGGGATGGGTGGGGAGGAAGAACCAGATAGGTGCAAATGAAGAATTATTTTCTCCATAATCAGAGAGAGGAGCTAGCTGAAGTGTTCTTCAGCTCCTGTGGAGAAGAGCTTATGGAAACAGGAAGTAAATGCATGTAACGTGGAAGGTAATAATAGCTCTGGAAGAAGTTGAAGGATAGAAATATTTGTGGAATATTTGAATACTGCCGTCACCTGCGTGTGTTTTTTTTGGAGTCAAAGTGAAGCACAACAGTTGGCATAGCTCTTGAAATAACTTCGAAATTGTTCTTTCCACAGTATAGGTTTTCCATAAGTGGCTATATTTAGATTTTCTCATGTTTTTGTTTCTAAAGTTAATATAATTTGTATCCTTTGCAGATCTGGACTTGTAGTTGCCCAAAATAAAAACAGCAATTTCAGAAGCCCATGCAATAATTTTAATGATCCCAGCAGGTTCTAATTGTCTGTATACCTGGGAACACCCTAGACCACTCGATGCTCAAAGCCTGCTCTGCTCTCATCTCCCATTATACATTTCCGCAGAGCTACCAGAATACTCCGTTGCTATATATCATCCACCTTCCTTACTATAAAGTTCAGAAACCAGGAAAGCACACAGAAAAATCGAGAATGATTGATGTACGGAGATTATAGTGTGGTTTGGTTTGTCAGCGTGTGTGTTTCCCATTTATTTTGTGCCTTGAGTCTGCCCGACCTTGGCCTCCTTCCTGGCCCAGCACGGGCTGGTTGCACTTGGCACAGGTGAGTCTGGGTGTGGGGGCAAGCTGCACTGCCATCCTGGGGCACAGCTCAAGCCCTGCCCACCCTCAGTGCCCGCCTGCACAGGACAGTCTTGCTTCATGTTCTCATCAGATGATCCTAACCCAGCTAACTTTCGAGTACTATTTTGGTTCCTATTTACATTTGCTGGTGAGAAAGCAGAAGGCTTTTTTTGTTGCTCAAAACCCTTTTGAAACCCCACGGCTCAGCAGAAATTATATGTTTGTCTGGGTTTCACCAGTCGGATGGCAGAGGGCGGTAGCTGCACAGTGAGGATGGTGATGCAGGTCACCCGGTCCTGTGTTTTGTGATTTTTGCAAGCATTTTTTTACATACTCCATTGCAAATAGCTTTGGAATTATTCCCACCCGACGTAAGCAATATTAGACATTATTTCCTGCAGGCTGATTTTCACCTGACATGGAAAGGCAGAGTACTTTAGACTCCTGGAACTCTAACAGAAGTGGGTAAGGAGCTGGTTGGTTTTGTTCTAGTCATCATGTTTGTTTTATCCATGCATTCTGGGGGAACATGGCATAACCCTTTGTGAGGGTAGGGACCATTCTTGCCATACCCTCGCTTGTTTGCCTGGGCATTTACCCTTCAGGGGATGGGTAACTTTGGGTGTTGAGTTAGAAACTCAACTGTATTTTTTCTCTTCTTTTTGTTACACATTAATTGTATTCAAGTTATTTTCTGTTGAAGGTCTTAACCACTAACGTATGTTTTGTCCAGTGCAGCTGAAGGCAGAACCTCTTCAGAGCAGGCTGGTTTAGTGGTCCCTGGTGTCCCTCACCCTGCCCAGTGGGCTTTGTTGCACAGTGCTCCATGGGCCTAAATGCACACAGGGCAGTGGGCGGTGTTGGTCTAAGTATAGTGTGGCTGGCTGAGGAAGTGGGTCAGGATGCCTGGACACAGTGACAGATGGACTCCCTGATGGACTGAAGTCCATTTCTGTGGACTGTGGGAAAAGTTCTGTGGTGTCTTCATTTTTGGTTTGTTTCCATTTCTGTACTTTATCAAAATGTGTTCAGTGAGCAAACATTGCTCTGGTAAAGTAGGGGTGGGGAGCCAGGGACGTAGCACTCATCCTGTGGTCGTTCAGTGATGGAAGTGATACACAAAGCATAAAGTTGACTCCATTTGCTCCACCTAAATTTCCTGAGTGAATTCATTCTCTCCAGACTTTATTGTCATCTGTTCATCTGGGAGACTAGAACTGGGGAGGAAGGGAGAAGTTGGGGGATTAAGACATAGGTTCAGGGCCCTCCCTGGTGGCGCAGTGGGTTAAAGCACAGCACTAAGAAGCTAAAGCCACTTCAGCATGAGTTCGATCCCCGCCTGCCCCGGAGGTGACCACACGGCGCAGCAGACCTCTCCTGACCCGCCCGCTGCTCCCCTCAGCAGTGTACTTCATTGATTTGCCTGTTCTGCTCCCCACTCTGTCTCTGGTGAATCCTCTCACCGCCCCTGCACCTCTGGCCTGTACCCCAGTTCTGTATGCACAAAGAAATAAATCTTTAAAAAAAAATTAGGTTCAAGATGTTTCAACTTCACAAAACTCCCTCAAGTATTTGATAAAGCCCTGATAAATTTCCATAAAACTGAGAATCCTAATGTGGTCAACACAACTACAGACATTGGCTCTGATGTAAAGTTCACATAAGAAAAATAATTACAGAGCTAATAAAGGTATGATGTATATCATATTGATAAATATGTTTGACCATTTCTTATTGCCCAATGATAATGGCTAACATTTACGGAACTTGTCCTTGTGTGTACCAACATTGTATTGTTTTGAACATTTATTTATTTATGCATACAGAACTGGGGTACAAGCCAGAGGTGCAGATGCTGTGAGAGGATTCACCAGAGACAGAGTGGGGAGTAGAACCGGCCGACTGATGAAGTGTACTGCTGAGGGGAGCAGTGGGGGGTCAGGAGAGGTCTGCTGCGCAATGTGGGTCACCTCCGGGGCGGGGATCGAACTCATGATGAAGTGGCTTTAGCTTCTTAGTGCTGTGCTCTAACCCGCTGTGCACCAGGAAGGGCCCAACATTGTATTTTTATGTCATAACTCAGCTAACCCTCACAAGACCATACGACACAGGGCCCATCATTATTCCTCTATTTACAATAAGAGAATGAGGCCCAGAAAAATTTAACTTGCCCACAGTCACAAAGCCAGCAAGAGATAGAGCAGAAATACACAGGCAGGCAGCTGGAATGAAAAAGTTGGATGCTTAGTCACATGTCATACATTTGGAGGCTTTACTGTGAGACTAGATGGCTAATATGAGAAACCACAGGCCACCACACAGCAGCTGGATTTAAAGCTAAAACATGTCTTACTGTCACATGGAAACACAGGCTCGAAGAGACAGAACGACTGGCCTTCAGTCACACTGCTCATGAGTGAATAAGACAGGCCTCTGCCCACTTTTCTATCCCACCTCACATAAACAGAATTACAGATGGCTGACTGTCAGTATATGGACCTGCTTGCTTTTATGCTTTATGTCTCAACATAACTAGAAACAATTTTTAGAAGCTCTCAGTCATAATTTACATAGTGGAGGGTTTCTGCTTTGGAGCCCAACTCATGATGAAGGGCAATGAGTGGAAAGCCCTCATTTACCTGAGAGGGGCACAGAGTGGGAAGAGAGGCTGGAGCCTGAGCAGGCCGGCAGACAGGTCTAGAGCCTGAAGCCAGACTAATGTGCGCTCTTGCCTCCAAACCTGCACTTGTTCTTTTTTCCTGTTGTTGCTTCAGTTCCTCTTACACAAGAATTTTCTGTGGAAACATTCCTTTGGATTTGTGACGAAAATATCTTACATTAGATTTCTGCATACAGACAAGCTGGGTCTGGAGAAGCCAGGACTATAGGGAAACATCCCCTCTGGGGGCAGGGGTAGCAGATAGCAAGGCAGTGAAGTATTTGACTCCGTGACTGACTTGTTGCCTTACACATGTGAGTATCATGGATACCTACGTCATCATTCCACAAAGCATTTTCATGACATATTATGGAAAGATAAGCCATGAGAAGGTCAAGGGATGCAAAAAGGTAGGAAAAGAGCATGAAACCAAGAAAGGATGAATAAACACCATGTGTCCCATAAAGTCAGAAAAACAACTAAAAAAAGTAGAGCTGTGGACAGGGCCTGGGCTGCGTGACAGCTCAAGTGACTGTAGTCCGTGGCCTTCACAGGAATCAGATCGGTTCCCACACTGAGGCCTGAGAGGAATTTCTGCTGTGGGCCCCCACTTGGAGCCCCACTAGGAGCACGAGATGTGATTGCTTCTCAGACTGCGGGGCGCCCGGGCACCCTGGGAAGCTGCAAGGTGTCGGCTGTGGGCCTAGCTCTGCGCAAGGGGGTTGAAATGATTCTGTCCAAAGTGCAGAACAGCTGAGAAGGAGCAATGTGAAGTTTGCGTTTGGATGTCATCATTGGCAAACATGGAGGTGATGGGTTAGAGCAGAGGAAGGTCCAGTCTATAGGGGAAAGCCATAGGGTACCATTGATGTTCTTAGGAGCCTCCTTGTAAGAAAATCAGCATTGGATTTCTTGGGCTTTTGCGTTTTCCCCTCTTAATCCTCAACTTAGACTGGTGGCAGACACCCAAAAGACACCCTTCCACATGGGCCAGGAATTGTTTTAGCCATTCATTAAATTCTGAATATTTTAAAATCTTTGTGTGTATATCTTGCTAATCTTTATGAATACCATGAGCTCATTAAAGTAATCTTTTGATTAGAATTAAGCTGCAGAGAATCCAATGTTTTACTCTCTAGCAAGAGCCGGCTTAGCCATCCCACCTCCCGCTTAAGGGAGGTTTTATTGGGATGGTTGACTTGGTATGCAGAGGAGAGAGAAAAGGAGAACAGGGACCCTCTGTCCTGCAGGCCAGGAACATTGACAGAGAGAACTGCAACCAAATGAAGACCAGAGGCAGGGCAAGGACAAGTGTGTCCTTCCCAGAACCAAAGAAAACACAAGTTGGAGGGTGGAGGCCAGGAGACACTGGCCTTCGGTCCCAGCTCGGTCATCACGGGGGCCAGGAGACATTGGCCGCGGTCTCCCAGCTGAGTTGTCACCCATGGCCAGGAGACACCCACATCTGGTCCCAGCTGAGTTGTCACCCATGGCCAGAGACACCCACATCTGGTTCCAACCAGGTCATCACCCATGCCCAGGAGACACAGGCCTTGGTCCCAGCTGGGTCATCACCGGGCCTGCCAGTGCCCTCTAGGACTTCCCAGCTGGTTCTGGCCTCTGAATCAGAACAGCAGGCAGTAAAATACCTTGATAGAAGCAGCCACAGGTGGTGCTCTGGACCCCTTAACTACATCTCCCCTTAAATTGTTTTAAGGAACAGCTTAGTTTTGCTGAGAACCAGCCAGGCAGATTAAGACTACGTGGACAGTTAGAAGACCAGGGCTAAGATGGCATAAAAAAATCAAGACCTTGGCCCTCCCTGGTGGCGCAGCACTAAGAAGCTAAAGCCACTTCAGCATGAGTTCGATTCCCGCCTGCCCCTGAGGTGACCACATAGCGCGGCAGACTTCTCCTGACCTGCCCACTGCTCCCCTCAGCAGTGTACTTCGTCGATCTGCCTGTTCTGCTCCCCACTCTGTCTCTGGTGAAGCCTCTCGCCGCCCCTGAGCCTCTGGCCTGTACCCCAGTTCTGTATGCACAAATCTTTAAAAAAAAAAAATCAAGACCTTTTCCTGAGTTTTCACCCAGGCATAGGAGAAGAGCTATCTCCCCTCCATGAGGACAGGAGCAGTGGGAGGCTCTTGGGAGGACAGGCCAAGTAAATGACACTCAGGCGAAACCTGAAAAGGCATCATGCCATTATTATTCGTGGTTCTGTCAGGGCAAAGATTACAGCAACTTTATTTTCTTCTTTACACGTTTCTATTTTTCTTCAACGACCATGTATCATTTCATAGTTTACATTTGAGAAAATGAATGGCCACTTCCAGAACGGAGTTTGATCTACCAGTGGTCCTGAGCTGTTCAGAAGTTGGGCTGACAACCTCCGCAGTAAATTAACGAGGAAACAGCCTCAAAAAAAAAAACGACTTCAAAAAGCCCGATTGCCTAGATCACATCTATTTCAAGGATGCCCATCCAGTCATTCCCTCAAAGGAGTTGTGTCAATTTTGAAGAGAAACACTTCAGCTTTACGTGTTTGGTTTGTAGCGTTCATTTCAAAGCAGCTGTGCTGGCCTTCCTGTTTTAGTTACAGGCTTCGTTCATTAGGGAGGGAAAGCCTTGGATGAAAAGTTAAGGTTGAACAAATATGTTTTGACTCCCCTCTGCCCAGGACCTGCCTGGGTTTTCACTTAAAACCGATTTTTGACTATTTACATCCCCATAGTCAATGTGCCGCTGGAACTTTTCCTGAGCTTCTGCTTGCAATTCTCGGTCAGCAGTGGCTTTGCACGTCGTCTTTGATTCAGGCTACTTCGAAAGGTGCCACTCTTCATGACTAGAGAGCAGGGAGGGGCAGGAGCAGGCTATTATTCCTGACAACAGAAATTGTGAATTCAAAAATGTAGAATAAATTTCCTTACTATGTTCTCGTAACTCATTTAGGAAACCATGCTCACAATGAAAGTCCCGTTTAAAGTGTTCATCTTAGAAAGAGCAGGACAGGTGGGAAGAACACAAGAGACCATGGTGATGGTGCAAGGGCAAATTACTGGTGGGAATTTCATGAGGAAATCATGCAAAAATGAAGAATGAAATAATCAATATATTTTTTAAAAAGCTAGTACAAATCATTGAGTTGGAAGCATTGTCATTTTTATCATTAATGTAATTCTTGCTATCTACTTAGGGACATAAATATTCACGTTCATTATGGTAATTCAAGCTGGAGTTCAGAAATAATACAAATTCTCTTCACCCCCACCCTGAGCCAGTTTCATTTCCCAGAAGGCCTGTTTAACACAGGGGTCTTTAACGTCCTTCAAGGCCAAAGACACCCCTGCCTTCATGGGTAAAAATGGCTGAAAGATAGAGATGCCAGTCAAAACTAAAATGACCCTTTCTTGAGTTCAGGAACTGCATACAGCTCCTCTCCTCCTCACCCAACCAAGTATGACTCCCTCCTGGCAGCCAAGGCCTCTGTGCCCTGCCCCCACCTCCCTTTTCAGGACCCTCCTGGGACCTGCTCCTTTGCCCTGCATGCCCTCAGCCCTGCACAGCACTGTTTTCCTCTTAATGCGGCTCCCCTGGCAGGCAGTTCTGCCCCGCCCCTTCTCCACTGTCTATCTCTCATTCAAAGGTTTCCCCAGTGCGACTCCTGTCGAAGGCTCTCCTGATCTCCCCATGGTTTCATTGTACTGGGTTGTTTTTTGTTCATTTGTTCATTTTATTATGGAAATTTGAAAGCATGCCCCCCAAGTAGGATAATTCTATAACTTCCAAGAACCCATCACCCAGCTGAAACAGTTATTCAGATTTGACTATATTTACTTTTTTCTTTGCTGAAGTATTTTAAAACAACTTGCAAACATGTCATTGTACCCTAGAATTCCAGAACACCTCTCAGGGAACATGGCATTTTCCCACACAGTCACAGTGCCAATGGCAAACCCAAGCAAACGATACCTCTTGGTATCTTCTAAAATCTGCCTCATCGTTCGATCTCACTTTACTTAAAGACTCCATTTTACAGTTGGTTTGTCTGAATCAGGATCTAAACAAGATCCAACCAGTACATTGGCTCGTTAGAGACCCTGGCTCACTTTTTATTCCAAGCCATTGGCCTCTTGCAGGTTAAGTCGGTTGTCTGAGAACATCCATATTCTACCTGTATCTGTGGGCATCTTTTTGGCGTCATGGGCTTCTTTGGCCTTTTTCTTTGTTCTGTTGGCCCCTTCGGACACTTACTGAGTTCCTCTAGCTTTTATCCTTATCACATTCCTCTGTGATAGTGTCGGCACCTTCAAAGGGGAGCCTGTCTCCTCAACATTGACTTTCTATATGATGCCTAACATTGTATGCTCTTAAGAATATTATTTGCCGAGGAATTGCCGAGGAAGAGTTTTGTTTGGCTCTTCCTGCCAGAATAGGAACTTTTGGGATTCTCCACATGAGAAGCTTCCATTAGAAATTAGGTTGAAAGTGAAATCTCAGTCCTGTAGACCACTATTTCTAATTTGCCCTGAAAGAATCACAGCCAAATTAAAGTGCACATTCTTAAATCTGAAGATTCTTGTAACGTAGAGCATTATAAGGCCCGTAAATGAAGTTTGCGAATTCTTTTCTTTGTCTCTAGGTCTACATCAAGTGATCTCGGAAATCAACTGTTTTGTGCAGTCAGTGTAGAAACTAGGTCACTAATCACTTTTGTGATCAGGAGAATTTCATTTTGCTTAGTAGTTCAGAAACCAAACTGGAAGGCTGGCTATAAAAACACTATCACATGTATGCCTTGTTGTTGATAACTAACTGCAATCCAAGCTTTAATAACTAAAAGGGAGTGGAAGACACTTCAAAGGTTGCATGATAAATGTTTTTGACAATGTGTCAGCTGAACATTAAACAGGATCTTTGTAAACCCTCTCATTCTAAGTGATTTAAATGGAAAAATTTAAACTTCTTCCTTCATAAGTGTTGGCTCCAAATATCACAGTATCCTAAGGTTAAGAAGAAAAAAAAGAAATACTTTACCTAACATAGATGCTTCCATCTCCTGTGTGAATGTCGGGGGCGGGGTGCTGGAAACAGGCTGACTGAGCGTCCCTACCACCCGCTCTGGGACATTTTCTCTTTCATCTTCGGGGAATGTGCCAACATTATTTTAGAATGATTTATTTCCTTTATAACCTGAGGATACCATGCACCAAAATCATAGCAAAACAAATGAGTAAACACTAATCTCAGCTCCCTCGTGCCTTTTTCCAGATTGTCTCATGATGAGAATGCTGTTGGTCTGCACATGGACAAAATGAGGTCTAGCCGGGCAGTGCTAGAGGAATGTGCACGTGTGCGGGTGCGTGTGTGTGAAAGAGAGAGAGAGAGAGAGTTTCAGAGAGAAAACTTGGAAAGGGCGGGATATTTCCTCCCATCTGCATCAGTTTCTGAGGGTTGCCATAACAAAGTGCCAAATCCTGGGAAGGGAGAACAGCGGAAGGGCACATCTCACAACTCTGTCAAACAGTAGGCATCAGCGGCGCCATGTTCCTCTGAAAACCCATTGATGAAGGTGTCCTGGCCTCCTGTGTTGGCGTTTGCCAGCAATCCTAGGAGCGAGTTGGCTTGTGGATGCATCTCCCTTCAGTCTCTGCCTTCCACATCATGCGGCCAACCTCTTCTGCTCTTCCTATGGGTCTCTCTGCTGCTTCTTGTCATAACAAGGGCCCACTCTTCTCTGGCATGACCTCATCTTAACAAAGTGCATCTGCAACAACCCTATTTCCAAATAGGTCTGCTCAGGTAGTGGGGTTAGAATGTCAGTAACTCTCTTTAGCTGTACTTCCACCCATAACACCATGTAAGGACCCTTCTTTTTGACGCCACACTCTACCAAGCAAGCTAGTGGCATCATTATTGCTGTTGAATCTGCAACACACAATTTTTTTCTTCCTGCTTTCACACATTTTAATTCATTAAAAACTACCTTAAAGCCACATTCAGATCATTTGGTGTCACCGGAGGCTTTTGGAGGAAGGTAGCCTTACCACAGGCAGAAAAAAGACATTTTAAATAAGATGAACAATCAAGGCAGAGAGAAGCTGGGCCTCTTGTAGCCAGAGGGGAGGGGGGGAGGCAGAAAAGGCAGGTGCTCAGCTAACCTCGGCCATCTCCCCATCCTGACTGGGCAGCTTGTCCCCAGCTGGGCGTCCTTGGTCAGCTCTAGGAGCCTTCGCGGCTTCCTGTAGCATGAAGTCTCTGCCTCAGAGTTGAGGGTTGCCGGGAAAGGAATTGGGGAGTTTTAGAGCCCCCACCCCGGTCTGACATGGGACATCACACATTAGTTCAAGTTTGTCTGTTGAACACACTGAGAAGAGAGGGAGGGGTTCAGAACTGAGCAGAGGAATTGAAAACTGATAGGGTAGGAGATAGTCAGTTATTTATGTTTCAGGAGATCATGACTGGCGTAAAAAGATGCTTGTCTCCCAGCGTATTCAGGGTGCCACATCCAGGAATTGTGTGGAATCCTGGTGTGCAAAAAACAAAGACCGAAATAAGGGGTGTCGAGTAGAAGTGGAAGGAATTCAGGCAACTAAGAGTGTGAACAGAGAGAGAGGGACAGAGGTGGCTGGGGGTTGGGGGTTAGGCCCAAGTGCCTGAAGGAATGGCCTGTCATGGACCCCAAGACAGCGGGGGGGGGGGGGGGGATGGCTGAGGGGAATCGTGACTTTGATCTTGAACTTCCCAATGTGGAGAGGATGGAGAGGCAACTCCACAAACAGGAGGGAGATTCGAAGGTGTGGAATTAGAAATTTGTGAGGTCACTGGTGTGGAGGCAAACTTTAGGCCTGACCGCCTTCGCTTTCCATGTCTCCAACATGAGCCATCTCCTTGTCCCTAGCTGGTTTCTTCCACCGTTGTGTCTGTGTGTTGGGGCAGCGGGGGAGGGCACTACATTGTTATCGTCAAAACTTTGGCGTTAAAAAAAATGAATGATCTTCAATCTGTGTCGCACAGGAACTTACTTTTTCTCCCTTCCCATGTACTTTCATCCTGCGGTGCCCCTGCCCTGGCTGCGACCTCACCCAGCTACCTTGACGCAGGCGCACAGCGCACTGGCGCACATTCTCACCGGCCCTGGCCCTCCCCAGCCTGACACAGCTCTGCCTTCTGGCTCTTCCCGCCTGCACAGCAGGGCCAGGCCCAGCTGCCCTGCGGGGAGCTGCCTGCTGGTCTCCCTGCAATGCCAGAGATCCTCCCGCACGCTTTGCCCGCAGGCCATAAATGTGGGCTTTTCAAACATCTTTAATTTTTAGAATTTCCAGACCATTTCTCACGGACTGGAAGTTCATGTGGTCTGCTCTAGTCTGTACTCTCAGGCCTTGGCAGATGTGAGCCTGGCCTCTTCAGAGATGACCGTGAGGCTGCCGGCACATTTTCGGGCCTGGTTTCCTGTCCCCGGGATTCACTGATGGAGGCGCCCCAAGGAGGCAAGGAGAGACACCCCTTCGGAGGGCACAAATGGGGCAAAACATGGATATTTTTATCGAGGAACAGAGTAAGAGGAAAAGTGATTATGTAGTTTCAGGGAGGAAAGGAATCTGGAGGAATTTTAGTGGGAATATCCCAACTGTTTTAAATGAAAGGCAACTTGATCTTTATATAATGGTTGTTACGGTAACTACTATTACATAGTGTAAATAGTGCTACTAACTATTTCAGAGGTCACTTTAAAAATATGGGGGGCAGAGCTGTTACCCTTTTAACGTTCAAAGGCTAACATGAGGGGGAAAAACAGATACATTCATAATACAGAGGAAAGGGTATATAAACAGGTCATCACAGAGGGAGTCAGTGAGATGTGAGTTGAGATGTGTGTTGTCTCCGATCTAGACTTGAAATGTTTCAGGAAGGAAGGAATTTTGACTTTGGTTTCAACAGAGGTGAAATTCATGGGCTTTTGCAGGAGGACTTGGAATGAAGCTCAGGCTCAAAGGATCATGTGTGAATGATTAGCCCTTGCAAGAAATTCAAAATGCAAATGAGCAACTGATGGGCGCTCCCTCTTCCTCGGGCTTGTGCAGAGGAGACCAGCATCTTCTGCTCTGTTCTGCAGAGACTGACCTCCAGTTCAGGTGGTCATCACTGCCAAGTGAGGAAATCCCTCTGGGGTCCTGAAAATCCTGACTGTGTCTCCACCGCTTGAGCCTAGGCTTCTTATCTCGATGAGAGCTTGTTCACAAGTAAGGCTGTCCAGGGTGATGGAGAGAGGAAAATGTGCTTTGAATTTCCTGAGGAGAAATGTACTGGCGACTGGAGGAGGAGATGCGAGTAACGTCAGCCTGGTCTTTGTGTGAGGACGGATACGTTAATGAAGTGCTTTAGGGGCTCCCAGCTTCCTTACATCATCAAAGTCTTGGAATGACACGAATTCTTGTCCTGGAACCACTGTTCCAGCTTTTTAACAAATACATTTTTAAGGACATTTAAGAGAAGTTATTGAGGATTTTCTTTTAAAGATGTATTTATTTATGCATACAGAACTGGGGTACAGGCCAGAGGTGCAGGGTGGTGGGAGGATTCACCAGAGACAGAGTGGGGAGCTGAACAGGCTGACTGACAAAGTACACTGCTGAGGGGAGCAGTGGGGGGAGGGGGTCAGGAGAGGTCTGCCGCACCTTATGGGTCACCTCCAGGCAGGGATTGAACTCATGCTAAAGAGGCTTTAGCTTCTTAGTGCTGTGCTTTACCCCACTGTGCCACCAGGGAGGGTCCAGTTATTGAGGAATTTTAAAAAGCTGAAAATAGGTGCAAAAGAGAAGAGAAAAGACAGAAACATCTCTATCCTTTAGAGAAAACACGACTTGTGTATTGGCCACAGAACCACCACCCTTGACACTGACTGACTCAGAACTAAGGGCTTCGCCATAGCTCCTGGCCACTCACACTTTCCACACGTGCGGCCTGTGGCCAGAAAGACCAGCATTGACCACCTAAATGGAATTTTGCCCTATATTAAGAATAGCACATGTATTGGGTTAGAACCCCAAAGATTTCCTTTTCCTCCTGCCAATATCATAAGGGGTTGAATATTTATAAACTTAAAATAAGAAGAAAAAAAAAAGTGCTTCCCTAGAATTTGAAAAACAATGAAAAATCTGCACATAAGTCATACAGAAAAAGCGTCCAGCATTGTGTTGTGAAGATATTAGTCACCTCAGCAGTAATGTTCCTTTAGAACTACAGTATGAACCTGTCTCCACTTCTGTAGAATTACAAATAAACTTTTTATGGTTTCTTATTCATCCTGGGTAGGTTCGATCAAAGAAATCCCTTTAAAAGAAGTTGTGTTTGGCATTTCAGTTGAAAAAGAATTGTTACTATTGTTAGAAGATTTAACCTATTTAAAAACAATAAACTCGATGCCCAAGTGCCTTCTCTAAGTAGCCAGTGACCAACCCAGAACAAACATCCCTCTCTGCTATGTCATCTTCCCTGGCCCCTCAGCTGGGGCCCAGGCTACATCTTCGTGGTGTAGCCCAATCCTTGAAGATGTGATATTCAAAACTCCTGTATGTTTTGATGTGAAAACATGGCAAGATTTTATTACCTGTGTCTATATTTTCCTCAACACTCAGCAGTAGCGAAAGGAAAACATTTTTTCCATGTCAAAGAAAAGCTTCTCCTCAGAAATCATGTGGGCTCCATTTGTAAACCGACTGGGACTGGTGCTGCTTCAGTAAATGTGGAGTCTTTAAAAAGACAAGTGCGGCTTAAATGTGAGGGTCCCTCACCTCCTGGGTACTTCCTGTCACTTCCCTGTGGTCACAGGACAGTGTCATTTCTGGTTGGTGGATGAGCCAATCAGTGAAAGGTGGTTTATAGCAGCGTTTTATAATCTTAACATATTTTGACACCAATTTTAAACCATGTCTCAAGAGGAAAACAAACCATTAGCATTGAAAAATAAAAGTGGGGTTACACTGTAAGCAAATTAGATGCAATAAAAATTTTTCCTTGCTGGTTACCCTCCTTAGGTCCAAACGGCTCCTGCTTCTGTACTTGATATCCCAAATCTACATGGGGGTGCTCCATCCATCCCCCGCCCCGCCCCCATTGACTGATGAATCATCTGTTTTCTCCAAAGAAGTAAGATAGTAAATTCAAACCTCGTGAAAGGAAGGATATAGTGACTTCATGTTTTTTAAGAAGGAATTTATTTTTTTGACTTTTTGGTCTGGAAACTTTCAAATATGCACAGCAGTTGGGAGAATACTAAGCAGAACGCCACCTACCCAGGGCCCAGTTCGCCAATTTTCAAGTTTGCCAGGCTTGCTGCTTTGGACAGCAGTTTTAGTATAAACACTCTGCTCTCTTTCTCGTGAAAGCAGTGTCCCTGAGAAGGCCCTCAGCATCTCGTGCAGGAGTGGCTCTGAGCCCTGGCTCCAAACCACAGACCTAACGCAAGCCCTGAAAAGCAAGCACGGTGCCAGCTCTGGATTCATGCTTATACGGAGCATAATTGCCCCACCTTCTTTCTGCTTATATGTACTTTAATCCAGTCCTTGTAAAGAAAAGGTCACCATTACTTTCAAGGTCCCCACTGCCCAGAGATCATGTGGATGAGTCGAGGGCACAGAAGCAAGGAAAGCCTCCATTTATCCTGTCCACCGCAGACCAAAGAAATAGTGCCCCTCAGCCTCACCAGGGCTTGTGAGAAAGCCAGGTGCAAGTGTTTTGCCAAGACGAGGCAACACAGAAGGCCGCAGAATATAAGTGTGAATCACATTAAACTGCAAGTCAATGAGAAGTGGCTTGAAAAATTAAAAGTGGGAGGTGTAAGGCAGAGTCAGTAGTGTGTGGAAAACACAAAATGTAAGAGAGCGTGCTTCTGGGCTTCTCTCTCCTGGGACCCCATATCCAGTTAGTGATTCTGAAGAGAAGTGACACACTGCAGAGGCACCTGTTTTGATGGGCAAGTTGATTTTTCCAGATTTCTAAAAACAGAGGGTTTGGTGAGGTTTGGAAAGTCGAAGGTTTTGAAATTGTGTTGACTGGCGAGAAGTCGAGGGGTAAATATTCTGGGTTGCGGCCTGAAGACAAATCTGTGTTCTAGACAGCCTCTGGGAAAGCTGGGAAAGGTCAAAGTGATCATGTACGCGGAGGCTCACCCAGCCCTGGCTGTCAGGTGCAGCCGGCCAAGAGGCCAGGGAAGGCAAGGTCTCAGGTCTCGGGGAAGACTGGTCTGAACCAAGACGCTGTCTGAAGGTCTCATCTCGCCGGTGCCTTGTGTCCCAGGAACATTTTGATGACTGATCTGTGGATCTCCGTATAATCCTCCTGGTAACACTCTTCCCCTCTGATGAAGTTTGCCTTTGCTAAATAACTGTCTAAGCACTTTACAATTGAAATGAACGTCTGTTTCATTTATTCATGATTCAAAGGCTTATCTGCCATCATTCCATGTGGCTGAGTTGATTCAAAACTACAAGAGCAAACTGTTTTTTCATAAGACTGCACATTGTTCTTTAATGCAGTTGAGTGGTTTGTTTTTAATTATGTTTATACATTTTTTTCTTAACATAAGCATGGCCCACAATACTCTTCTCCTCCCACCCCCAAACCCACCCCCACCAACAGAAAAGCTCAAGTACTGGCAACAGGTGTGATTCATGGGCCTATCAGGGGCCTCTTACTCCCCTGGAGAGGCCATTAACATAAAACCTTTTACACGTTAATTTTCTCTATTTTAAACAAAGAAATCAAGTTACCCTATAATCCTCCTCCTTTTGAGTGTGTGATATGTACATTCATTATTCTTATAGTGCTTTTTATGTGATTTACATGGGGCGGGTCATTCTTTGTTGCAGACCAACAGAGCGCTTGAGAGTAGCTTTCTGCAGCAAGCTGGCTTCCTTAAAGGAGGAGTAGCTGGGAGGGGTCCAGTCAGGAAACAAGTTACTACAGCAGAGCTCGGAGATGAAGAACCATTTATTTTGCAGAATAGGCAGTTTAGCTGTTCAAGATGGGTTTTGTGATCTATCTTTAAGGCAGTGCTGGGCATCGCCGTCTTTATCCAGGGCTTTTCTGAGGAATAAGCTAAAAGTGGTGATTTTCTTCGTGTGTCCGATTCGAAGGATTTTAAGTAAAGAAGTCACACTTCAAAGGAAGTTCCTGCTTGTACCGATGGCGGGCTATGGTCACTTGTCCTTATGTGGGGTTCTGAGCATGGACCCCATGTCTAATCAGTTCTTGGAGTACAGGGCCAGGGACAGCTACCAGTGTGAGCTGTCACGTTCCTTTCATCTATCCCATTTGAATGTTTTTGAAAGTGGAATACTATTTGGTTACTCTTCAATTTTTAAACTGATTTTTAAATAGATAATAAAAGTAATTTCTACACATACTGCTCTCACTGATTAACCTTAGGGAGATCCCATTTTTCATCTTTAGTTAGTCTGAGCTAATTTAAAAAGTAGTACCTTTTTGAAAAGCAAATGCAATTTCACTTCCATTTTGATGATGCCGATAAAATGCTGTAGACTTAATAGTCTCTTCACTCTGCCCAGCAGAGAGGAAGGACCAGCGCTAATTCCTTTACCTGGCCTCTTGGAAATTGTTCCATTCCCAGGATACTTCCGTCTCCCACCCAGAGTTCACAGCAGCTGTGCTGGCCCCTCCCCCCCACTGGCCCGGGGATAGTAGTGAGCGGGCGGTGGGGAGGACAGCGGGCAGCAAGATCACAGCTACAGGTCTGCAGGAGGGGCGAGACAGGAGCAGGCCAGGACATGGGTCGTGCACATCTTTATTTTTTTTTTTTTGATGTAAATGAAAATGAAAAAAAAAAAAGAGGTTCTTAGCTTGGGGTCCCTCTTTGTGTTGGGGGGGGCTCAAGCAATCTAAGGATTCCCTGAAATCAGATGCAAAATTATCAGCATGTTTTTCCATGCCTGGGGTGACCTGCTTAGCATTCATCAGACATCCAGGTGGATCTAGAATTCCAGAGAAGGCTAAGAACTGTGTCTACACATAGGAAAGACTGACATTGCCTTGAAAGACTTTCAGTGGATATTAACTTAGCCATTGTATCTGTGCTGGACACGCACTGCGCTCCAGCATGTCTGCACAGAGGTGTAGCTGTCCCAGGCCCCAGGCGGGCTCCAGATTTGCACATCCCCAGCCCTCCCCTGGCCTCCCACCTGTGTTCTTCTGCTGCTCCAGCCCAGCCTTCTTCCTCCTTCCCCCCAGGCTCTGCATCACTTCTGGGGCCACTTCTAGCTTCCTGCAAAGGAGGACTCTGACGCACCCCACACCCACTTCTGCGAACACTGCCGGCTTCTCCAGCACCCTTTCCCAGTATACCTCAGGGGCCTCTCCCTGCTCTTCAGCTATTCAAACAGCAACCAAAGCAACACCTGCTCACCCTTTGCCACCCCCATCCCACCCCCCATCTGACTCCAAATAGGATCGAGTCCTGCACTGAGTTATGAGACCACACGTGGCCTGATGCGACTTGACCACCCGGCCCCTGCGTGGCATGTCCTCCGGTGCCAGGCCCCACGCTGCCTCTGCGGGTCCCTCCAACAGGGCTTTATTTATTAGGTGTTTTTGGTCCTAGGCTGCTAATCCAAGAGATATTTCCATAAAATGAGTTGACATCTGCCAGTGTGCCTGCTTTCTGATTTGGAATTTCTTATGCTAGGTATTTCTAAAGTAGAAAACACCTGGCTCTGACATTAAGAAGTCTGGACTCCCACCCTCCCGCCTTAGGAATAATAGTAATAGAGATCTGAAGCCTTTTTAACGCCAGTTCATGTGGTTAAACTTTCTTTCCCCAAGGCTGCCAATCTTAATTGTCTCACGCCGTTTCAGGCTTTACAGGAGGAGCTGGAAACCCGCTCTAACCAGGTGCGCAGTGCAGAGAAGAAGCTACAGCACAAGGAACTGGAGTCGCAGGAGCAGGTACTTTCCTCTCTGCCAGGGGCCCCTGATTTTCACCCTCCAGGTCAGCAGCTCACGCATCTCCTGTAGGGAAGCTTCCGCCACCAAGAACAGGACACACCGCCCCCAGCTGTCACAAATAGCTGAGGGATCATTACCTTTCGTACCACCAGAAGTCTGGAGGTTGGGGGGCTCTGGCTCTGTTCCTTGGGCATCCTCGTTCCTCAGGCATCCTCATGCCCCATCTCCTGTGAGGGTGTCATTCTAAAAGCATTTCCGAGATGACAACATCAGTTCCAGACAACCATCCAGACCTAGCAGACAACCATCCAGACCTAGCAAAATTCAGGACAGAAAGGGACTGTGTCCCAGGGATCCTCTTCTGAAGAGTCAGGAAACCTTTTCCAGAACCAGCCCCTACACACCCCTCCTCTTCATATCATTGGTGAGAACCAGATCACATGCTCAGCTAGGCATGTCCAGTCCACAACAAGAAAATGGAAGCCTAGACCAATAAAGAGCTACCTGCTTGTGATGGAGTTAGCAGAGCAAGGACAGGCAGGAGGGGCAGTGGATGATGGGGATGCAGCTAACTGTGTCTGCATGTCACCACTGTCACATCAGTGGTCATTATTCGACTTAAAGATATGAATCGTGTTTTCCTTTGAATTTGAATTTTCTTTTCTTTCTATTATATTAAGAAAGTAAATCTAATATGACCAGAATAGTCTGTCTATGACAATAGCTAATGATCGATCTTATTTTCAAGTGAAAGGATTATTTTAACCCAGTTCTGCTGGTTGAATATAGTGAATTAGCCTCTGTGGTAATTTTGACGATTTAAGCTAAAAAGTCAACAGTGTATCAATAAATATTGTAAGTCTGAAGCCTTTATAAATGCATTGTACAATATTTGGCCATGGGGTTTAATAGCATTGTTGATATTCTAAGTCTGATATCCTTAAGTCTGAAGCCTAACCCTGGTATTAGCAGATGTTTATATATTGGTTTTCTCATAGTAAGTTCAGGTTGAAAATATTAGGTCATTTTGACCTTGTGGGAAGAGTAAACACTGAAAGAAGGAAACTTTCATCTTTTTCTTTTAGCTCTGGAGATGTTTACAAACAGGATTTTAAGATGGAGGATTGTAGAAGTGGGCAAGTCAGCACCTCATGAAAACATTGAGTATCAATCCTCATTGAGCACCCTCTCCCATAATTTGCTCCTTATTTTTAATATATACCAGTGTGGTTTTTATGTAATGTATATGCCATATATATATATATAATGCATATACATGTGTATGTGATATATAGGGCCTGTGTTGTACAATCAATAGTAGGGTAGCAAAATCGGTTAATACTGGTATGAAAAAACTAATAACAGGTATATTTTTTTCAAGTGCCAAAAGATGACAAAGATACAGATTATTTGTCTTCATAATAGCCATATAAATCCAGTATTATGTAAAGTGCTTGAAAGGTTGAGTAACTTGTCCAAGACCACATTGTTAGTAAATAGTACGGTTGTAGGCAAACCTAGGTTTATCTGAATTCCAGACCTCTGCTCCTTCATGATACTTTTTTTTTTTTTAAGATTTATTTATTTGTGCATACAGAACTGGGGTACAGGCCAGAGGCTCAGGGGCGGTGAGAGGCTTCACCAGAGACAGAGTGGGGAACAGAACAGGCAGATCAACGAAGTACACTGCTGAGGGGAGCAGCGGGCGGGCCAGGAGAGGTCTGGCTCGCCATGTGGTCTCCTCCGGGGCAGGCGGGGATCGAACTCATGCGGAAGCAGCTTTAGATTCTCAGTGCTGTGCTTTAACCCGCTGCGCCACCAGGGAGGGCCCCATGATACTTTTTAAGTTGCAACATTACTAAATGACAAGAAAAGTGAGTTTATTGAGGATGTTAGGAAAACAGACTGTTCCAGAAATGTGAGCAGTAGCAAATGCCATTAACCCTCCTTGGGCAGAGAAGAAGAGCAGAGACAGACATCAGAGCAGGTTGGGCCAGGCGGCTGTGTGGTGTCCAGCAGCGGCGGCATCAGCATAGGTTCGCTGGTGCTTGACCTCCAGCCTCTGTCAAGGACACTGAAGCTGAAAGCAGACGAGCAGGAAGCAGCGCTCTCTGAAGCTTGGGGCTTCTCCAGTCCCTGAGAAAATATGACTCAAGGTAAAACTTTGTTGACATCACTCTAATTCATGGCAAAACTTCACACAGAAAATTCCATAATATATTGAGAGTAGGGAAATTAAGAAATCCCAAATGAACAATAGGGAAGGATTCAGGAACCACTTCAGTCTTTTTTTTATTGACTTCTTTTTGATCATCAAAGTTGCTTTCATCTTCGTAGTGACAATAGCTTTTTACAATATTTCTTGCACTAGGTTCTGATATCTTCTATTAGCTGCAGTTTACCAGAGAAATGTCAGGAAATACCCATGGGTAAAGCTAAATATTTCATAATATTTGCATCCATGAACTATTGGGTTCTTTCCATAAGGCCCTAGGAGGTAGCTAGAAAAAAAATACCAATTGTTGAAAATATAAGCCAAATAGCAAATGACGGTTAGTTAACAATTACACGTTTATATTCAATATAACTTTTATTTAATCTAAAATTTGACTATGCTTCCCCATTTCAATTTGAATGTACCACTAACAGAAGAGCTTGAAAATAATTAGAAGTATTGTCGCGTCCATTTTCTTTATAGATGAGCTCATTTAGGATTTTTACAATACTGAAATGGGAAATGATTTTTGGGTTTTGTGTCTTTTTGCCATCTGTCAAGGCAACTATAATAACAGTAGCTAGCCTAACATCAGCCAGTCAGAAACAACAGAAATGTACAGAAAACAGCTTTCTGAAACTTTCTTCTCTTTTCTTTTCAACCAAATATTATTATTCTGATACTAGTTCTATAAAACAACAAAATTGAAACTGGCAGAATTACAAAGGACAATTTCCTGCACTGCTTTTTTTAACTCGCCTGCTTAAAACAAGTTTAAATTGTCTCTGTTTTTCATTTTTTAAAAATCCTGTGTTTTTGATTCTATAAAAACAAAAAAATGAACGAGGCATTTTAAAAGTTGTGTTTTTAATTAAAAACAAAAAGCTGCTTCTCATCAGGCCTTGACGGGTGGTAGCTGTGCTGCCCACCACTCACCTCGTGACCCCCAGTCCTCCTCACTCCTCACCGTCGGCCGGTGTGGCAGTGGCCAGCAAGCCCAAGGAGGCGCATCCATCCCTTGTTACAAAGCATTAATATGCGCCTTGAGAAGCTTCTAAATAGCATGAGTAAAATTAGAAAATACTAATTTTCTGTCTAAATCAGCCTCACAGAAACACGACCCTTCCTGTCATCCATAAATAGTAATTTAAAATCATCACGATTTGTATCCATGCCAGAAGTTAGTCATTTCTAAGTCCAGATAAAATCTAAGCAAGAATCCTGTCATTGCAGCAAAGGATCTCAAAGCTCTGATCAGACCACTTCATTGTGCAAAGGAACTGAGTCAGAGGGAAAGGCTGTGCCCTCCCTGGCCAGCGGGAGAAAGAGGAGGCAGGTGGGCACAGGTGGGCGGCTCACCCCAGGCTCCTACTTTCCATTATATCAAACACCATGTAAAACGGACCACTACGTAAGATGGATCTGTGTTGCTTACTTCTCTGGTTCAGGTGTGTAGAACTAAAACTCACTTCCCTAACAATATCTCATTATTCACAATGAGACTAAGTAATTTGTGAGCCCTGGCCGAGATAATTCAGTCTTATAAAGTATAGAAAAGAGAGAGATCAAAAAGAAAGCAACTGTCTAAAAATTTACTTGGTATTCTTGACTCTGTATGAAACCTATTTAGCACGAAGGCACTGAACAATGCCCAGTGTTACTAATGTGGATAATCATATGCATGTAACAAAACTCCTCCTTTGAATTAGATAGCTTCAAGTTTTAAAGTATTTATAGCTTTGATTACCCAGGGCATTCAGTTTCCCCAAAGATTCTTTTAAATAAATGTGTGAGAAAAAAACACTCCTTCAGAGGTTGAATAAGTAAATTACAGTGTTCCACACTTGTAGCAGACAGGCGTTTTCACTCAACATTTGGTCCTTTTGATAGGCATCTTGCACTAGATGGATAAGGCCTAGTTGCTGCCCTCAAGGAGATTATAGTCTAGTTGAGTGAAAAAAACATGTGTAAGATGGCGATTTAAAGAAAGTTCTCGTTCTTCTAAAAGGCTTGGGGGCTCAGAATCACCCATGTGGAAAGAACACACGCATTGATACTGCCTTCCATCTTCTGACCCTGTGAGGAATGAAGGCGAAGATCTGTAGTCCCCGAAAGTCTCAGGGCCTGTCGCCCAGGCAGGGCTTGGCCCTTGCTGACATGAGTCTGTGGGGCTGGGGCACTCGCTCTTTGTAGGTGTCTCACAGAGAAGCCGCCGGCTGCTGTCCCACCCTGTTGTCTGGGCTGCTAGCAGGAACTCATGATTTTATGGCCAGTGTTTTGGGCACCAGCGGGTTCAGTCCTCAGCCTTACCTGATGTGAATGTCCAGGCACCAGTGGTCTAGTCCACACCTACATTTAAGCTGCCAGCAGCTCCTCGCAGCCCATCCGCTTTGAGACAGTTTAGATGTATTACTCAGGAGAGAACCTAGTCACCAAAGGTAGTTTTAATGATAATTGTTTGTGTTTAGGAAGAGGAGAGCAGAGCAGTCTCAGAAAATCCCCTCAAGACATGGGAGGGTGGGAACTAGGATGGGCTTTGAGTCCTGGTATGACTGGTCCTAGGCCCCTCTCTGCCACTGCAGGTGATATCACTCATGTTCCTAAAATGTCAGTAATCCTTCCCACGGGGTTGATGTAAACATCAAGCTAACATGGAGAAAAACTTTGAAAGCTCTAAGACCTAATGCAGATGAAATGTGGGCAATTATAAATATGTATAGGAGGAGATGGCAACAGATAGAGCAAGCATCGAGGAAAAGGGGGGATACTGGAACAGAATGAGGACAAGAAGCAGGAGAGTTGCAAGGTGGCTGGGGGAACAGTGAAGGGTGCCATCGTGAGAAATCAGCACGAGTGAAGGAAGCAAGACCACGGGAAGGAGAAGAAGCCTTTGCCTGAGGAGCTGCTCTTTGCCAAGCACTGTTCTGGGCTGGGGCCTTTGCTGTCCGCCTGGTGGCCCACGTCAGGATTCAGCCATTGGCCAGAAAGCTGTTGTCAGCCATTGAGGACTTTTCCCCTATAACTGAGCAGTGATACATGATTCCTACTCTGGAAAGCTGAATCTGGCAGCAGAAGATGAGCAAGAGGTGAAAAGAGACCAACTTGGAGGTTCTAGCACTAATAGTCACATCACAGATCACTCTGGAGATTGTCAGAGAGAGAAAGAAAATAGGAAGGAGATGGAAGACTCAGAACTCATAGAGCACAGATTTAGAGGCCCCAAGGAAGGAACGTGTCCAAAACAACGCCTTTTTTTTTTTTTTTGATGAGCCTGAGGTGCTAGCATAAGACTTGACTGGGGAACTTGTGGCTCACAAGCTGGAACCCAAGAAAGAGCCCCAGAAATGTGAACACATCTGAATCATCTTGACGGGGGATACACAAAAGCCCACAGAATGTGGATGACATTGACAAGGAAAGTATGAAAAGGTGAGAGGGCCTTGAGCAGACCATGGCAAGCCCATACTCACGGGACCAGAGAAAGCAGAAGAGGACACAGAGGGGTAAACAGACTGGGTGCTCAGAGCGATGGGGCGGAGCCAGAAGAATGTCATGCCGTAAAACCCAGAGCTGCTTAGTAGATACAACAGTTCTAGAGAGCGAGGACCAATGTTGCATCATGGCGCCCACCAGTGCGGTTGTCCAACTCAAATACTCGAAGGCCTCCGAGCCCAGGGTCCCATCCTCAAAGCCACCTTGCCCACCTCATGTTCCCCGGTCATCTGTGCTCTTGTGGTACTTTCTAAGAACTCCACGAAAGGTTCTCCCACACAGTGCACCCATGGACTGAAAGGAAGAGGGAGGGCAGAAGTCCAGGAGGAAGAATGAATGGCACCACATGCCACAGGGAGTTTGAGGATGAAGCTTTCCAAAAAGCCACCCAACTTGGTAGTGACCCCATATCCGTGGTGCTGGGCCCCTACACATATTCTAAGCACATTCTTGCCCAAACTTTTGTTAAAATAATTATTGACATTCTTTTCTTACTGTCTTCTGGGGTGTAGGATCAGTGAATCTTCTCTCGGTTTGTCAGCTTCTTCCCAGACACTGAGGCACTGGCACTCACGGGCAGAATCAAGAGGCTGCAGAGCCTGAGCTCTGCCCAGAAAACCCATCTTTCCGCTTTTATTTTTCCCAGCAGTTTTTTTTTTTCCAGTTATCAAAGTATAATTGACCAAAAAAGTGTTGATTTAAAAAGTGCAACGTGATTTGATATATCTTGTAACACGATCACCATCATTAATTTAGTGGACATGTCCATCACCTCCTGTAATTACTGTTTTCTCTAGTGAGACCACTTCACATTGACTCTCTGCAGAGGTCAAGGGTACGACACGTTTTTATTAACTCTAGTCACGGAGCTGGACATTCGATCCCAGAACATATCCATCTTCTCACTGGAAGTTCAGCCCCTTTGACCCTCATCTCCCCAGCCCCTGACAGCCACCAGGCTACTCTGTTTCTGTGAATCTGATTTTTTGCGTTTTAAGATTCCACCTGCGAGTGAGATCATCTCGGCCTGCTTTCTGTCTCTGAGCAGAGCATCCAGCTTGCCACAAAGGCCATTCGACATGTCTGCCTTTTCCTCTTCTCGTTTCCATTCAGATCTCTCCCACAAGATACCCTAATATGGCTGAGACAGAAAGACTCCAACCAAGTCTTTGATGTTATCTAGAGACCTTAGCAGTGTCTGTTTCCTTCCCCACAGTTCCTGGGCATAAGAATAAAATTGGATGCCTTGAGTACCGGTAGCTCCTGGCAACGTTGAGCATGTCGCCATAGTAACTCTGCCTGTTAACCTCATTGCAAGGGCTAACTTTTTTTTTTTTTTTAAGATTTATTTATTCATTCATACAGAACTGGGGTACAGGCCAGAGGCTCAGGGGCGGCGAGAGGCTTCACCAGAGACAGAGTGGGGAGCAGAACAAGCAGATCAACGAAGTACACTGCTGAGGGGAGCAGCAGGCAGGTCAGGAGAGGTCTGCTGCGCCCTGTGGGTCACCTCAGGGGCCAGGGATCGAACTTAGACTGAAACGGCTGTGGCCAGCTTGCAGTGCTGCGCCCTAACGTGTTGCGTCACCAGGGGAGGGCCACAAGAGCTAACTTTTATACCCCAGAGATTTTTCTCACCTCCCACAGTGCCTGGTATTCTGTCATAGAGTAGCAAGGCTATAGGACCAACATCAATATACCTAAAGCTTTGCTTGGCTGGTATGCTCATCTTGAAACCACCTCAGTGATCATCAAGGATAAGGAACCTATAAGGTCACAAGCAGCCTTCGAGAGAAAGATGCTATACAGACAGAAAATCAATTAAGCAATAATCATGACAATTGTTAAAAGGAAGAATTAGTCTTTTACAGATTTCCAGGCCTTTAATTTCCATTTTCCTTAATGGGTTTTAAAACTTCACAGTCTTCGCTGCTCTTGGCTAACTCATCTGTAGTGAAATCTATTTAAAAGTACTAACAGCTCAAAACTATGTTTTATCCCAAAGCACATTATGAAAACAAGAATAATAATTGCAACAGAAATATAATTCAAAGACTTTTATTGACTTTTCATGTTTAATGGTTATTATTCTGGCTTGTTTCGAGTAATTTTAATAACCACAGTTTATTTACAAAATTCAGACTAATTCTTTTGTTCCCATGCCAACAAAATACATTTGTTCCCAGACAGCTGGTATGATGCATCATTCTAAAATTTGAGTTGTTATGAGGGATAGAACCACATTTAATTTTGGCCATGTCTTAATCTCAATGAGAGATCGCATACTCGCCTCTGTTTTCTGAAAAACACCGGAAGTAACAACCTCAGTGACTTGAGTATTTTTATTAAAATATACATCTTACAGAAATGAGGCCAAGACAAAGGAATGTCGTGTATGATTTTTAGTGAGAGTTTTGGGTACAAGTTTGATGTGCTTTGCCATTGAAATCTACTAGAGTAATTTATAGGGACCATTGCAATGAGCTGGTGTGACGTTCGCAAGCCCATGTTTTAAGGGCAGCTTACGGCTGCTCTTCTGGGGTGCATCACTCTGCGTTTTATCATGCTTTCTTGATTCCCTTTGTTTTGAACTTCGCTGGGCTTGTGCTGGGGGAGGAGAGAGGAGGCGGGGCCCTGCTGGGCCTGCTGCATGTTTTTAATCCTGCGCCTTGCTGACATCTGAAATCCAAGTGTCGGCAAAGCACCCACTGCATCTCGCAGCTGTTTTACTATAAAGCATTTTCTGCATTGTTGAAGTGGTTTTCCGTGTCCATGCAGTGAACACTGAGGGGATGATGAAGACAGACGGTGGGGTGAGAGCCCCAGAATTGTGCCGGACTCTCGCCAGGGGCTGAGGCTGTGCTAACCCAGGGCTGGGTCTCGTCTTTCGCCCCTAAAAGTAATGTGACAATATATTCTCACATCATTTGGCCTAATTGTTTTAGATAGTTTTGGCTGTTCAGCTTTTTTAATGTGATTTTTTACTCCATTACTCCAGACATTTTTGATCCAAATGCCTGAATCTGTTAATGATGGAAGCACTTACAGAAAAAACAGCCAGAAGCAAAAGCTTAAAGCCAAACTGTGTTCCACACCATCTTTTAAAATCGGTGGATAAGGAGAATTATCAAGTCATAACCTGGGTAATCAAATATAGTCTCCCAGGAAGATAAGAAGGAGAACCTGTCCCTGAGCAGAGTCCTATCAAGGCTTGTTTTTCTGGCAGCTACTCAGTCCTGAATTCATGGAATTGAGTGAACAGCTGGAAAGAGGAAGTAAGAGGGGAGATAAACACAACATGGTAAAAGAGGGTGGGGTGAGTCAGCTGGTTACAAAGGAGAAATGTTTGATGATGTTTGTTGTGCTTGTCACGTTCAGAAAACAGTATCCAATATTCCAAGACGCCACTTATTGCGATTCCTTTTCTCTGATAGTCCAGCCAGAAAAGAACTCCTTTTCCTGTTGAAAAAGGGCTATTTGAGGTAGAAGCAGTTGAATGGTTTATTGTCAGACAAATGGCAGAGGAGAGGTATGTTAGAGGCATCACAGGTATATCAGTTTAAACTAGAAATAAGGAAAGAAAGGTGGTTGCTTATACAAAGGAAAATTCAGAAGCTTAAAAGGCCTCTCAAATACATTTTCCATGTAGAGAAACTCTTGGATTTCTATACACAATTAGAGGACATAGTTCTTGTTGGAAAAATAAGCATTATAAGACGTTCAGGTACAAAGAATGACTTATTCAATCTAGTCAAGACTGTAACATCATTGATACCATGAAAATTTTGTGAAATATGTGACTGAGTTTGAATCAGACAACCTAATACCTACTTAGCTCTTCATGGAAAACTTGTCTTTCAGGTGCATCTATTATAATAAAGGTAAACAGATCGCTTAAAGGTCCATTTTTGGTTTAATCTGCGAGAGCTATCTCGGCTTTATTGGGAGTTTCTTTGTCTTTATTAGGAATTTGGGAAGGAATTTTCTACATGTTGGGTTAACCCTGACAGACTTAGTTGGGGATGCGCGCCCCTGTGATGTCACCCTGTGGGCTGACCCTCAGATTCCTGGCCCACTGGCCACTGTTTTCCTTTTTGCCACCTGCTTATAATACTTCCCTGTTGGACCAGCTGCGGACTGTTTGCCTTACCTGTCTCTTCGACAGCCAGTCAGCAGACACCTGAGAAATGCATTTCCCGTTAGATGGATATGGTATATATTTATGGTAGGATACATTTTGTCTGTTCTGCTTACATATTTGTTCTAGTTGTTTATGCTTGTGGTTATTTTCTGAGGACAGTAATGTGAGCTGATTCCCCACTCACTGAGCTTAATCTCTGTATCCCGACCCACTCACACAAAACCCTGTAGGGCTTTGCACAGCACGCAAAGGACGTTCAAGCACTTGATCAGCGAATACATGAATAACACATTCCATAAATTTTTGGACTCTGAATTGGCTGCCAATCAGATGCATAATTCTGAAGTGGCATCTACTTAGTTTCTGTCGTCTTTTAAAATTACTCAAGTTTTGCTTCTGCATAGACTGACCTTTTTAGTAAAACTTGCCTACAATCTAGTGCTGCATATATGAAAACTATGTTGGTTAATTGTTGCCGATTTCACTTCTTTGCAAGAGGTGGCATTTAGGAGCATCTAAGTCGGGGAGGCGAGGTTAGGTGGCAGCCCCAAGAATGCATGGTGTTTTTTCAAGTTGGCCCTTTTGGTATTTGGTTTTTAAACAGGTGCCAAGTAATGATAAAAGTGTTTGCATTTCTGTGTACAAAGATGTACCCAGCAAGTAGCAAATGTCCTGAGAATTTTAATTATGGAATTGGAATTTTTAAAAATTCCAGGTATAACAGTCATTCCACTTGTAGCACTATAGGAAAAGCACCAACAGTAGGTGGTGAGTGGAGCCGCGGAGACTGCTAGCTCCGTGGCTGTAGGGCATAATTGGAGTCTGTCTGAAAATGACAGGACACACAGAAGTTTCAGAGCCTCTTGAAAGAGGCTGCATCAGCAGCCCTCGAAGAAGATCTGCCTTGCTGAAGGGAGAAGTAGCCTGTTTTAAACAGGAAATAAGTTTCTTATTCCTTCAGCGGATATTTAGGGGACACCCACGAGCGAGCGGCCGCTGAGCAGCCGTGAGTGGAAGATGTGGGATCCTTCCGCTGCCGGCGCTCAGAAGCTGGGGGAAGAGACTCCTAGAGCTGGCTTGGACTCGCTTTTGGCCCAGCGTTTTCCCATTTTCCCACCCCCACCATCCTCTTTCTGACTCCCAGACTTTGGCATTTCCCATTATTCCAGAAAACCAGTTCTGGCCTCTCCACCTGCGTCCTCTCTCCTCGTGATGGCTCTGCCCTCGTTGGCTCAGCTCTCATATGCTGCAGCGATTCTCAAAGTTTCATTCCAAGGGCACCCCTCTTCTTCTAACACAAACCCTGCATTTCTTTGTGTGGGGAAACATGGGTTTCAGACTCTCAATCTAAAACCAAAGGCTTTATTGAAATAAACCTGCTGCTAAATCTAAGTTTTACTAGTTGATCTGACAGTAGTTGCTCCATGTAACAATACTGTCAAAAGAAAAATGAATTCTTAGTAACCGAGCCAACCCCGTAGCATAATTTCAGTGAAGAAAGAAGCGTTGGTGGCCGTCTCCTGAAATAAGCCCTCTCCCCACTCGCTAAAATTATTAGGTATCAGGGGGCAGAATGCTGTTTTTCAACCACAGACCTATTATTGCCAAGTTATTCCTTGAAATAGATATCCATGAGAGCCTTTCCCGGCAGGCCCTGCTAGGACAGGGTTGGGGGAAGATGTGGACACCAGGACAGGGCGAGGAAGGACAGGCCTCTGTGTGGTGGGCAGAGACAAGGAGAGCAGAACAGGCCGCCTGACGAAGTACTCTGCTAAGGGGAGCAGCAGAGAGACAGGGAAGTCTGCCGTGCCATGTGGGTCAGCTCCCGGGCCAGGGATCGAACTCAAACTGAAGCGGTGGTGGCCAGCTTGGCAGTGCTGTGCTTTAACCTGGGGAGACCCCCTGGCCAGTTTTGCACAGTCCTGGCCTGCTTGTCAGAAAGTTCTGGCCAACCCTGTCAGGTTTCCCCGGTGGTGTAGACTCATCCTGAGCCAGTGGTGCTGAATCGAGAAACTAGATGCCATTCAATGTAACAGAAGTAGAGGGGAAAAGAAACCTTTCTTACTCCATTCCAGGAAAGGAGAGAGGGAGGGCAGACTTTGTCTGTTGTCAGATGCTTTGATTCCTTTTCAGCTTGTGTAATCCCAGGAATGTTGCTCCCCAAAAGCCACATGTAGTCGGATGGTTTTAGAGTCAGTTCTCTCTGCCCTCGTGGTTATGAATTATATAGACTTCTAGTGCTTAACTACAAACAGAGGATTTTCCAGGTGGGAGATCAGAGTTATGAAAAGAAAAATGCTGAAATTCTAGTCACTGGGGTCAGGGGGCTCTTGGATATGGTCGAGTTCCTGACTCGGGGGTGAAGGCCGGCCCTCGATACTGAGCAGCTCGACCTACCCGGAGGACCCTGAGGATTAGTCAAGGAACAAGTTCTGGGTGGTTTTGATGTGTGAATTGTTTACAAGAGGAAAAATAAAGTAATAAAACCCGGACCTGTCGCTGACTGTTAGGTGGATGATGTGGAGTGACCTCCTAGGAACACTTCTCGGCTGGGAACCCCCCTCTGCGGGTTTCCCAGCCAGTGCTGGTAACCCGATAGGGGCTCGGGGTCAGGATGGCTGTGGTGCTGTGGGTTTGGCTCTTGGTAGTTCTACAAGGTGTTTATCCCCGGTATAATCAGATATTGCCACTGATCCTGCTCCTGCTTCCACTATTGTCTAACTCTGTGCATGAAATTTTAAATAGACCTGTATCTGAAATGAAGTCCCACCCTAATTGCCTTTCCTGGGTTCAGCTTCTGGAAGACTCCTCTCAGCAGGCTTGTTTGCTTTCTGGCACGAAAGGAGGAGTGTTTTTGGAGCTTCTGTCCTTCGCATGATCCCTTATAGCAGAACCGAAGAGACGAACAGATTTTAGAGTTTGGGAGTTGTGGTGGTGGTTACTTTTTGGTGGGCTTGGGGTTGTGTCCTTCACTTTGTAATACATTAAAGTGGGACCACAGTTTGATGAAATCCTAAAACAGATCCTGCCTCAGAAAGTAGCATTTCATTCCCCGACCCCACCACCCCGAGCTGGTGATTCACTGGGCGCCTCCATTTGGTTCCCTGAACATTTTCCCAAGCTTGTTCAACCATTAGCCTTCTGGACTTTGGGGTTTAAATACTGTCAGCTCAGATTTAAATCATGTGTTAAGGCTTGGTGGGTCCATCATTGTCCTCAATTTAAGAAGCATTCCAGAGGTCACGACACTGCTACAAAGAAGGTGGCACTAATCCCTCCCTTATAAAAGGAACGCGGCGGTGTGGGTTACATGGAGGCTGCAGCCCACGGCCCAGAACAGAGAGCCAGCCCTGTGCTCGCTTCCTCCGCACTCACCGTGTCCTTCCAGGGGCGGGTAGTGCAAAACCAGATGTAAACTATTTTTCAAATACTCCTCTGACTTAGCATTAAATTTCCCTGAGACCAGATGCCAGGGTTTAACTAATATCCTGAAGGATCCAAAGAGAAGGAATTACTCATCGTGTTTCATTCATATAAAATCTGAAATGAAGGAGAAGAAAGTACAAAGAAACCAAAATACCTTGACTGTGCCTTGCCAGACTCTAATCACTGGGAAAGAATATTGCCTCACTTCGGAAAGCTCAGAAGCGAAGTGTTCTTTTTCTCTAATTGTCAATTGAACTTCCCATTATTTGTTATTAATGCTTTTCAGTAAAAACAAAGGCAAACCATTGTAATTTCTCTTGCAAAGCAGTTTGGTTGGGTTTGCAGGAGATTGGGCAATGCTTGCTTTAAAGTGGCTCTGTCTTCTGATTGCTCCATTTACTTGTTTTATTGATTTATACCTTCTTGTCTGCCAGCACCGCTTTGATGGCTGACCTCCAGTAAGACACCCGGCAAAGAGCTGAACCCTCTTGTCTTTGTAGAAAGTTCTGTTCTGCCGTGTGCCCAGGTAGGACCGAAGCGTCATCAAGCACCAGTGCCACTGGGCCCTCAGCTGCACGGTTCGCTGCTACAGATGTAGGTCTCGAGTAAGACAGACGGGCCAGTGACCGGCAGGAAGTGCACTGAGGTTAAACCGCCTGGGTTTGGAGTTAACCCTGTCAAAATTGTGTGTGTGTCATCATTGTCATTAGCTTTCTGCAACAGCGAAGCCAGTCTAGGGACTAAAGACAGCAGGTGACAAGGAGAACTCAGAGCTGAGCTTGGCCCAAAGGACCCAGCAACATACAATGTTCACGTATAAAATCTAGGTGTGGCCCTCCCTAGTGGCGTACCAGGTTGAAGTGCAGCACTAAGAAGCTAAAGCCACTTCAGCATGAGTTCGATCCCTGCCCTGGAGGTGACCCACAGGGCACGCAGACCTCTCCTGACCCGCCCACTGCTTCCCTCAGCAGTGTACTTCCTCAGTCAGCCTGTTCTGCTCCCCACTCTGTCTCTGGTGAATCCTCTCACCGCCCCTGCACCTCTGGCCTGTACCCCAGCTCTGTATGCATAAATAAATCTTTTTTAAAAAAATCTAGGTGAAGTTGGTGAGGGAGCTGGCACATGACTTTGCAAGAAAGGAGGCTGCAGGACTGGTGGTGTATTGTAGGGAATATTCGGGAAGTTGGCAGCAAGTCCAAGAGGTAGAAGTTGGTTTTGGAAGTCAGGGAAGCTGTCAAAGCTGCAAGTGGGGTGTGGGGTGTGGCCGTTTGGTCAGTGACTGACATCCCAAGGCTGGTGGTTGTCTGGGTCAGCAGTTTGGATGCAAACTCATGACCCTTGGTAGGGAATCTCCATCCCTGGTCAAAACCCATTGGAAATATTGGTTGAGGGTCCTCCCTGGTGGCACAATAGGTTAAAGCACAGCACTGTGAAGCTAGCCATGGCCACTTCAGTGTGAGTTCGACTCCTGGCCAGGGAGGTGACCCATGTGGCGCGGCAGACCTCTCCTGTCTCTCCCCTCAGCAGTGTATTTCATCGATCTGCCTGTTTTGCTCCCCACAGCTCTGGCCTGTACCTCAGTTCTATATGCATAAATAAATAAATCTTTACATAAAAAAAGAAAGCTGGTTCATATAACTGAGGCTTGTAATATTGGCTTCAGGGGAGTTTTAACCCAATAACTCAAATTATGTGACCCAAACCCGATGGTCCTCTCTCCATTTCTTAGCTCTCTGCCCTTATTGTTGGTTACATGTAGCCCCCAGTGACTGCAAGATGACTGGGTTTCCAGTTCTCAGCAGAAAAGAGAGTTTCTTTCCACACAGCTCTTGTGGATGCCCTGGGCTCTCGCTCCCACAGGCAGAAGTGCATTAGCAGGCTGGGGTAGGCAGAAGTTCCTTCTCAATAACTGGGTTAGCAAAAGAAACCTCACCTGGGTCCTGAGACCACTAGGTGCGGAGTCTGCAATAGGAAGAGAAATCCAGCTGTTTGCAGCTGCTGGGCTTGAGCTTCTAATGCACCACTGCCCTTCCCCACATTGCCTTAGAGCTTGTTAAGGCTGGGCCTACAAATGAGAAGCAGGTCATGGGACAAGCGGGGGGGGG